>NC_136482.1:185944176-186244176 GCF_053919585.1 Euprymna scolopes
TATACCGGGGTGAGATAAATCGCATAAGTTAGACATATTTCTGTTACAACCGATTAGAACGACTCAAGTAAAGCTAAATATAATCAACGATATCGAACTGGACAAATATAACCAATAGATATACGCCATCAACAGTAAAAGTTGGCCAAGTATAGGAAAATATGACATTGTGAAAACATGCAGGAGACAAGTGAACGTTCGTAGCCCAGACGCATGATTGTATGTGTATTGGACTGGAAAATAAGTGTCTACACGGAACTCAGTCGCATATAGGTAGGTGCACTTAGGTGGGCAATATTTTATATTTGTATATGTGCGTATGCATATGTACAAATATATATAGGGCTCTTTGGATATTTGTATGTGGGTGCATACATGTGGATGAGTTCTTACGTGTGTGTGTGTTTTGTATCATTAATATATATATACATTATTTATTATTTATATATATTTGTATGAAGACATATTATCTTTATATTTGAACCTATCGAGATAATAAAAAGCTAATACATATAAGACAGAGCAATTAATAAATAAGAATACTAAAGAAAATAAAAATGGAATTAATTACGATATTCACTAATCCATCAAATATTTAAAAAGGGAATCAAATAACATATATTACAATAGGAAAATGCGAGCATGAAAAGTAATATGGTTAAGCTTAAACATGGAAAAGTAAAGGACTAGTTGTTAAAACTGGAAAAGAAAAGGACAAGATATTCTAGTAAAAATATAATACATTTATAACTTAAAATATTGCAGCATTAAGAATTGATTATATAATGTTATAAATTGAAATTTTAAAAAAATTCTTAATGCTGCAATATTTTAAGTTATAACTGTATTATACTTTTACTAGAATATCTTGTCCTTTTCCTTTTCAGTTTTAAGAACTAGTACTTTAATTTTCCATGTTTAAGCTTAACCATATTACTTTTCATGCTCGCATTTTTCTATTGTCATCTGTGAGTTTTCCAGGCTTCAAGTAAATTTACTTGTTCTTTGTTTAACTTCAGTCTTATTTTTTTGCCCCATAATCATAACATACACATATGCAATAACAATGTACGGCACTTGTCTACTTTCAATAAAATCCCCCCAATTATCTCCCTTTCATACTTTCATTCTCTCTGTTTCACTTGTTACTTCTCATTTTGCAAGAACCGTGAATTGGTAACAATAGTAGTCACTGAAGCGACGTGATTGCTATGAAAAGCAGTCATAAAAAACGTCGCTCACTTCCTTACGTTTTTTACGATTTAGGACACTAGTAAATTCATCATAACTTTTTGTTTTACTGAACGAAAATTGAAAAAAGATTTTCCACAATATAGCTGAGGTGATTTATAAACTGTAATAATTGTTTAAAATTTGGTCGAAAAATGAGTGGTGGAGCTTAAAAGCAGTTCTAAATGACTAAAACTGACACTTAGCCAAACACTATGGAAACACTAGGGAATTGAAAAAGTCAGTCAGTTTCCTGTTACTTGATCAGGAAACCAGTCCATATATGGAAATAGGTAGTGTATCTTGATGATTATGTTGCAATCAAGATTTCTGAAATCAATCAGTATGTTGTTGACAAGTTCTGCATAGTTTCTGGCCTTAATGTTACCAAGAAAGTTCTCCACTACAAGAACAAATGCCTTCCATACTTTCAGTTCCACTTTGTTCATTGAGTTTTCGAACTCTGGACCTCTGAACTGCTAGATCTGAGGACCATCAAAGATTTCAGCTTTCAACTTCGTCATGATCAATCCTGGAAAAGCCTGGCACAAATAACTGGAACAGTCATCACCCTTGTCCAAAGCCTTGGTGAACTGTTCTATTAACCCGACTTTTGATATACAGCAGTGGGAAGAGCATTCTGTCTCTGTCCACCAGGGTGTCATTGAGAATGTTTCCTTTCTTTGCAAGGCACCAATTCCTCTCACACCAACTTTATGCTTTGCTGCACCAATATTTGGAAGATTTCAAGGTTTTATGACTTTAAACTGATCCTTTTCCACATAATCACCCGGAACTATGGGTCCTGAATACTTAGTTGCCATTAAAATAATCATTTCCAATCAAAACTATTATTCGACATGCCGTTTTACACGCACCAACATCTTTTAAAACTTGACCTGATTGAGCAAAACCAATATGATTTGTTTTATTCAACTCATCAGGTCCGTCCTAAATTAGCTGAAAAATGCAGACAACAAATTTGATCAGTGTAATCTATGATGAGTTATTTCAACTATATAGCTACTAATGTATAACCAGATACTTCTGCTACGACTACCATTGCTAAATAATATATAACTTATGTATAACTAGATACTACCATGACTAAGTAATATAAACCAAATATTACAACTACTATTAAATGATATATAAACCAGATACTACTACTACTACTACTACTACTAAATAATATTTAATCAGATACTAATAGATATTATTAAACAGACAGTTCAAGAGTTTGTTTAAAGTCTTCTCTTTTTTTAGCTTTTGTATGTGTGTAATGTCGGCCATCGTGAAGATGAGATTAAGATAGGATTACTTTAGCAAAAATTCTGACCAAAAATAAAAAAAATGGCCGCTGATTCTCATTTATCAGTTAAAAATCTGTGTGTGATGATGTAAATAGATTTATTTTGAAATCAGAAGAAATAGATATGGACAGGTTATCAGATACGTATATTTTAATAAATCCAAAAATATCTGGCCAGAAAACAAAATTGTCTCGTTATTTTATGTTATTGACTGACAAGTGAACTTTGAACCTTACATTCAATATGGATCTAAGAATCGCCTAACAATTTTGCTGTTTTTTAGAGAATGCACCAATTGTCTATTTGTTGAATGAGATGTAAATACTTTAGTGGACAATAAATGCTCTTGAACAATAAGGTTTGAAACTCTATCAGGGAAGCGTTTACATTCTGACTTCAATGGCACCGTTGAGGTTCAATTTGACTGGATTAATATGAAAATAATCGATTTGTTGCCTCAATGAAAACTGATGCGACTCACGAATCACTGGACGTTTTATCTTTTCACCTTTACGTTTCTTTCTTTAACACTTTAAGTCAGCAAATTTTAGACCTTAAATAATCTCAATTCTTTTTAACCAACCTGAGAGTATCCTGTACCTCTACAAGGCCACCATTCGCATACCATGCATGGAGTATTGTTGCTACATCTGGGCTGGTGCGTCTACCACTACTTTCCCCCTTTTGGATGGGGTTCCAAAAAGAGTCTTCAATCTAATAGGTCCCACTTTGTCAACTAAGCTCCAACTACTGTCCCATCACTGCAATGTTGCATCTCTGTGCCTTTTTACAAGTATTTTAATGGAATTTGTTCTGAGGAACTCGTATTTATGTCCCTCTGATGTATATATCCCATATATATGTGCAGACAAACCCACTTAGCAACAAAATTACACCCCTTCACTGTTGAGGTTCCTAAATACCAGAAAGTTTTCTACTCTAATAGTTTATTCTCTCGAACAGCTAGACTTTGGAACTCCCTACCTGTTTCCCCTGTACTGATATGCAGAAGTTTAACCATAACATAAATCAACATCTTGGTTATCTCTCCAAGGCATGGTCACAAATAGTAGCCCCTTATGTCCAAGTGGCGACATGTCTGAATATGAGTTAAAAAAAAAAAAAATTAAATACAGATAATTCGTTGGTTCACTTTTTTTCTTATTAAGGTGGATTTTTTTTTATTGCAATAACCAATACACATACATTCCTGACATTGTATGCATACATCCAAAAACTACTGCTTGGAATTCAACCAAACTTTGCATGCAAAAATGCTCAGATACTAAGAGTGACATATCAGGCGTGAAGTTCATAAAGATCCAAATAATTAAATATTCATGAATAGGTGTGCCTCCAAAAACATGATGATATTTAATGTATGCATATATATATATATATATATATATATATATATATATATATAATGAATGACAAAAGTCTATATTCCAAATTTCATGATGTTGACCATCTTACAATTTATTCCTTTAATTTAATTGATATTTTTTTAAATTTTTTTTTTTTATTCAATTTTCACCCCAAACAAGGCACAGTGCCACTTTGAAGCAGGGGGCTACTATTAGGGAATAAATTAGCGGGGTCATTATGAAGGGAGAAGAGTAGAAAGATGTTTAACATTACACTTGAACTTCTGCATATCATTGCAGTTGGGAAAGCAGAATCCCGGAAGGGAGTTCCAAAGACCCGCAGTTCTGGGGAAGAAACTATTGGAGTAAAAGGCTTTCTTGCACCTAGGGATCTCCACTGTAAAGGGATGACACTTAGTAGCTTGTCGGGTTTGTCGGGGGTAGTTACGTCGGGGAGGTACAAGTGTTTGCAGTTCGTCAGAGCATTCACCATTAAAGTATTTGTAGAACAGGCAGAAGGATGCAACATCTCGTCGATGGGACAGAGGTTGAAGCCTAGATGACAGTTCAGGACCTATCAGGTTGGCGACTCTTTTTTGAACCCTGTCCAGGAGCGAGAGACAAGCAGCAGATGCACCAGCCCAGATGTGACAACAGTACTCCATACATGGGCAAATGGTTGCCTTATAGAGGTATAGGATACTGGCAGGCGTAAGTAGTTTTCTAGCACGGTAGAGGGAGCCAACCTTCCTTGCAGCAGCTCTTGACAGTATCTATTTCGTAGCACAAAATCATTCACTTAATTATTATATCAATTAATGAATCTATTTTTGCCCTTAACTCATCAGAAGAAATAGCAACAATCAATCCACCAAAAGAAAATAAAATGCGTTTGGGCATGATTTAAAAAAATCTGAAAATTGGAAGAGAAGATTACTATTTGCTTACATTACGCCTTTTCTAAGTTCAATGTAATGTATGTCTGTCCTTCGCTTGCAAAAATTACCATTTCATGCAATTGTTCTGTGGGTCCGAAGATGGTTCGTTAGTTCAATTTGAACTCTGAAATATCTTCTTGCGTGGGACATCTGTGGGCGTATTCTGCAGCAGAGGTGGTGATTGCTCTGTCCTTTTTCTTTTAAATTCTTCAAGGCATATACATTCAGCAATTGTAGTCCCTTTTATTCTTGCATCTCTGCTTTTTTATAAGTATTTTAATGGAGTTTTCTCTAATAAACTCGTAGCACTAGTGGGTGCTCCCTTGACTTAATTACCCCTGACTGACCTAACAAGCACCAAGATTCCACTTCTTCACTGTAGATGTATTCAGACGCCAGAAAGCTTTCTACTCTAATAGTTTCTTTCCTCAAAATTCTAGACTTTGGAATTCATTCCCTGTTTCCTGCTTCCCCAACTGCAGACATTTAAATATCATTAGAATAGACATCTTGTTGTTCAACTCTCTGCTTAGTGTCCAACCCCTGTCCCATCACTGCAATGTTGCATCTCAGTTCTCTGACAGGCAGCAAAATACCACACCTTCATTGTGGAGATCTCCTGATGATGGAGAGCGTTCTACTCTGAAAGTTTCTTCTTTTGAACTGTTAAACTTTGGAATTCCCTCCCTGTATCCTGCTTCTCCAAGTGTTCTAACATGCAGAAAATTAAATGTTATCTGAATCTTTCTTCCCAACTCCCTACTTAATGTGTTTCTGTAGGCACGGTCTTTAATTAATCATAGCCCCTTACGTATCCATGGCAAGATAATTTGTTTGGGTAGAATATAAGTAAAAAATTTAAATAAAAGAAATATGCAATTAAAAAAAATCAAAAAAAAAATCTGACGTTTACTTTATTGCTCCGGGACAACATCATTTTCTAGTTGTTTAATATAATCGTTTGTAACTAGTTAGGAAATGTATGAAATTACAGAATGTAAATTAACGACATTTTTAACAACTTCTGATCATCACTGCAACAAATTAGTCAAGAATTGATGAATGTTCTGATCATGATTTACGTATTGATTTTCTGAATGTCAACAAAAAATGTTTTGTTCATAATTTGTTGCATGCGCTGACCTTTGGCGAAATGTTGGCTAATTCTTGCGGAAGTTTGACGTACTTGTTTATTACCTTGATTTCATCTGACAAAAGGTCATAAAAAATGGCGCGTAGTAAGAATAAGATATTTTGCAAATAAATCTGTGTATAAATATGTTGTGTTATTGTAGAGCTGGTGATGAAAATTCGCTGCAAACATTCCACTATGCCTGAACCGTTGAGTTAGCATTGGAATCGATCATAAGATCAAAAGCCATTCTTGATAAGCTTAGGTCACTTAGTACATGTGTGTATACTCTTGATACACGAGCATAAATAAAAAAAAAAGTATAAACCAAAGATTCCTAAGTGAATTATTTTATTGAAACAAATCAATACTTTTCTAAAATAATAAAAAAAATGACTTGAATGATTCTTACTGCATCCCATTTAAGGGTTCTTGATAAAGTGCAGAATGGAAAAATGGTGGGATCGTTCTATCGCTCCAGTAGATATTTCACTGCTGATGCAATTCTCTAGCTGTTTAAGAGGCAAGTACATCCAAGGATGGAGTACTATTGCTACATCTGGGCAGAAGCTACTAGATCGCTTTACCCTGCCTTGACTTGACTTCGTAGCTAAGTTTGTTTTGACGGTTAGAAGGATTACTAGTAAGGTGTCTTTTCATCTAATTTGGAACCATTTCTTCATTAGACAACGTTTGGCTGCATATAACACACAGTGGAGAAAGAATATGTATATTTCCAATCTAGTGAAATCTAAATTTTAACTACTCATCACTATGCAACCGGTAAAGTTTTTAAAAATATGTTTTGCAAAGTTACAGTATTATTAGCTTTTCTCTTTAGAAATTTGTCTACATTAATCAAATCTAACATTAAACAAAATAAAAAATCAAAGAGGTGTTTTATCATATTTAATCATGTTTTTTTTTTTCTAATTAAAAACGTAATTTACAACACCTAAATAATCAAAGATTCGGTGCTCTCAGTCTGTTTCAGTTTGCCACCAGTAAAACTTTCGACTGTCATACTTTTTAACATAATATCTACTTGCTAACGTAGGGTCCCAATCTATAAAATGTAACTGAGGGCAATAAAACTACACCAGTGCCTTTTTGTTGGAACAAATTTTCTGAAGGTCAGACACCAGTTATATGTAATTAACATTTCAGGTAATGCCTCTTACAGTGCACAAAACGCGAAGGGCAGCTTGTTGCTTTTCTTTTTAGGCGCCACATATTGGAATAGCAAGAGAAAAACATAGTTTTTCTGCTTGGCTATGAGTTCTTGCTGACACTTTGAGCTCGATCAGGTGATATAGTGTCTTCTTGTGAAAATAATTAAATAACACTTTTAAATAAAAAGAAATAACAGAAATGCCTCAAAATCACTTAATTAAAAAAAAAAAATTATTATTCTGGCAATTATTTTGTGTTTAAAGTTTTGAAAAGGTTGGCCTTGGATTGCAATCGCAAACTGTTGCTACAATTAGAATCGAAAAGTGGAAATTATTTATGTTCTTAATGGAGACTAAAAATCTAGAATAGAAACTAGAAATTAACAAATACAGACTCTTTTTTATGGAATATCTGAAGTGTTCTTGAAGTGGTTTCTCGTTTTATATTTGAGTTATTTTGATGGAAGAGAAGTACTTATTTCAGACCCATTATATGCACATTGTCACGTGTTGATTTTGAAACGGTTAGCGTTTGTTGGCGTCTTGCGTCAAATTGATCCATCAGTTCATTGTCCGCCATCTTTTCTCATTCCTAGTTTTATTTTGAAACTTGTTTCTCAACTCTCAACATGCACACAGACCGAGTTGAATTTTTGAAAATATTGTGGAGTAAGAACACAATCACACCTAATATATATATATATATATGATATATATATGATATATAGATGAGATATGATATATAGATGAGATATGATATATAGATGAGATATGAGATATAGATGAGATGAGATATGATATATAGACGAGATATGATATATAGACGAGATATGATATATAGACGAGATATGCTATATAGACGAGATATGCTATATAGATGAGATATGCTATATAGATGAGATATGATATATAGACGAGATATGCTATATAGACGAGATATGAGATATAGACGAGATATGATATACAGACGAGATATAATATACAGACGAGATATGCTATATAGACGAGATATGCTATACAGACGAGATATGCTATATAGACGAGATATGCTATATAGACGAGATATGCTATATAGACGAGATATTATATATAGACGAGATATGCTATATAGACGAGATATGCTATATGGACGAGATATGCTATATGGACGAGATATGATACATAGACGAGATATGATACATAGACGAGATATGATACATAGACGAGATATGATACATAGACGAGATATGATATGTAGATGAGATATGATATATAGACGAGATATGATATGTAGATGAGATATGATACATAGACGAGATATGATACACAGATAAGATATGATATACAGATGAGATGCATTGTTTCAGTTTTATCACTAATTACTACTGATATATAGTCAGCTGTGATACAACTCTGTTACAGCCAATCGATAGTCTGAAGTTTTATAGAAATGGAGCAACACATATTTTCACTTGTTCACCTTTTTTTAGTCGTTTCAATGAATTTGGGCTTTGGTTGTTTAAGTTTAAGTTTCTTTGTATGTGATCCATTGCTGTGCCTTTATTATTCATCCATCTATTATTTGTGATGTTGTCTGAAAGATCATATGACATTATTTGTACTTAAATCATTTTCCACTCCAACAACTGTATGTTAAAAAGACCCAGAAATGTTCTTTTAAAGGGCTTGCTGAATCTAGGTAAATGTTGTACTGTTCTAATTATCTCCCTTGCTATCTTTCAAGGCATTGACTTGCCCAAATTAAAAATGGCCGCTAAAAAGATCAAATATTTGAAAACAACAGATGGTTACAGTGCAAACACTTTCAAATATGGAAATAAGGTTAGGTGAGAGGGAGAAAGATAAAAACGTGAAAGAAGATAGAGTTTACTGATGATTATCGTCTGTCATCGAACCCAAAATATATACATAGGTGTTGTTTATTCTGATTATGGACAAAACAATAAGAAAATCGTGAACATTTGATCTTGGTGTCTCTTCGTCCAGTGTTGCATAAAGATCTTTCTGTTGATATTTGACTTGGTAATTAGCAATAAACTTTTGGCAAAGAAATCACTTATAGATTTTTATGTGGTTACAAGAGTTAAGAGTGGGTGGAGTTAATTCAGAGAACTTCTATCATTACTAACCAGCAGAACATTATCAATGTCGATCAAGAGAAAAATCTATCAGGCATATGTATATAGTCTGATGACGCATGTAAATGAAACCTGACACGTGAGGGTTGAAGACATGCGTTGCATGAGAAGAATGAGAATTATAAAATGGATGAGTAATGTGAGTCTTAAAGACTAGTTTTGTTCTGATGATCCCAAAAGAAGATTAAATTTGAACATTATAGGAAGATATATGCAGATCAGGAGACTTAGTTGGTGTGGCCACGTTGAGATAATGGATGAGTTTTTGTGCCAGTAAATGTAGAATAATTAAGGTAGTTACGTTTATAAGAAGGGGTAAAGGAAAACATGGGAAAAAGTGGTAAGAATAGACTTTGATAAGAAAGCGAGATGAAGACCTGGCCAGAGATAGGTTACTTTAAAAGATGATGATGATAATGATGATGATGATGATGATGGGAAAACGCTAAATCAGCTAAGTTGAAGGTTTCGTGTGTGAATAAGTCGATAAGGGCAGCACTATCAAGCGTGAACTTTTAAAGTATATCTAGAACCAGACACTCAAAACCTCCTCCAGAAAATGTAAGTTGTATTTAGATATACATTGCCCGTGCATATCTCTCCATATTTGTTTCATACGTGTTCTTTATTATTCTTTATTATATACATGTTATTTATGGGTTGCGTTGGGACATTAGTGTATAATTCTACTTTTTAACTATGTCGTTAGTCTTCAACCCTTTGTGTTTTGTTTTATGTATCTGTTGTAGACCCGTGCTAGAGGTCATAAATGAAAGAAACCACAAGTAATGTAAAGTGTATAAAATATAATATGTATTTATCATAAAGAATACAGGAGCCACTAAAGTGGTATGAGAGGAACGTGTTCGTAGCATGCGGTTAAACATGGTATGAATATCTCCATCTAGTCTCTGAAACTAGTGGTATTCATAGGACTGGTTGATTTCACTTAGTTCTCAAATAGGGGTGATTTGTGCCCCACAACAGTATCCCTCTACGGTTTGTCTTTAACAAACTGCCTATTTGAGAATTATATATCTCAAACTACTACTTAATTATTACTATTTTTTTCTTTTGATTCTACTAACCTACCACATGAAATGGCGACCGCATCACTTGGAAAGAACCCCAAATATTTGGTCTCGAAAACGTAAAAATATGGACAAATTTATAGAAAGCAAACCACTTCATCTTAGGGTTAGTTTCTCACTCACAGACAAAGTCAAAAAAGAATCTCAAATCTAATAGGTCCCATACAGTAAACCAAGCTCGAATGTTGCATTCAATTTCTCTCTCTCCCTCCCTTCTTTCTCCCTCTGTTCCTTTTTTCTCTTTCTTTTTCCCTTTCTTACTTTTGTCACTTTCTTCTTCTCTCTTTTCTCTGTCTCTTTTTTCTCTTTCTCTCTTTTTCCTTCCTTTTTCTCTTCCTTTTTCTCGTTTCCTCTTTTCCTTCTCTTTTCCCCCCTTTTCTCTCTCTCACTCTTTCTCTATCTCTCTTTTTCTATATTTCCCTTTCTTTCTATATCTCCCTCTCTATCCGTCTAATTCTCACTCTGTTTCTAATTCTCTCTCTCTAATTTTCTTTCTTTCCTTCTTTCTATTTCTCCCTTCCTCTCTTTTTCTAATGCTATTTTTATTCATGATCTCTCCCTAATCTTTAAAATAACACCAGAAAATCATAATTTCTCTATTTCTTTTCACAAAATAATTTCGACATGAATCAATCAAACCCGAATCACAATCTTCAAAATAATAACCAGCAGGAATTTACCGTTTCTGACGTAAACAATATTTTGAGAATCTCATTTATTGTGATGGTGGGGATTTTGTTTTTCTCCATATTATTAACAATTTCATAATTAGCAATTTCATAAGTCCACATTGTTTTTTTTAACATGTTTTCTCTCATAATTATGTTAAACGCCTAATTAATGTTTACTAAATTTCCTGTTTTCAATATTCAACATCTATAATTAAAATCTCACCTGTCTGTTTAAAAGTATGTATGTATGTATGTATGTATGTATGTATGCCTAAAACTTTCGATAAAGGCGACGGATTTTCACGAGATCGGTGTCGTTTTGAAGATCGAACCTTCAGATGACAAATACCGAAAAATTGGCTAAAACATTAATTCCTTCATCCTCAACTGGGCACTTTTCTACAGGGAGGGGTCGCCTTTTTCGCCAATATTTTCGAAATTCATCCCTTCTTTTCAATTGATTAGCCTTAATTTTAACCTTCGCAACTTCCGGTTTTACGATGGCAAAGAAGTCACGTTTTTTTTTCACGTTATTTTCCTCCTTTGCGGACGGGTTCGAGCCTGCCTGCCTACTACCACTTTTTTTGCTCAACACACCTCTAAACACCCGGGAAACGCCAGGCAGCCAGGCTAATTTTATATACAATAGAATCACCATTACCAGGAGCGGACGTGCATTCTCATTTTGGTGATATTATTTGCTGTCATTTTCGATTTTTTTCATTAGAACATGTTTAACCCTTCCAACTCTGCACAGCCGATACATCGACCCTAATAACATAGCTAAAAAACGACACGGCTGATATTTCGGCTTTCTAATAATACGTTATTAAATAATTGTGCCAAGTACCTTCTTTGTTTTTGGCTAATTGCTTAATTGGGCCAAGGTCCAAAGGGTTAAGAACCGTAAGCAGTCAAAGAAAGTGAATTAAGACATTGTAAAGGGCAAATAAATAGAAATAGATTATCAGCAAACAATTATTATTTATTATTACCGTTAACGATTCCTTAATATAAGAACCAAAAAACATATATAATATATATATTTTTTGGTTCTTATATTAAGGAATCATTATTTAATTTTAAAATATCCATTTAATTAATAATACTTAACTCGAAATCATAACTTGTGTTAATTTATTTTTCATATAACTCTAATCATAGCAACACAGTCGTTTATCCAAACCTCCAACTTTGTTTTCCTGTCAATAATGCACAACAACAAGCAAGAAAGATTACTAAATATTATATATAGAGACAGACACGCACATGCACACACAACATTTTTTTTATCTTAATATAAGGGGAGACAATACCGTGTCGTCTTTTATACGCAGTTGTTGTTCTGAAATTAAGATCATTTCATTAGCTATAATAAAAGATTTGCGTACATTAATTACCATTCATTTGATTAAATAACAAGATCTGAGGAATTTAATGTTGAGGGCGTCACTTTCTGGTAACGAGAACCATTTTACTAGAGACAGACACGCTGAGAGTTTGGTCGTCACCACTAGTCCAGCAGTGAGTAAAGATATTGCTCAATTACCTCTTTTAATACATACTACCGAGGGTACCCGGCGTTGCCCTGGTGTTTGGAGATGTGTGTGTTGGGGGGGGGGGTAGATATGGAAATAAAATGTTAAACTTCTTTAAAAAATCGGGGGAAAAAAACAGCGAACTGCCCGGCGTCACCCGTGTGGTCAAACACCAAAAAAGTTTTGGTAGGTAGATAGGATCGAACCAGAAGCCTTAAGGTGAAGCTCGCTAGGCCAGCAAAGGACAGTATCAGGAAGACGTTTGAATTTATTTAAGGATTAAAATCTGAATTGACAGGTGCGCGTATTTAATGAAGTCAAATAGAAATAGCACAGTTAACTTTTACTGCGAGGCAGCTTTTTGGGGTTTGTTTGCCCAACTTTGGCTGGTTTTGTTTCCCCAAGATGTTGGGGGGGGGAGAAACCAGCTCCCCATTTAAAGGGGATTGTCCAAATTGAATAGTAATTGTCTGATATAAGGGGTTTCCCCCGCATTGATCAAAAGCTGATTGCTTTCTGGACGTTCCAGACACGAAGCCGAGAAACACACCTTTGCTTCCGATTAGTTTCACTTTATTTATACTAATAAGACAAACATACACGTGACAGAGCGAAATAACAGGAATTTTATAAAAGTCATGTAAATAAATCTAGACACGACGTCCCTTCGCAAATCGTACATATTATGATCTAGGGGGTATATAAAGAGTGTTAAGACATAGTAACCCCCCCCCCCGAGAAACCCGGCGAAAAAAGCCTTTCTTGGACATACAAAAATGCCTTTTATATATACAGATTTATTTAATCGTTACTGGGCCTTCCTTATCAATTATTCAACAACTAACATCACAACAATTAATAATTTATTCGCCATGATGTACAAAGTTGAAGGAGGTAGAGTGAGAGTTGAATCATTTTTAAAGCACATTGTTTAATTATAATAACATTATTAGAGCATTTTTTATACATCTTATCCCGGCCACTTCGTCGGAACTCACTGGAACCACACCTATTAATATTTGCCATATATCTGACATAATATATGCCTCAATATTATTGACTTTTGTTCACAAATTCTACCTTTTTTTTTACAAAGGAATCGCCTCTTATCAAGGTCCAGTAGCCACTTGAGGATAAGGGCTAAATAGTGTACAGTAGTTGAAAGGGCAATATCATAGTAATTGTTAGAAGTGTAAATTTGGTAAATTCGATTACTTAAGGGGAACGGCTCATCAAGAACTTGTTTACATTGGACTTGAAGACGGTCATATTGTAGTCAGCTGGAAAGCAGGTAAACGGAAGAGAGTTCTACAGTTGTGCAGTTCTTAGAAAGAAGCTTTCTTCATGGAATCTACGTTTAGGTTTAGGCACAGATAAAGAGTGGGAAAAATTATTGATTATTTCAGATAGGACCAATCCTGTTACATTTTGAGATTTTTGTATGAAATGTATTCTGTTTCTCCATTGTAATTTCAGATTATCTAAGTAAATGTATATTAAATAGTTCCCTTCCGCGGATTGCTACACGTTGGAAAGCCTTTCTTGTTTCCTGCTTTCCTAACTGTATTGACATGTAGAAGTTGAAATGTAATGTGAACAGATATCTTGTTACTCAGTTCCTAACATAGTCCCTGAAGATACGATCATAACTAGTAGCCCCTCACGTCCAAGTGATAATATGCCTTGTTTGGAGTAAAAAAGAGAAGAGTAATATAAATGTTACTAGCAGGGAGACTCCACGTTGCCCAGGATTGAATGATGATTAACGAATGTTTTACACTCCCCTATTTTCATTGTTATCGAAATCAGCGAAATCGCCATTTTAAAAAAATTAAAATTGATTGATTGCCTGCAGTAGTTGGTGACCCATCGCGCATGCCTCCCTGCAGGGACTAAGTTCATAATACATTGTAGTCTACATTGCACTTTATAGAACCTAATGTTGGTTTTATAAAATTATTTTTATATATAACGGCTTGAATTGAAGTTTAAAATGAAGGCAAGTATCATAATTCAAGCGTGCTTTACGCAGAAACCTTCATTTCGAATGCATCCTTGTTATATAAAAAAAACCTACTGTTGATTTTTATATGCTGATCCTTTCTACTTGTGTGATAATAACATTTCTTAAATGCACTTGTGATGTTAGGCTGTATAAAGTATTAATTCTGGTCAAAATCTTCTTTCATTGGATTTTTTTCGATTATTGATACTTATCGGAAGCATTCTGATACAAAACTTATCTAAGAACACTACCAGGCATATAAAATACATTTGTGTGAAATTTCATAAAACTCGGCCCGGCCGTTTCGGAGTCAATAGGATACGAACTCTCTCTCTCTCTCACACACACACAAAGTTCCTTTTATATAATAGTAGATAGATTATTTAGTTACTATTTATGTTAGCAAATGTACATACTAACATTGAACTTTGTTTTTTAAATGCATTAAGTGGAGTAGAATAGTGTTCGTCTGGTGTAATTGCTAAAATTTGACCCTCTATTCAGTGTTTCTAAAACCATGTTCAAACAATTGCATGAGATTTGAACAAGCCAAGTAACACGAAAATGTTAAAATGATAATGCATTAAACTTGATGTAATAAAAACTGTCAGCTTTAAAAAATTGTATACTATCTTAGGCTTCGTGGTTATCCATCTGTTTAGCCCCCTTGTTCCCCACCACACAGCTGAATCCAATAACAACAAGAAAAAAGTCTTTGGTTCCTATGTCTTTGTTTTTTTTAAGCTCGGGAAAACATTGCGCATGGACCAGGGTATGCATTATCAATATTTTTATATAGAGCTAAACTCCAGCTGGTTATTGCGATGTTGACTCGTTAGCACATCTGGTTGCCCTGAATTCAAGACCGGAAGTGAGAAGGCGAGCCTGTCTCAGTTCTCCCATGTGACGTTGTAGCAACACATGAACCGTCAGGCCATGCAGTTTTACTTCTTCTCAATATGTAACAAATATAGACTAATGTTGCGATTTGCGTCTGGCAGTTTATGGTAAAAATTTTGGTGTTTATCCAAATTGGCAATTATGGCGGCAATTAAAAGTAAAAAAATAAATAAATAAATAAAACAAAAAACACAGACGTCTGTATCTTGTATGTACAAGTCACGGAACGGAAATGAAATGTTTAATAAAAAATCACGTAATTTGATCAAGTATTTTTTTTATTCAAGGAAATTAAATTTTACGACGAAACGAGTCGTAGTGTTTTCATCGGCCATGATAAAATCCGATAAAATAAAGAGGATACAACTCAATTCGATATGTCAGGGTCAAAATCAACCTCCTGTTCAATACGGTTTAATAATAAAATCGCTACCAATCGTAAATTGTGATTTTCTTGGTTTAAAAATAACTACTTGATCAATTTACGTGATTTTTGGAATATGTCATCGTTGTTTGCTAATAAGTACGTATACCAAAAAGATTTTTCTGTATTTAAAAAAAAAAAGTGTAAATCTAAATAAGTACCAAATTGTGTATAGACGACAAATTTTTTAGATTATACCCTGATTAATCTTTTGGGGTTAAAATCTATTTAATATTATGCATGGATTCTTTTTTAAATATGTTAGTATAATTGACGAAGGTACAACGGTTTGAAAAGTGTCAGCATGTGTCATAATAAAAAAAAACGTTTAAATGTATTTGTCCAATTTCTCTGCAATATTAAATTGATTTTAACTCCCAAAACATTGATCATATTATGATGTTGAATAAAAAAAAAAAAGTATCATCACCTATACATAAATATTGAAGCATCTATCTCAGACTTCGATCTCAGCGTTTACTCAAATATCCTACCTGGAATACCTGTTTTCAAATATGCAAGCTAGAGTACCCGTTTTAAAATATCCTAGCTAGAGTACCCGTTTTCAAATAGCCTAGCTAGAGTCCCCGTTTTCAAATATCGTGGCTAGAGTACCTGTTTTCAAATATCCTAGCTAGAGTACCTGTTTTCAAATAGCCTAGCTAGAGTCCCCGTTTTCAAATATCGTGGCTAGAGTACCTGTTTTCAAATATCCTAGCTAGAGTACCTGTTTTCAAATAGCCTAGCTAGAGTCCCCGTTTTCAAATATCGTGGCTAGAGTACCTGTTTTCAAATATCCTAGCTAGAGTCCCCGTTTTCAAATATGCAAGCTAGAGTCCCCGTTTTCAAATATGCTGGCTAGAATACTCGTTTGACAGCTTATTAAGTGCAAGTGTTCAGAGTTCAGAGTAAACATATAGTTATAAAAATATATTTCTTTGTTGAAAACTTTACAAATAGAACTTTTACAGTTGAAATTGTTTGCTTTTTTAATTGAATTATCTGACTGAAACGTATGCGTTAATAGATCACCTACAAATTCTTTTGAAGATGGTAGTTTTGTCCACTACAAAGAATTGAACATTTATTCCTTTCATCTTTGTATACTAGTTTTCTCGTTTTTGCAGCTGAAGTCTTTCTTTAGACGACGCATTTCTCACATGAAATACGAAATGAATATAAATCTTAATAACGGTTTTATATATATACTAGCTGTACCCTGCCACGCGTTGCAGTGACTCAATTTGGTGTAATGGAAAAATTTAATAAAAAGAGAAAAATGCATGTTTCTTATATTCTTAGTACATCAATCCACTCCAAAAAGTGAAAAAGAAGGCGAAAATGAAAAAAAAAAATGGTACTCTCGCAAAATTTGATCTGGATCCTCGGGAGTTTCTGTCAATCATTCATGGTTTGGACTCGACCAACAATCAGTGGATGAAGCCGAACGTAGCAAAAATGTTGAAACGCTAAATGTTTTTTTTTTGTTGTTGTTGTTTTCTGTATACAAAAATGTGAGTTAGTAATTAATATTTGGTTGAGGGGGGGGGGTTACTATACACAGATTCGAAAAAGTTGTCCAAAAACAAATAAATGAAAGCAAAGGTAAGGTAAGTTACGTTTCTACCTAACTGGATAATTGTTTAGTGTTTTTATGTAATGTAAAATGTTTAATCGGTTCGAAAAACAGAAATGGTCGCAGACTCTGTTGAATACGTTAAGTTTGGGAAAGTAAGTTGAAAACTAAAAACTATACAAAACAGTGTCTGAAACCCCACAAATATATGTTACCATGACATAGGCTGGCATAATCGGTGGGTTTCTGACAGTATTTTGTATAGTTTTTTAGTTTTAACTCACTTTCTCTAACTTAAAGTAATCAACAGTGTCCGCCACCATTTGTATCTTTCAAATACACCGATAAACACTGTTTTTCAAGCTGACTAAACGTTACATTAAATGAAAAGGGTTCATATTACTAAACACAGATACAAAGAAGTTGTCAAAAAATAAATATATAACAAATAAATGTTATCAAAGGCAAGGAAAGTAAATGTTCTACCTAACTGGATAAGATTTTAGTGTTTTTTAGGTAATGTATAATCGGTTCAAAAACATTCAATGTTTATCGGTATATCTGAAAAATACAAATGGCGGCAGACTGTATCGAACACGTTAAGTTTGGGGAAATTTTGGGAAAATGAGTTTAAACTAAAAAACTATACAAAATACTGTAAGGAAATCACTCAATATATGTTATCATGACGTAGGCGGGCATATAATCGGTGGTTTTAAACTTTTGCTCGATACAGGTGACGACTTTTAAAAGTCCCTTTTAGTGATTACCTGATATTTGTACAACTAAACGGCAAATCTGCTCCAAAAATCCGGTATTATTTTACTTTAAAGCCTGTTTCACGTTCGTATATACCGAAATATTTTATTGTAGATTTTGGTGTGCTAAAAACGAATCTGCAAACCGTTTCCGTAGCAAAAAGAAAGTTTTCATGATATTCATGAAATTACTTTTTCGAAAAGTGGGTGATCACTTTTCAATGTAAATTTAACTTAGAATGAACACCCACTTTCTGGCCACCTGAGAGAGGGGCATTTTTCTGTGTGTTTCTTGGCTAAAAAGTTTTTTGTTTGATTTCTTTTGCTTGGTAATAACCCCTGAACTCCGGGACTATTTTCTATCTCACAGCCGTAGCCTTCGTTTACGCTATGTGTGAGCATAAACGAAAGCTGTTTAGCCAATAAACATGGGAAAAAATCCCCCCTCTCTCAGGTAGCTAGAAAGTGGGTGCTCATTTTAAGTTAAATTTACATGGAAAAGTGATCGCCCACTTTTCGAAAAAGTAATTTCTTCATATCATAAAAACTATTTTTTTGCAACGGAAACGGTTTGCAGATTCGTTTTTAGCACACCGAAGTCTACAAAAATCTTTTGTTATATACGAACATGAGACGCACGGCCTTAATGGAAAATTATATCAAAAATCCGGGGGAAAATAGTTTTCAATAAAAACAGCAAATGAATTCGATAGAAAAAAAATGGATGCTATGTTTTTTTTTATTTTTCTGTGTGTTTCTTGGCTAAAAAGTTTTTTGTTTGATTTCTTTTGCATGGTAATAACCCCTGAACTATGGGACTATTTTCCATTTCACAGACGTAGCCTTTGTTTATGCTACGCGTGAGCATAAACGAAAACTGTTAAATATGCACTCGCGTACCAAACTGCCTTGCCAAAAAACCTTTAAGCCAATAAACACGAAAATAAATGGCCAGAAAGTGGGTGCTCATTTTAAGTTAAATTTAGACGGAAAAGTGATCACCCACTTTTCGAAAAAAATTTCTTCATATCATGAAAACTATTTTGGTACTCATTGGGCGTTGATTTCCATGGCGACCCGCAGAATTATTTAATGATCGTTCCCTTAGTCCCCCCCTAGTCAAGGCTAACGCATGTGCACATAACATTTTTTATTTATTTACTTACGTGGCGGAGATATACAACCATCACCCCCATGAGAATTTCTATACTGATAGGTTTTTTGAAATTTTTTCACTGGATTATTATTGATTGAACACTAACCAGATTATGAAAAAAAATTGAAAAAAAAAAAAAATTATTTCAACATTTGAAAGAGTTACTCACTTTTTAGTTACCACGTTCTGGTAAATCGGTCACCCATTTTTTTTTTTTTTTTTTGGCTAAATACGGAAGTGTCTTCGGGAGATATAAAATGGTCGCATGTTGACGAAGCAATGTATCGGGAGGCATACGGGATGGAAAATTATTGGTAAATTTTTAGATTAGGTCCACCTCCTCAATTTTCTTTTAAATGACGACTTGTAATGGTTTTCGACTATGCTGAATACGAAAATTGCATTGAAATTTTGCAGAAATAAGTAGTTATCAAGATATAAAAAGTTGTATTATGCATTGTAATCTTTACCGGCCATCCTTTTTACACGCGTGCATTTGTTTATGGCGCGTGCGCGCATAAAAAGATGGCCGCCAAAGAATACAATGCATAATATAACTTTTTATATCTTTATAACTACCGAGTTCCGCAAAATTTCAATGCGATTTCCGTATTCAACATGCGCGAAAACTTATAAATGTCGTCATTTAAAGGAAAATTGTGGAGGTGGACCTAATCTAAAAAATACCAAATTATTAAACATTTCGGTACTCATGCAGAGAGTGATCCGTGCTGAAATAATAATGTTATTATTTTAAAAGCCATTCTTAACATGGGGGGGAGGGTGTTTTGTACCTATTCTGTACTTTAACCTTACAATTGAATAAAAAAAAACATATCGTAAAACTTTAATTTAACGTGGAAATACGATTTAAAAAATAGCGCGGATCACTCTCTGCATTCGCACCAACATTTCTCCAGCATTTATAATACTTAAAAAAATTAAAAAAAAAAAAGTCTTGAAAAAAACCCAAAAAACCCTCACCTTTCATAAAAACAAATTATTTAAAAAAAAAAAACACCCACAAACTGACTTTTAACTAAATAAGTAAAAAAAAAAAAAAAATTAAAAAACTCGAAACTTTATTTTCATAAAAACAATAAAAAAGTCATGTTCAATCTATTTTTTTTTCTTTGAGAAACAAATATATTTCTGACTTACAAATGCGGTAGAGACTCATATTATTTTTACTTTCTATGGTTTTGATATACCGCGTTTTTATTGGTTACAAAATGGGTGACTTATCAGAACGTTATAACTAAAAAGTGAGCACCACTTTCAAATGTCGAAATAATGATTTCTTTAAAAAATTTTTTTTTTTTAATAATCTGTTTAATTAGTGTCCAATCAATAATAATCCAGTGAAAAAAATTTCCAAAAACCTATAAGTATAGAAATTACGCATGGGAGTTCAACTACAGCACACGTTAACTCTTTTCATAAATAATTAAAAAAAAAAAGTAACTAAACCATTTATTGATAATTTGTCACGTGTACAAACATTTATTTATTTACGTAGGCTTAACTCTTTTCATGAATAAGAAAAGTTTTACTCTTTAAGAATAATAAAAGGAAAAAATGCAGAGAGTGATCCGCGCTATTTTTTAAATCGTATTTCCAAATTAAAGTTTTACGATATGTTTTTTTTATTCAATAGTAAGGTTAAAGTACAGAATAAGTACAAAACACCCTCCCCTCCCCATGTTAAGAATGGCTTTTTAAATAATAACGTTATTATTTCAGCACGGATCACTCTCTGCATGAGTATCATAAAAATTAATACAAATAATACTTATCTCAATAATTGAAAGGCTCATTTCTACCGGAAATGAACTGGGGGCAATCTCGCAGTTATGAAAAATATTTTCCTTTATAATTCAATATTTTTATAATTCTCAATGTTAAATTATTTTAATAACATGCAAACATTCTTTGACTTTAAAAATAGATTTTCTGAAAATTTCAATTAAATTGGTAACGTAGAAATATGGTTTTATTCACTTTTAACGAACCAAACATTACATTTATATATATATATATATATATATATATATATATATATATATATATATATATATATATATATATTAGTCACTTAGGTTTGAACGTGATCCGTCTGTAGGTTATATCATACGCTTCGGTATTTTAGGCATATAGTGTATCCCGTTTATTTTTTCTAATACACTACATCGCTATTTTTTTTTAACGTATCGCGATTTTATTAGTAAAATTTTAAAAAAAAGTAAATCTCTCGATGCAGCTTATGAAAAGTGAGGGCGAAACCGATCAGCTGGCCTCTCCCATTAAATTGTTTTTTTTTTAATCTCACTTCCCACTTTTAATCATGAACATAAAAGCAAGTCTCCCTGTCATGGTTGCAATTTCAACAAGACCTCTGGCCTTGATGGAGGGGAGACTAAATCTTGCTGCTATGGTTTCAAATGATCTGAAATAACAGCAAGGGGAGACTTGATTCCAAATATTTCTCATATGTTGTATCTCCCCTCTTTTGGAAATAGGGTACGATTACGAATATCTCCAGTATCAAATAATCCTTATACACTGTGAAATTTACTTCATATATGAAAACCAAAGAAGGGAGATATAACATATGAGAAAGATTTGGAATCAAGTCTACCCCTACTGTTATGTCAGATCATCTGAAACGATAGCGGCAAGTTTTAGTCTCCCCTCCATAAAATCCAGAGGTTTTGGAGAAATATCAGATATTTTGTAATTCATATGCAAAATTAAGAAAACAAATGACTATATTTGTCGGTTTTGCTGCCTCAGTCGTCTCCCCCGCGGTGTGCCAAGCCACTAATATATATATATATATATATATATATATATATATATATATATATATATATATATATATATTATCTAACGTCAATATTTTCCAGAGCTAAAACGATGAGGTTCATACAATGCTCAATGCCGAATTAGGGCGAGATATACTTTTTATTTGTTTTACATAAGCATTTATGTATATATATATAAAAGATTAATGGCATAGAAGTCCAGAGGAGTGCTTCATTGTTAAGAAAACAAAATCCAGGTAGGCTAATACAAAGAGACTGCGAAGAGAGTCCAACATCTTCTGTTTTCATATATATATAAATAAATTTTCCTTTGATCTTTATCTGTTAGTTTTCTAGTTTTGGCAACTGAAGTGTTTCTTCAGATAGTACAACTGTCACGTGAAAAACGTAATGAATCTTAACTTTGGTCATATATATATATATATATATATATATATATATATATAGATGAGCTGTGAAACAGCGAAACAGTACTGTATGTGGATGACTATAGTGCTCCTCACCTTGAGTTGAGCATATTGAGAAGTGAAACACGAATTACCATTAGCATATAAGCGACGCTCTTTGTGTAAACAAATCGAGCGGAGGTACTTCAGACGATATCAAAACATCGTTAAACTCACTACTCGTTCAAGCAGCCGCCAATAGCGTAATGGTTAGGAGCCTTGACTGTCGTACAAACGGTCGGGTTTAAATCCTGGCTTGAGGTAGTTGCCTGTCTAGCCGCACTGATGAGCTGTGAAACAGCGAAACAGTACTATATGTGGATGACTATAGTGCTCCTCACCTTGAGTTGAGCATATTGAGAAGTGAAACACGAATTACCATTAGCATATAAGCGACGCTCTTTGTGTAAACAAATCAAGCGGAGGTATTTCAGACGATATCAAAACATCGTTAAACTCACTACTCGTTCAAGCAGCCGCCAATAGCGTAATGGTTAGGAGCCTTGACTGCCGTACAAACGGTCGGGTTTCAATCCTGGCTTGAGGTAGTTGCCTGTCTAGCCGCACTGATGAGCTGTGAAACAGCGAAACAGTACTATATGTGGATGACTATAGTGCTCCTCACCTTGAGTTGAGCATATTGAGAAGTGAAACACGAATTACCATTAGCATATAAGCGACGCTCTTTGTGTAAACAAATCGAGCGGAGGTATTTCAGACAATATCAAAACATCGTTAAACTCACTACTCGTTCAAGCAGCCGCCAATAGCGTAATGGTTAGGAGCCTTGACTGCCGTACAAACGGTCGGGTTTCAATCCTGGCTTGAGGTAGTTGCCTGTCTAGCCGCACTGATGAGCTGTGAAACAGCGAAACAGTACTGTATGTGGATGACTATATATATATATAGGGTGCGGAGAAAGTCCTCGATCTTGTAAAAATGTTAATTGAACAACTAATAAAGGATGAAATCCAACAAAAAACATCACACAATATCGTAGTAACCCATTTAACATTTCTAACGAATTATTTTTCAATATGGTCGCCCTTGGCTGCAATTATTTGTTCAAGTCTTTCCCTGAAGCTGTTTACTGTGGCGCAAAGGGTTTCTTGGGGAATTTTGCCCATTCTCGCTTAAGGGACTTCTTCAGAACTTCTGTATGATTATGAGCAGGTCTCCTTCTCTAAGATGAACCAGACACAAAAGTCCAGAAGGTTTAAGTCTGGAGATGAAGGAGGCCACACTTGCTTTCTCACAACAATTCTGCATTTTGTTTGCAGTGTGAAACAACGCACCGTTCTGTTGAAAAGTGAAGGGCCTATCCTTGAAATGCTTCTCATTTCGATATTTACAAAAGTCAAAATATTCCAGATGTGCGAGTTTGCATTAATTTTCGCACCTTCTTTAACAAAAATGAGAAGTGATCTCCAACTGTCAGAGATGGTAGCCCAAACCATTACTGAGGCAAGTTTTTGTTGTTAGTTGTTGTCTGCGTGTCATCTTCAAGGAGCACAACGTGAGATCTTCTTTAACAATGGTTCTAACACTTTTTATGTCAATTTCCAAGCTCTTAGCCATTTTCCTCATGCTTCTCTTGGGATTCCTCCTTATTTGCTTCCTAATGCCCTTAATTTTGGATGATGTACGAGCAGTCTGGGGCCATCCACAGCTGGGTCGATCATCTGTTGTACCAAGTTCTTTGTAGTGCTTTATCGCATCCCAAACTGTCGATTTGGGGGCTTTTAAGAGCTTGACAATATCTGGGTTTGTCTTTGACACCCAATGTAGCTGGATAATAGCCTCACGTTGACTAATTTTTACAAAACAGAAATTAAATTTAGGAAAAATTGGAGCTGAAACATAGAAATATGATCAATATCTGCAAAGACAATGAGCCAAAAATATACAAATTTAGAAAATAAATAATATCTTAATTTAATTTTTGAAAATTCGATCATGGACTTTCTCTGCACCCTGTGTGTATATATATATATATATATATATATATATATATATATATATATATATATATTATGTACCTCGTAACCAGAATGCACATTTTTTGTTCATTTCAAAAATTAGTTCCATTATGAATATTTACGTACACTTGTTTCAGCCAATTACTGGTATTTAAATCTATATAAATAAAACAATAGATGTATGT
The DNA here is from genome assembly GCF_053919585.1 of Euprymna scolopes. Taxonomy (NCBI): domain Eukaryota; kingdom Metazoa; phylum Mollusca; class Cephalopoda; order Sepiida; family Sepiolidae; genus Euprymna; species Euprymna scolopes. The sequence goes on from NC_136482.1 coordinate 185,969,021, forward strand.
ATGTGTGAAACTATTTAACCGATAAACTCTCAAACTACTGGACACATAATACTATTTCCTCTTAATTTCAGTGTTATCTTTGTTTGGATGAATGAATAACGAGTACAGAAATATGTATGCAAGTTGTAATGTAAACTGTGCATTTCAACTTGCCGACATATTTCCGTTACTTTGCGCATGCGCAGATTTACAGGAAGTTTTAAGTTGTTTAATTAAAAATTTCTCTTATCTATCTGTCGGTAGCTTAAACGATGGGGAATGCGGCTGGAGCGCTAAATATTTTGGTTTCGATTATATCTGATAGTACCCAAATCATTTTGTTAAACTTGTGATATCAGTACTATATATATACATATATATATATATATATATATATAATATTAAATCGAGAATTGGCTCTGTAATAATAAATCATATGATGATGAAAACAAAGTTTCTGGCTATGGTTATGGTCTTTAGTGTTGTTTCAGGTGAGGGCCACATCATGCCACGTCACATCTTCAAAGTCGGCTTGAAAGTCAACACCAAAGTGTACCTAAATGTACTGAAGAGTGGTGATCCCCTGGTGCAATCATGATCCGTATTGAGGCGGTAATTGAGGCTGAAGGCGGCTACATTGAATAAATGTCGGCTCTACTACATAATCAAGTTACCTGAATTGATTTTTTTTAATGATTTTTAAAATAAAGCTGTAGTTTAGTTTTCTTTAGGGCGGCAAATTTATCGTTTTACCCTATATCTATTAAAAATAGAGATTTTATATTTGTCTGTTTGAAACCGAAACCTTACTATTTCATGTTATGCTATTTGTTAAGGCTATATTCAATGCACAGTACTATTTTAGACTTAACAATACTATATTCTAATGATAAAATCAGGAGAGGGGAGTAATGTACTAATATTTACCTACCTCTCAGGGATTACCTTTTTCATTGATGCGGCATTAGTGTAGCCTTTGTTTTGTTATGATACCATCCTTCCTGGCATTAACTCTGATGATGGGCTGTTTCGGTTAGGGTCCATGGCTATGGTCAATGTAGCATTTGTTTTGGTCGATTGTTTCATTCATTTAAATTTCTATGCCTTTACACTGCCACATCATAATGAATCTCAGGCGATGCATAGTAATTACAGCTAGTTTATGTAATAGAGTATCATCTTGTGGCCTAGAAACCAATCAGAACCTAAACAACGAATGTGCTTATCTAAACATAACGGAGCATCCCAGCCTGCTTATACATCAACTGATTTCTGATCTCAATTTGATTAGTTCTAGCTCAACTAGTCAAACAGCTGAACACTAATAACTAAATTCGATATACGACATGCCTTCAATAATTTTTCCAGATTTTTTTGTACGGACATTTAAAATTGTCGTAGACTCTGGAAAATTCAGTATGTTATTGCTATACATCCTATGAGAGATGACTGACCAATTTTTGATTTCAGGTTCAAATGAACAGCTACTAAAGCCTGATTGTCACAGCTGGTGAATTTCAAAAATGCAATCTGGATGCGAGGACACTTTGGAAGAACGATATGCAATAAAATTTTGTTCTAAACTTGGAAAAAATCCTACAGAAAGGTATTGAATACTTCAGACTGCTTTTGGACCATTTTGCATGAATGGAGCATCAGTTTTTGAGTGGCATAAGAGATTCAAGGAAAGCAAGGAATCTGTGAGAGATGATAAGTGTCGGAGGAGTAAGGAAGACAGAACGTCGGAGTTGATTGGTCAAATAAAGAATTTCATGGACTGTCGTATGTCTATAGAGACAATAAGTGCAAAGTTTGATGTCAGTGTGAGAACTGTACACACAATTCTTCATGAGGAACTGAATATATGGAAGGTTTATGCGAAGTTTGTCCCAAGAGTGCAGTCTACAATTCCATCTTTGTCATAGAGTATTTAACCAAGATGAGCATCAAGACATTTCCTCACCCTTCCTATAGTCCAGTAACTTTTGGTTATTCCCTTAGAGGTTGTCGTTATGAGATAATTGAGGTGATGAAAGAGGCTGTGACGAGGATCATTAACATGCTTACACAAGAGGACTTCCATGGGGCCTTCCAGAAGTTGTTGGAACGGTACAAGTACATTGCAGCCAAAGAGATTACTTCGAAAGGGACTATAGTTTCATGTGTGTACTTGCAATAAAAGTGTCTGTACGAAAAAAGTCTGGAAACTTATTTAAGGTACCTCGTACCCAACAATGGCAAGATCAGATATTTCTTAAATGTTTTAACATTTTGTCCCCCAAATTTGTAGTTACGTTTTGTTTGTTGTTTTTTTTCCAATCAGAAATAGAAATGTTCTTCCCCTAAAGTGATCTTAGTAAATTTATTATTTACATTTCTAAAGAATGTATGGATACGTTTTATGCTCTTTAAAAAAAGTTAGGAAAGCGTATCTTAAAGTTATCATAAGACGAAGAGTTCTTTAACACAAGAGTATGTAGAACTTTTGCCATAAATTTATTCCGATATAAGAATTCTTCCAAGATGTTGATTATTTATTTTGTTGAGGATATGCATCTTTGCCTGAATCCGAGTTTATTTACATTCTGAGGAACACATTCGTCCATCAGGACTTGCAGAATAAATAATTATTTGAATTTCCTAAAGCTAATCTCTGTAGACTTTTTGGTAAGTATGTACAAACATCTAACAATATACAGGGTGTCTCAAAAATCTAAAAATGTACAAATGTCTCAAAAGTATGAAAAATGTACTGGGTGTCTCAAAATAATAATGTACAGGGTGCCTCACGGATCTAAAAATGTGCAAAGTGTCTCACAAATCTAAAAATGTACAGGTTGTCTCACAAATCTAAAAATGTACAGGATGTCTAACAAATCTAAAAATGTACAGGGTGTCTAACAAATCTAAAAATGTACAGGATGTCTAACAAATCTAAAATTGTACAGGGTGTCTAACAAATCTAAAAATGTACAGGGTGTCTAACAAATCTAAAAATGTACAGGGTGTCTAACAAATCTAAAAATGTACAGGGTGTCTAACAAATCTAAAAATGTACAGTGTTTCACGAATCTAAAAATGTACAGGGTGTCTCACAAATCTAAAAATGTACAGGGTGTCTAACAAATCTAAAAATGTACAGGGTGTCTAAAAAATCTAAAAATGTACAGGATGTCTAACAAATCTAAAATTGTACAGGGTGTCTAACAAATCTAAAAATGTACAGGGTGTCTAACAAATCTAAAAATGTACAGGGTGTCTAACAAATCTAAAAATGTACAGGGTGTCTAACAAATCTAAAAATGTACAGGGTGTCTAACAAATCTAAAAATGTACAGGATGTCTAACAAATCTAAAAATGTACAGGATGTCTAACAAATCTAAAAATGTACAGGGTGTCTAACAAATCTAAAAATGTACAGGATGTCTAACAAATCTAAAATTGTACAGGGTGTCTAACAAATCTAAAAATGTACAGGGTGTCTAACAAATCTAAAAATGTACAGGGTGTCTAACAAATCAAAAAATGTACAGGATGTCTAACAAATCTAAAAATGTACAGGGTGTCTCACAAATCTAAAAATGTACAGGGTGTCTAACAAATCTAAAAATGTACAGGATGTCTAACAAATCTAAAATTGTACAGGGTGTCTAACAAATCTAAAATTGTACAGGGTGTCTAACAAATCTAAAAATGTACAGGATGTCTAACAAATCTAAAAATGTACAGGATGTCTAACAAATCTAAAAATGTACAGGGTGTCTAACAAATCTAAAAATGTACAGGGTGTCTCACAAATCTAAAAATGTACAGGGTGTCTCACAAATCTAAAAATGTACAGGGTGTCTAACAAATCTAAAATTGTACAGGGTGTCTAACAAATCTAAAAATGTACAGTGTTTCACGAATCTAAAAATGTACAGGGTGTCTCACAAATCTAAAAATGTACAGGGTGTCTCACAAATCTAAAAATGTACAGGGTGTCTCACAAATCTAAAAATGTACAGGGTGTCTAACAAATCTAAAAATGTACAGGATGTCTAACAAATCTAAAATTGTACAGGGTGTCTAACAAATCTAAAATTGTACAGGGTGTCTAACAAATCTAAAAATGTACAGGGTGTCTAACAAATCTAAAAATGTACGGGGTGTCTAACAAATCTAAAAATGTACAGGGTGTCTCACAAATCTAAAAATGTACAGGGTGTCTCACAAATCTAAAAATGTACAGGGTGTCTAACAAATCTAAAATTGTACAGGGTGTCTAACAAATCTAAAAATGTACAGGGTGTCTAACAAATCTAAAATTGTACAGGGTGTCTAACAAATCTAAAAATGTACAGGGTGTCTTACAAATCTAAAATTGTACAGTGTTTCACGAATCTAAAAATGTACAGGGTGTCTCACAAATCTAAAAATGTACAGGGTGTCTAACAAATCTAGAAATATACATGGCGTCTCGAAAATCTTAAAATATACAGGGTGTCTCACAAATCGAAAAATGTGTAGGGTGTTTAACAAATCTAAAAATGTACAGGGTGTCTCGAAAATCTAAAAATGTATAGGGTGTCTTACAAATCTAAAAATGTACAGGATGTCTAACAAATCTAAAATTGTACAGGGTGTCTAACAAATCTAAAAATGTACAGGGTGTCTAACAAATCTAAAAATGTATAGGGTATCTTACAAATCTAAAAATATACAGGGTGTCTCACAAATCTAAAAATGTACAGGGTGTCTCACAAATCTAAAAATGTACTGGGTGTCTCACAAATCTAAAAATGTACTGGGTGTCTCACAAATCTAAAAATGTACAGAGTGTCTCACAAATCTAAAAATGTACTAGGTGTCTCACAATTCTAAAAATGTACTGGGTGTCTCACAAATCTAAAAATGTGCAGGGTGTCTTACAAATCTAAAAATGTACAGGGTGTCTCGAAAATCTAAAAATGTACAGGGTGTCTTACAAATCTAAAAATGTACAGGGTGTCTAACAAATCTAAAAATGTATAGGGTGTCTTACGAATCTAAAAATGTACTGGGTGTCTCACAAATCTAAAAATGTGCAGGGTGTCTTACAAATCTAAAAATGTACAGGGTGTCTCGAAAATCTAAAAATGTACAGGGTGTCTTACAAATCTAAAAATGTACAGGGTGTCTAACAAATCTAAAATGTATAGGGTGTCTTACGAATCTAAAAATGTACTGGGTTTCTCACAAATCTAAAAATGTGCAGGGTGTCTTACAAATCTAAAAATGTACAGGGTGTCTTACAAATGTAAAAATGTACAGGGTGTCTCACAAATCTAAAAATGTACAGGGTGTCTAACAAATCTAAAAATGTACAGTGTTTCACGAATCTAAAAATGTACAGGGTGTCTCACAAATCTAAAAATGTACAGGGTGTCTTACAAATCTAAAAATGTACAGGGTGTCTTACAAATCTAAAAATGTATAGGGTATCTTACAAATCTAAAAATATACAGGGTGTCTCACAAATCTTAAAATGTACAGGGTGTCTCACAAATCTAAAAATGTACTGGGTGTCTCACAAATCTTAAAATGTACTGGGTGTCTCACAAATCTAAAAATGTACTAGGTGTCTCACACATCTAAAAATGTACTGCGTGTCTCACAAATCTAAAAATGTGCAGGGTGTCTTACAAATCTAAAAATGTACAGTGTTTCACGAATCTAAAAATGTACAGGGTGTCTCACACATCTAAAAATGTACAGGGTGTCTCACAAATCTAAAAATGTGCAGGGTGTCTAACAAATCTAAAAATGTACAGTGTTTCACAAATCTAAAAATGTACAGGGTGTCTCACACATCTAAAAATGTACTGGGTGTCTCACATATCTAAAAATGTACTAGGTGTCTCACACATCTAAAAATATACTGGGTGTCTCACAAATCTAAAAATGTGCAGGGTGTCTTACAAATCTAAAAATTTACTAGGTGTCCTACACATCTAAAAATATACTGGGTGTCTCACAAATCTAAAAATGTGCAGGGTGTCTTACAAATCTAAAAATGTATAGGGTGGTTCACAAATCTAAAAATGTACTGGGTGTCTCTAAATCTAAAAATGTGTGTCTCACAAATCTAGAAATTGACAGGGTGTCTCACACATCTAGAAATTGACAGGGTGTCTCACACATCTACAAATATACAGGGTGTCTTAGAAATATAAAAATGTACTCGCATTTTTACTTTTATCAGCGTCATTTGAACATTAATGGTCATCAATTTGTGAGCATGATTAAACAACAAATATATTCTATTAAACATTTTCTTCAAAATCTTTGGACTCGGCATTAAATAACCCGAAAAAGGTTGATATGCCGTAAAACAAAAGCAACCAACCAATCTTCTTTATTTGAAGCTATTCTCTTCACTTTATATTCATAAATAAAGGGTTTTGTTTGTCGTCATTCGAAGTGTGAGTACAGTTTTTGAGACGCCCTTCAATCATTAATTTCAAATTACAGTGTTTAGCCTTCAAAATCCCTTGATGTGCGTTGTCAACATTGTCTGGATAATAATGGTCATCCATTTGAACATTTGCGGACATGATTCTTAAGTTAAATTTGTCTTCTGTATTTGAAAGTATTCTATTTCATTCTACGTTCATAAATAAAGGTTTTATCTTCATTCGAAGTGTTAATACATTTTTAGACACCCTGTATTTAGATATTGTAATCCATGCGTGTTGTATCAGTGGCTATCAAAGAAATATCAATTGAAAATGTTCTATATTTTATTGGTAAGGGAAAACTGGTTCCTAGTTGATCATATCCTTCAATAAGTTTTCTAATTTCCAGAGTCCGGAAGCAGCCCATGTGCTTTCATGCAATCTAAAATTGATACGAATGAAAAGATATCGAACGGCAGCTTACATGGTGTGGGTTTTATTTCTTTTGAAGTGAGTTGAAACTGACCAACCGGAATGAATTAGAAATGAAGTCTTTTGTTGCAAAATGTTTGAAAGAACACAAGCAGAAAAGCTCCTAAGTTCAATATTTCGGCTGATGATCAAGAATTTGCGTTGTTAAATAATCAATGTTTAGCCAGACGGAATGGCGGTAAGTTTTAGTTAAAAATAAAGTCTTTATCCAAAGCATCAAGCGGTATTTTGTAATAACAAATGTAAATAGATTGGCTGTTCAAGTGATTTTAATGAAAGATCAGCTCATTTCTTGTGATGTTTTCCTATCAATAATTAAACTCTTTTAATCGCTTTCAGTGTTATATTAATGTTGTTAACTAGTGTACATATATGTCGTTAAAACTGACAGCAAATATGAATTAAGTAGTAGGGTAGGCAAGTCACTCAAGCCTTGGTAGGGCAATTATTCCCAAAGAAAAACACGTAACCATCCAATTATTTGCTACATATTGTTTGTACGTACCTAAATAAATAATGTTTTCCATCTCCAGCGAACTCAGCCATCCAGAAGGTAAACACCTACACACCTACAACAGAATTTTGAAATGAATTTTCAGGTGATTTTGTCTACTTCTTATTCAAGAACTTTAAAACTTCTCAAACTTTCAAAGTATATTTTACGTTTCTGTAAAATTATTAATATAAATATATTTTGTAGTTTTATTCAGGCTTTCCTGCTTTCATTTCTAAATTCTCGTTGATGAGTAAGCTATTGGTGATCCATTCACGACATTCATGTTTTTAATCTTTGGAATACTGTTCTCATCTTTGGATATTTCGGAATACTGTTCTCATCTTTGGATATTTTGGAATACTGTTCTCATCTTTGGATATTTTGGAATACTGTTCTCATCTTTGGATATTTTGGAATACTGTTCTCATCTTTGGATATTTCGGAATACTGTTCTCATCTTTGGATATTTTGGAATACTGTTCTCATCTTTGGATATTTCGGAATACTGTTCTCATCTTTGGATATTTTGGAATACTGTTCTCATCTTTGGATATTTTGGAATACTGTTCTCATCTTTGGATATTTCGGAATACTGTTCTCATCTTTGGATATTTTGGAATATTGTTCTCATCTTTGGATATTTTGGAATACTGTTCTCATCTTTGGATATTTTGGAATATTGTTCTCATCTTTGGATATTTTGGAATACTGTTCTCATCTTTGGATATTTTGGAATACTGTTCTCATCTTTGGATATTTTGGAATACTGTTCTCATCTTTGGATATTTTGGAATATTGTTCTCATCTTTGGATATTTTGGAATACTGTTCTCATCTTTGGATATTTTGGAATACTGTTCTCATCTTTGGATATTTTGGAATATTGTTCTCATCTTTGGATATTTTGGAATACTGTTCTCATCTTTGGATATTTTGGAATATTGTTCTCATCTTTGGATATTTTGGAATACTGTTCTCATCTTTGGATATTTTGGAATACTGTTCTCATCTTTGGATATTTTGGAATATTGTTCTCATCTTTGGATATTTTGGAATACTGTTCTCATCTTGAATATTATTGACACAAAATTCCCCACTTATTATTGATATAAATAACCTCCGACCTTCAGGTGTATCTTGTCGAAGTCTAAAATCTTTGTTGAACTCTAGAATTTGCATGAAATATCGAACGAAACCCTTTATTTAATCCTCGGGGATAGCATGCTCTTGTTCCTTCAGCCATGACTAATAAACAGTTCTAAGAAATTCGTAAGTGTATATTATTTTTACTTAGAATTACTTAGGAGGATTTCTATCCAGTCATGGCTTCTCTTAGTGATTAAATAAAGGATTCGTTTGAGATTCTGTGCAGATTCCTGAGTTCCACGGAAAGATTCCATAGTTTGACAAGGTACACATTAAGAAGCTCGGAGGTTACAACACTCAAGATGAGAACAATCCAAATAATACAAATAATCAATCTTCATCTCCAAAATTCAGAACCGTAATTCATGTTTTTATCCATTCGTCAATTCCAGGAGAAAGTTTCACAGGAACATGTTAACTCAGTGTTACATCTTGAGCGCGTGGTACAATGGGGGAAGAGGTGGCTGGTCACTTTTAATGCATCCAAAACCAAGCTTCTATCTTTACATCATCAACGCTCTGATCCCCATCTGGCATCAATTGAAATGGATGGCTCTCGTCTTGGGGAGGCTCCATGTTTTGACAAGCTTCTAGGTTTGACATTTACTCCTGATCTGAAATGGAACACATACATCAAATCTGTTGCCAGGGACGCTGGGAAAATGATGGGATCCTTCTACCGCTCCAGAAGATATCTCACTACTAATGCAATTCTCTATCTGTATAAAAGCCAAGTACGTCCAAGGATGGAGTACTGCTGCCACATCTGGGCAGGAGCTGCTAAAAACAGCCTATCCTGCCTTGACAGAGTACAAAATAGACTTCGTGGTTTAGTGGGAGATGCCCTTTTCTCTACCCTGCAACCTCTCTCCCACAGAAGAGATGTTGCGAGCCTGCCTTTGTTTTATCGTTATTTCCATGGCAGGTGCTCGTCTGAGCTCCAATTCCTCGTCCCCCCTCGCCAATCTTTCACGAGAAACACCCGTCTGGCTGAAACTAGTGTCAATAATTTTCCCCACTCTTTATCTGTGCCTAAATCCAAACGTGGATTCCATGAGCAAAGCTTCTTTCTTAGAACTACACGCCAGTGGAACTCTCTACCGCTTGCCTGTTTCCCACCTGACTACAACTTGGATGTCTTCAAGTCCAACATAAACAAACTCCTGACAAACCGCCCCCTTAAGTAAGACACTCTATCAAAACCCCCAATACTAATGATTACTACAATACTATCTCATTGATTACTGTACACGCAGTAACCCTTATCCCTGAGTGGCCTCCAGGCCTTGATAAGTGGTGACCCCCATGAAAAAAAAAAATCTACGTAACATTATTGTAAATACATTTTTTGTTTGTTAATTCATGTTTTCTCGTTTCATTCCCAATTCAACTACACGTATATTAATCGTTAGCACTGTTCTTGGCACTTTCCAAAGACGTACTATCACTAAAATACAATACCTGTAGCCAGAAGCAGCACTACAAAGTCTATCCACGGTACTTGTACAGATATAAGACATAATGAACTTGTTCTTTTTGAAATTGTGTTAAACAATTATATTTCGGTTCAAGTAATTTGAAAGCAACTATGTTCATTTATATTTTAACACCCACGTGTTAAATAGGTCTAGTTTTGTGTGGTAGGGTGCTGGTATTTAATCGGAAACACACAATGTCTTGCAGTGTTTTGTAATTAATGTTACGAAATAGATAATCACGTATTAAAAACAAAAGAAACGCATGACATACGAATTGTTTAAAGAGAACTGAGTCAAGCTGATTGCTGTTAGGCACTGGAAGACGCATACGATTTGAGGTGTTCCTTAATTTAATCCTAAAGAATGTTACCAAGTGTTATTAATATACAGGAACAACATTCAGATATTCACTTATTCCTGGAATACCAGCCGGATACTATTTTAAATCTAAGTGAAAATGAGGGAGCGTTTACGCTTAAAGTGGCATGATAGAAATAATAAACGGTGGTAAAAAATATGATTATACCATTTTAAAGTAGTAACACGGTGCTATGAGGGGAATGAGAAGACTTTATAAATAAGGAGGGAAACTATTTTCTACTTACCGTCTTTCCGTTTGAGAGAATATTTTCCTTGGAGTAATGATTTTTAAGTAAGAATGAAATGTAAACATAGTTTCTGGAACGTGCTTGTGCAGTTGCTGTAAGTGGGGAATTCGAAAAAATTGGTATGGAAGTGTTTGCTTATTTTCTTATCGAAACGGTAGGTGGATGGGAAAGATCAACCTTATTTTATTATATATACACTAGGTATTTGTGTATGTTTATATACGTTTAGGTGAAAAGGAAATAAACATGAACATTCAAACATTTCAGATTTTTTTGAAACAACAGGAATTAGACATCAATTAATAAATATTCCTTAAATTTCAGTTTCTCTGGGTTTTTAATAGTGTTGGGATGATTAATCGGAATCTGAAAAATCGGAACTTTTTGGAGTTTTTATGTGATTTTGTTTAAAACAAAATATTCCACTGCTGGTTGTAATAATAATAATATAATAAATATTTATTGATTTTTAAACTACCAATAAAACTAAAATCAATAGATCACCTACCCCCACCCGCAAGTGTGTTTTTACGTTTGAGAAAATATCTACACATTTAACATTTGTTTTTACGGTAATCAGGATAAAATAACTCCATAGTTAAATATTTAGAGATTTGTAAAGAATCGGAATCGGAGAAAAATATTGGAATCGTCCCATCACTAGTTATTAGACAACCTTATATTGGCATATCTGACATTTGAAAATTCAAATATTTCAGTTATGAATTAAATTTGATCCATTGTCATTGGATACAACTTCAGTGAAATGTCTTGAACTTTAATTTCTTTAGACTCCTGCTGATTAAACCTTAAATTTATTATTTCTAATTTCCAAAATCCAAATCCTGAAATGGATTTGGATCAAAATTGAAATAGTTATTCTAGACATAAGATTTAGTAGTATATCTTGATTTTAATCTTTGTAAGGGAATATAAAAGTTGTACAAAACTGTTCTGTTTGGGAAATAATTTTATTAGTCTTGGCACGGGTGTTCTTCTAGTGTGTGTGTATATATATATATATATATATATATATATATATATATATATATATATATATATATGTATGCATTAGGATTTTCAGAATGTTAGAAATGATATAATTATTTCCGCAGTCAAATAATGCCGCAGCTCATATACATGACGAAAGTCAACAAACAGAAGTCTAAGACTCAAGCTTTGCCTTTATTTGAACTCCTCAGTTGAACGCATCCAAACTTGGGATTCGAAACTTGAATCTTGTATGCAAGGTGAGCATCCTGCCATTTGAACAATCACGCCACACACAAGAAAGTCTATTTGTGTGTGACTTGAACTTCTGGTTCGTTAACTTTCATGGCTTATGTGAGCTGCGGCGTCGTTTTACTGTGGAAATAGTTATGTGTGTGTACTTGTTCATGATTTAGAAAAGGGATGAAACCATTTTTTTATCATATCAAACAGATGCAGAAGAACATTTTATTGATCTAAAACCATCTTAATTGTGGATTACACTTTTCAATCTTTCCACTAATCTTTTTATCGCTTATGTGCAAGTCTACAGGCATGCATTTCTAACATCTCGTATTTTAATTCCTGATAGAAAAGCATGACGTTGACATTTGTTGTAAAGTTGTGCACACATTTGAGTACACGCCAAAGTGTATAAGCAAAAGATTTCACAAACGGCTGCGAATAACATTCTCAATGGTTTCCGTTACTTTGAAGTAAATGTCAGCCATGTTTGATTTTAATGGGTAACGGTTTGATATTTGTCTAATAAGCAGCAGCAGCCAATAACGATTGGCTGCGTTGTGCCTCTTTTTACCTCTCCTCACATACGATTGGTTCGTCTTTCTTTGCTAACCTTTACCAACCAATCAATGTGCAGTACCTTTAAGAAACTTTCCTTTTATTAAATGGGTTTATTGAAGTTTTATTTGATTTCTCGTTTTGGTCGTGAAATATGGAGTCGGATACGTTTGAAGATACTTTGTTTAAACGGATTCTATTTCTTTGAAAACGAACTATTAAGTTTCAGGAAGCAGGCAACGCCATCTATTAGTATGTTAAATCTGAGTTGATCAACATTTATTTCTTTAAGGCTTTTTTTTTCATATATATTTAAATCACACAAAATACATGTTATAATATTCCTTAATTTTTGGATTGAGTTATGTTTTCAAATCATTCAATTTTAATTCTTTTAACCACTGCAATAATTAGTATTAATCCGTCACTTTCTCTCATTGTATCATGTTTGATCTCCTCACATTCCTTGTACGCTATATCTATCACTTCTCCTTTTCTCTCTCTCTTTATTAACAGCCAATGATAATGAAGAAGGAATACAAAAATAGGAACAGCAAGAGAGTATTAATGTTTAACTTATAGCTGGAGAGGAAAAGAGAGAACTTTTGATTCTATCTTTTTTCTTATTGTTTATTATTATTATTATTATTATTATTATTATTATTATTATTATTATTAAAGTGGTTTTCCAAAGTTACTTTTTCTAGGTTCAAACAGTTTAACTCGAACGCGATGGATGGATCAACGGGTCACCATTTCGATGATGAATTATATCTTTATGTAGATAAAGTTAAATATGAGTAGATGTTATAGATGTACAAGATTTATTATTAAACTAATTAACCTATCATTATTAACTTTGAAACATAACTGGTAGATGTAAATTTCGTAAGGTGGTTTACATTTGATTTGTTTTATAAAGCAAAGAAGTCAAAAGAAGGTGGAAACTCTTTAAATATTCAGATACCTCCGATTTTTCGAAATTCTTATAATAGGTATTGTAACTCAGCTGGTGCATATATATATATATATATGCATATATATATATATATATATATATATATATATATATATATGGTAGATTCTCTCATCGAAGACGATGAATGAGGGTTCAGTATGCAATCTTCAGCAGCTCCCAAGCTCTGTGACACCATATGTGTAATTGCAATCCTGTAGACGTCCGGCACACTCCTCCGCAGATGGTGAACTTTCATATGCTCGTAGGTCAAAGATGCCTTCTCGAATGAACAGATAACCCAGCTTTGCTGCGTGCTCTGAAACCACAATATATATATATATATATATATATATATATATATATATATATATATGTGTGTGTGTGTGTGTATGTATAAAATGATAAAAGCATTGTTGATATGAGATTTAAAGTTTAACAGTTGAAAGACCAAACAAATGCAGAATTTTCTTATATCATTTGATTATTGGAATACTTTGAGATGAGTAATTTGTATATTTTATTTATTTATTTGCGGACTATTATACTGATCTTCATAGTTCTTGTTTCACGACGGTTCGGCCAATTATTCCTGTCTTTTGTTAGCATTCCTATCCCGTCGCGGTTAACCACCTGACGAAGGTCAGAGGAATAGTTGGCCGAAACGTCGTGAACCAACAACGATAAAGATGAGGATAATAGTCTTAAAAAAAAAAATAAATAAAAGAAGCACTGTATTTGTTTGGTCTTTAAACCCTTAAACTTTAAGCTTCATATTAACAATGCTTTTAACACAGCAGACTTTCATCATTTAACAATACACGCTAGACCAGCGTTCTTCTACTAAATCGAACATTACCCTCACCAAAACATCTGAGAAAGTCTAGCAGGCATTACCGCCAACAGCATGGTACGTAAAAATAAAAGAACAAAACAACTTATATTCCTTGATGAAGATTCTGTTATGGATCGACATATCGAATTTGATTTTAATATATGTTGGTTTATTGAATAAATAAAATTCTCCCCTTGTTTGGTCTTTAAATCGTTAAACTAATATATATAATATATATATATATATATATATATATATATATATATATGATGTTTTGCTACTCCTCAGCATAGTTTAGCTATATTAGGGCTCGGACCTCGAACAATAGTCAAGTGCGTATACCGTTACGCTACGGGCCTCTGCTGATATTATTTGCAGTTTTTTATTGCTTTTAAATTCATGTCAATGTTTTTTTGTTGATTTTTTAGCGCTAATAAAATATTTAGTACTAGCGTCTTCTACCTAATTAGTTTTCCTTAAAGAATATCACCACTATTTTTAGAATGTAAACAAATAAATATATACACGTATACATATTATTTATTTATTTTTTTTATTTTTTATTAAACAGTATTCTACGTACATCAGTGTAATTTGACTGTATTAGGGCTCGGACCTCAAGCGATAGGTTCTATAGTTAAGTGCGTTATCGGCCTCCGCTGATATTATTCCAGTTTTTTTTCATCGCTTTTAAAGTTTTTATGCAATAGGGAAGAGACGCTAATACCGAACATTTCATTATCACTAAAAAAATCACCAACAAAACATCAACATAACTTTAAAAGTCATAAGAAATACAAATAATAGCGTAATAGTAACGGAAAAACTAAAATAATTCTGAAATATTTTCCTGCGAGCCTGTCACTGCTTTATCACTAGTTTCATCCCAAGTGCTCGTCTGAGTGCCAATCTATGGTGCCCCCTTGTCAAACTTTCACAAAAAAACACTCGTCTAACTGAAACCACTATCAATAATTTTCCCCATTCTTTATCTGTGCCTAAACCTGAACATTGATTCCATGAACAAAGTTTCTTTCTTACAACTGCACGCATGTGGAACTTTTTTCCATTTGCCTTCTTTCCAGTTGACTGCAATATGGCCGTGTTCATGTCCAACATAAACAATTTCTTAATGAACCATCCCCTTAAGTAATCCAATTTAGTAAATTTCCACTTACGATTACTACGATATTGTCCCATTGACTACCATAATCCTTATCCTCGAGTGGTATCCAGACCTAGATAATAGGTTACTCCTTTGTAAAGCCACTAATTAATGCAGCCATCAAATACTTTATTCACTATTACTGCTGTGAAGATTAGTCTATTCTCATTCTCTTCAGAATTGAACTCAATAAAACCTTGTGTGGATTATGTGCTGCAAGAAGCTTAGATGAATTATCTTTTACAGCAAATTTCCTTGTTGGCTACATATGAGAAGCTGACGGTTTTTATAAGTGAAAAATGAAATTTTAATTGAGTGGAATGTGAAGCATAAATTTTGCTATTTATAGATTTATAGAACAGTGACCCATTCATCATTTCACAGTCATCTGCTAAACTGCTAAACTGCTAACATTCAGTCATCTGCTGAATTGCTAACGTCCAGTCGTCTACTGAACTACTAATGCCCAGTCGTCTTCTGAACTGCTAACGTCCAGTCGTCTGCTGAACTGCTAACGTCCAGTCGTCTGCTGAACTTCTAATGCCCAGTCGTCTGCTGAACTGCTAACATTCATTCATCTGCTGAACTACTAATGCTCAATCGTCTGCTGAACTGCTAACATCCAGTCGTCTGCTGAACTGCTAACGTCCAGTCGTCTGCTGCTGAACTATTTGGAATTTATTTAAAAGGGTACTGGAGGTTGAGCATCAAAATGTTTCTTCACATTGCATTTAAACTTCTGCAAATTAGTAGAGTTAGGAGAGCAGGAAACAAGATGGGAATTCCAAAGTTTAGGCATTGCTTGCAGTTGTCTTATGACTGACTTTTTCACTGGATTTAAGCAGTTCCACGTCTACCATTGCATGTTTGACTATAAACTTCTAATAGTGCACCTTTGCAGAGGGTATTGTCCATTACCAGCTGTTTTACATACTGGCATGCGTTGGATGGTTTTTAGAAATTAATTTGTGAAGCATATAGAATGGAGGCATTAATCTGAAGTTTCACAAGCTGATTCGCAAGAATGGCGGCTACACTTGCAATGAATTCTGGGAGATGCAAAGATACCATCTACTTAAAAGAAGGTGAAGAGAAAACTTTGACGGGGGAGGGGGGGGTAAGAGGTTACTTTTGAACAAACGATCAAAACATTTTTTTTGATTGGTAAGCTACTTAATGCCTTTTTTTTTTTTAAACATACATTCAGTGGCGTAGCATCAGATTTTGCTGCCCGGGGCAATCGTAACTATAAACTTCTAATAGTGCACCTTTGCAGAGGGCATTGTCCATTAAAGCAGAATGAAAAATGGAATTATTTGACATCACCCACTGAGTTTTTTTTTTCTATTTATTTTCTTTGTTCTTCAGTTGTCGAATTCTCTGACTGAAGAACAGCAAGGAAATCTTCAAAGGAATTGTTTTCTTTTTCATCATAATGTCAAATATTTTGTTGAAAATCAGTCACATGCTATATTTTATTATATGAAATTTGTGTATCCGAATATTGGGTGGGTGGGGCGGAAGAGTGTACAGCGACTTGACATATCACAGGAAGCTAACTTTCTTCAGCTGATGCCAAAGGAAAAAGATATATCGTTTGCTTCTCAAGTCACCCCCCCCTCCGCCATCTTCTCTACCTACGATAAAATTAATCACTGTCATCCTTCAGAACCCCCCCCCTTTCGCTCGTTCCTTTCTCTCATCATGCTGAGCATTCCTTGTACTTGTAGACTATATGTAGTTGCTGTTACTGCAAGCATTTTAGTCTGCTGTTCTTTCTTTTTTGTTTTTTGTTTTATTTATTTATTTATTTTTTTTTACTTCCGTGTTGTTTTGTTAGTTTTTGTGGAATTCTTTGGTCTTTGGAAACAAAGCCATAACCATTAATTTCCTCTGGTAGATTTTCATTGGAGATTCTTCCTTCCCTTTCAATACGAGCGAGAAAGGCAGAAGCTTTAAAATCTGGTCTCTCAATTTTCTGTGCATATCAATTTATATGATGATGGGATTGCGTATCTATGATCTGTGCAACATATGCATGTATGTGTATATGTATATATGTCTATGTATATATATGTATACATATGTACACATGGATGGATGGATGTGTGTGTGTGTATATGTATGTATAAATATATACATGGATGTGTGTGTGTGTGTATGTATGCATATATATATACACACACACACATATATATATGTATATGTATGTTTTTTGTCTTCGTATTATGTATTGGAATATTGACATAAATAGGAAAGTATGGTTAGATTTAAAAAAAACACACACACACATTCTTAGTAATAAATACAAAGGCAAACTTGGAACTCTGCCATCAATAAAATTGGTTATTTTCTTTATTTTGGACGTTTCTTTTTTTCCTATCAACTTGCAGAATAATTTTTTTTTTTTTTTTTTTTGCACACCCTCAGCCCTCAAAATCGTTTCCGATGGATTCAGCTACCTTATTGGATTTGGTTTGTTTCCACACACGATTATGAAATCATCGATTAAAGAATCGGGTTGGCAATGGACAGGAGATCGCATCAGTTTTTCCTTTGATAGACTTGAGTATTGTTGCTGACGAATCTTCAGTAATAAAGCAACAGTTTCATATTCTGTTATTTCAGATAGTGAATTACTTTTCATTTGTTTTTTATTGCATTTTCATGTCAAATAAGGCACATTGCTACTTTGATATAGGGAACTACTATCTGAGACATAATCTGTAGGGGTACTATGTAGGGAGTTGAGCAGCAAGATGTCTGTTTACATTACACTTGCATGTCAGTACAATCAGAGAAGCAGGAACCCAGAAGGGAATTCCAAAGTTTAGCAGTTCTAGGGAAGAAACTATTAGAGTAGAAGGCTTTCACACATCTAGGGATTTCTACTGTGAAGGGGTGGGATTTTGCTGCTTGTCGGGTTTCTTGAGGGTATTTACATTGAGTGGGTACAAGGGCTTGTAGTTCATCGAGCATCCACCATTAAAGTACTTGTAAAACAGGCAGAGGGATGCAACATTTAGTCGATGGGACAGTAGCCGAAGCACAGCTGATAGTACGGGACCTATTAGGTTGGCAACTCTTTTGAGAGGGAGAGACTAGTAGCAGATGCAGCAGCCCAAATGTGGCAACAATACTCCATACATGAGTGAATGGTGGCCTTGTAAAGGTACAGGATACTCTCAGGTGTAAGTAACTTTCTAGCACGGTAGAGAGAGCCCAACTTCTCTGCAGCAACCCTGGCAATGCACTCAATGTATCTATCTGTTCCAACTCATGTTTCTTGAGGAGTTTGAACGAAGTATTTGCAGGTAATTTATCATTAGCCATGACTATTATTGGTTGAGAAGGTTTCTTGTAGTTAAAGAAGCTTAGTCTTGGCAGCATCGAATGCGACCATCCATTTTTGTCCTTGTTCCGCCACAGGTCTTCCTCTAGGGTTTCCACCATTACCTTGGGTACGTGTTCATTTGTTTTCCTCTTGTGTCTGTTATAAAGCATGGTGTCATCAGCAAATATACCCATCTCAGCGACAATTTTATCAGGGAGGTCATTTATGAATTCAGGAATAATAAAGATCCAAGGATCGACCCCTGAGGTACACCCGCATTTATATTATATTGTTTTGACATACGACCATCGAGGACAACCTGGATTCTTCTCTTCATGAATTATTTTTGTAAATAACGTCATTCAAAAAGTCTTATAAAAAGGGTAAAACTATTAGTTTTGGTACAAATTATTTTTAGTATTATTTTTAATTGCTGTGATATTGCTTTTGACAAAGTGTATTTATTCTGTTGTTGGTTGGTAAAGAAGTCCTTTGAAACTAAGGCATGTTTCATTTTTCTTTAATACACTGCCTCTTTTGGGAGAGCTTGACAAAATATGTCTAACTTTGCCCACATGTGGAGGCAAGGGAATAGGAACTCGGATTAAATTTGAAAATTTTAAAACCATACTTAAGCTGTTTATTTTTTTTTTTTTTAGTTAGTTCACATACACACACACACACACATATATATATACATACACACACACACACACACATATATATATATATATATATATATATATATATATATATATATATATATATAAAAGTGAGAATGTGTGTGTGTGCGTGTGAGGACATTTCTCAACCTATATACTCAAGGAATTTTTAATCTACAGGCCTGAAATTTGGTATATAGGGTGTTCAGATATCTAAGAAACTTTTTAATCCGTTTCCATCCGGGGAAAAAGAGCAGCTAAGGGGTTAAAATTAAAAAAAATTGGTACGTGGGGGAGTGATCGGATTTTTCTGTTTGTCAACTGTTTCACAAATGCGCATGTGCAGCTGTGACAGATGACAGCTTCTTTATGTTAAGAATACGTAGGCTTTGTAAAGACGGGGTCAAGCTGTTCTAATGGTTATCGTACTTGACTCCCTGAGGTTTTAGTTTCAATCTCAGCTCGTGTATTTTTTTTTATTTACAAGAAGTGAACTGTTTAGAAGAAAACATAATACTTGCATGCATATGTTTCAGTTTTTATCCGTTTTTTTTTTTTTTTAAAGAATTTAACGTTATGTTTAATAAAGGCAACACTGGGTACATTTGCTAGTATATATATATATATATATATATATATATATATATATATATATATATATATTAATCTGAGACGATTAATCGGAAATTAGAAAAATCAGAATGTTTTGGGGCATCGGAATCAGGGAAAATTCATGCATATTTTCCGATGCCGAAACGATTCCTTTTTCTTTTTCATTTGATTTTGTTAAAAGAAACTGCTAGTAATAATAGTAAAATGACCAATAATTATTAATTTTAAACTACCAGTAAAACTAAACTCTGTAGATCACCCAACCACGCAAGTGTGTTTTTACGCTTGAGAAAATAATATGCACATTAACATGTGTTTTTATGGTAATTGTGAAAAATAACAACTTTATAAAGAATCAGAATCAGTAATTGTATCGGAATTGAGAATTTATTTCAGAATCAGTAATTGTATCGGAATCTGGAAAAATATTGGAAGCGTCTCATCACTAAAATATATATTAATGTTTCAGAAATATAAATAGTAATACTTATATTTTCCAAATTATGCCTGGTTCACTCTGCATGTCCTCTTAGAACCTTTTATGATTGTTTCAGCCGAGGCGAGCGCCATTAAATTATGATAATAAGGCGTTGTTATTATTATTATTATTATTATTATTATTATTATTATTATTATTATTATTATCATCATTATTATTATTATTATTACTCATTAAGAGGTGTTCACATAGTTCACCATCAAGATTTCTTGTTGAAAACAACCTGTGCAGTTTCTCTGGATTCTATGTGCCTACAAGTCCGACTAGATTTCCAGTACTTTCTATCTATCTATCTATCTATCTATCTATACATATATATATATATATATATATATATATATATTAGTTCCGAAAGTCAGCAAACTGAGGAGATTATGAAAATTCAACGAAGGTATGTAAATAATAATACTAATATTTATAGGACAGTCCTTATCAGATAAAAATGCGCAATATTTGAAGCAGAGCATCAGTATAAGAAGGAAGTTAAAATCTTGCAAATTAGAAATTATGACATTTATTATTCGAAACAAGGAATACAGATTAATGAAGTTTCAAAAAATGGCCTTTATTCTCAGACACCATTATATAGACTAGTTATAATTTTATTGGTTAACATATAGTTTGATCTCCATGGAATAAGGAAAAAATCTTTTAATCTGTATCTCTTGTTTTCGGATAATAAATTTGAGTAAGTCTAGATAGGATAGACTTACTTAAATTGAAGCAGATTTTATAATGGAGATAAAAGGATAGCTGCTTTACACACGACTAAAATGCTAATTTTATTTTGGTATCTTTAACTGTCCCCCTCCTATTCTATTTATTTTTTGTTATTAAAGGACAACATTTTTGTCAAATAATTGTCAATATTCATTGTTAATTTAAATAAAATGAAAACCGCTTCTGAAACGATCGTACAATCTAATGGATTTTGTTTGTTTTCCTTTTGAAACTGAATTTTAACTCAAAATTATGAATCATTTTACTCAATATTAAAATAGCTCTAGGATATATTCTTTTAATAGGATTAATACATTTACTAGTACATTAAAATAAACTCTGCTCTTTAGACTCCAGGTCTAATTCACTCAATATATATGTATAAGCAATAGGCACTAAGCAGTACTAAATACTATCTCCGGTCGGAAATAGTTGGTGCAGAATTAAAACTGTCCGCGTTTTAGGTTTTGTCACACACCAATTCAATGTTTTAGGGGGTAACTTTAGAGCGTTCTTAATTGAAAAAGAACAGTTTTCGTTCTAAAAGTCATTTAGAGTTTAATCTATGCACATTACTTTGTTGACTGTTATATAATCTATTTTTTTAAAAATACCCGCAGTGGCTATATAAATATGGAAAATGTTGTTGATGCCAATGTGGAAGGTAAGAACAGAAGGGATAAGAGAGAATTGACAAATTCTAGACGAACAACAGTTCTGCAAGCGTTGCTACAAAGGTCTAAAGGGCGCATCCTGGAACGAGGTGCAATCAAAGATTTTGCCACAAAATTCGGTATAGGAAGAAATACTGTAGGCAGAATTTGGTCACGAGCACTAGACAGTTCGTCCGATATATCGATGCCAATAGATTTTTTGAGCCGTAAGTTTCTCTGTGGCCGAAAAAAGAAGGACTATAGTTCAGAGTTAGCAAAAATAAACACCATTCCCTTGAGAAAAAGAACCACTTTGAGGTCTACTGCTCAAGCATGTGGAATACCTAAGACAACGTTGATTGCAAAGATGAAAGATGACGAAATTCGGGTACATTCAAATGCTGTAAAACCGCTTCTCACGATAGAAAACATGAAATTTCGCGTTGATTTTTGCCGTTCGCCGTTGGATGTGAATCGAGGAACTTTTAGAGAAATGTTTGATGTCATATATATTGATGAGAAATGGTTTTACATGACGCAAAATGCAAGGAAATTTTATTCAGGCAAAGACGAACATGACCCTTTAAGAACCACTAAAAGCAAGCGTTTCATTACAAAGGTAATGTTTCTTGCTGCTGTGGCTCGACCCCGTTGGGATCCACATCGTAAATATTACTTTGACGGGAAGATTGGAATTTGGCCATTTGTTAAACAAGAGGCGGCTAAACGTAACAGCAGAAACAGGCCTGCTGGAACAATGGTAACTAAAGTCATGGATACAATCACGAAAATTCAGATTTGTGAATTCCTTGTTTAAAAGTCCTTGTTCCCACACGGAACAAATGGCTAAGTGGATCCATTGCACAACGAATCATAATTCAACAAGACAATGCTAAGCCACACGTACATCCAACGGACCCGGTGTTCAAACAAGAATCGGAGAGATTAGGGCTGAACATTGAACTGGTTAACCAACCTGCAAACAGCCCGGATCTGAACGTGCTTGACCTAGGTTACTTCAATACAATATAATCCATTCAACACCAAAAGGCTCCAAAGAATATTGATGAATTAATTGAATCAGTTGAAACCAGCTTTCAAGAATTAGAAAAATCAAAGTTGAACAACATTTTCCTGACATTGCAGGAGACAATGGGACAAATAATTTTGGCTGATGGTGACAACAATTAAAGGCTTCAGCATATGTCAAAAGCACAGCTAGAAAGAAAAGGAAAACTTCCCACTTCAATTTTGATATAAGAAGAATTGAAAAGTAAATTAACACAATTGAATAAATAGATGTTTTAGCTTTGTGCATTATTTTTTGTATATTTATTTAATCATACATTGTAAGAATGTACGTACAATCAATTGTCAATTTAATTAAGTATAATTATTTGGTTACCTTGTATTTGATTTCAAAAGTACTGCCTTATAAATCTTGAAACTTGTGTGCATCAAGTATTTCCGACCAAACTGAAAATTTTTGTTCACCAACGGAGGTAGTATAAACGTAACGTACTTATAATGGGAACAGAAAATTCGCACGAACATTAATTAAAACACAAATTTCTTCTGTATAGCTTGATAAAAGCGTAAAAGAATATTTTAAAGAATAACCTTCTCTCTCTTTCTCTCTCTCTCCCTCGTTCTCTCTATATATATATATGATTTGTTGTTCTTATTTGAGACATTAACAGCTTCGAAACTCTGTTATTTATACCTTGTATGCACTTAATATTTTATAATATAAACATAAATAAGATAAAACGTAATAAATCTTACAGTTTAACATGCGACTAAATTGAAAACTTTAAATCCCGATTAGTTGCGCTTTCTTATAATTATTATGCCGAAAAAGAAAACAAATACTTAAAACATTTCTGCAACATATTTCATTTCTTAAAATTACGTTTCTTTTTTCCGGAAAAAATCATATTAAAAATATTATTATTTGGAAGATATACGCTTCAATAATTAAATATTTATGAAATGCATCCGTATATCGCTCCGGTACATTCATTTTGGTCACGGGTGCCAGTGTCTGCTATTAAAATGGACGGGCAGTGGATCCAACTAACAACCGTACTAAAATTGTTTGTTTTTTTTACAGGTGGGTGGGGGCATACTTCCACCGGGCAACGCCGATACACGGGTCCTGCTAGTATAACATTATTTTATACTTCTTATAATAATTTTATACTATTTTATCCTTTATTCCTTTGTAGTTTTCATCCCTTATTCTACCATTTGTTCATCCTCTACCTTATTTATTTATATTTGTGTATATTTTAACTTTTTATAATTTATCTTTTTACCTTTTATCATATTAATTATCTCTATATATAATGAAATGACTGCAGAAATCCCTACATGGACCAAAATATTGTAGGTTTGCAACAACAGATGCCACATACGAATTGAATACATCCAGGCTAATAGCCACTATCTTATGTAGCTTTCGAACACTATTTTATACACATTCAGTCGTGATATTAAAATGCTACATTATATCCTACGAGCAACTCCATCACACTCGCAACATCTTTAAGAGAAGGATTTCCTATTTTCTCTCTACTTATTAGTCTTACCATTGCTACCAGTTGTCTCCAGAACGAATTCTTCACGTTCCACAGAATCTGTGATTACACCGACAGTATCTGGCTCATACATATACCTAAGATAATCTTTCGTATTTCCGATCATAAATAATAAAGGTTCCCTCGTCAAAGTCCATCCATTCTGATTGGCTGAGCTCTGAAAATTCTCATATTTCGGAATTCAATTCTTCGATTTGTAAACTAACGCTTACTACCATTAAAATTTATTAAATGTTAAAATCGTTAAATATCCAGTTTACTTGCTTTCTTTTACAAAGTTTAAAACACGCTATCTATTACAAGAATCTACTTCTTCGTCATCGACGACAACGTCTTCGTCAACACAACTAAATAACTACACGGCCCTTGCAATCCATTTTTATACCATTAAACACACTGCGTGTTCATTGATGATGTTTCTAACAGACACACACACACACACACACACACACACACACACACACACACACACACACACACATTGAAGAGTTTAACTCCAAAATATTTGCGTCTTTTATATTAAGATTTCTCCTAAGAAAAAAAAAGCAAACAAACAAAATAAAACAATTTACAAAAAATAAAATTGAATTAAAAAAAATACGGAAGTTTATTTGTTAATTATTTTATCTTTGCCATGCGAATTGACGACTCTTATAGGGTTTCCGATATCATGATAATGAATTTCGCAGGTGAAATTGTCGCCGACAGTTTATACGTATTAACGTTATGCTTTCTGACGGCCAACAAAACGACACACGTGCATGCGTTGTTTGCTTATAGCAAAACTATTTGTCAGCGACAATTTTAAATGTTATTCGTTTACAGATTATCCGAAAAACTTTAAATGTCATCAGATTAGGGTGAATGCGAAACACTGTGAGAAACAACCAATTTAATTTTTTTTTACCCTTAAATATTACCTTTTGTAATGCTATAGAGACATTACGGCTATATTGAAGATGTTAGGTTTGGACTAACTTGAATAGGTCGGCTCTCAAATGTTTGCGTTTTTTATTATGCCGAAAAAAATTGCGGAAGTTATTATTCTGCTGAGATTTTCCTTATCTGCCCCCCCCCTCTTTTTATATATATATATTATACTAAACTCGTATACCCGTGTTTGTTCACATACATTATATATGACGTCATAGATGTCGTCTCTCTCACACACACACACACACATATATATATATATATATATATATATAACATTTTTATTTATTTATTATTTTTAAAATATTAATCTACGTACACGCGTGTTTCGAGTTAACTAACTCTCATCAGCGTAGCTCGACTGTTTTTCTTTTAGGGATCGAACTTCAGGCTGTGTTTACCACGGTACGGCGCATTAACCCTTAGGCCACGCACCCTAGATCACTATTGATTGTTCATTTTTATTGCTTATAAATTTACATTTTTTGTTGTTCTTTTTTTTTTTTTTTTTTCAAATGATGAATACGGTTAATATTGGCTTCGCCTAGAAGCTCGTATTTATTTAGAAAGTTGCCCATAATTTGTTTGGGCGTATATATAACATTTTTATTTATGTATTATTTTTAAAACAGTTTTAAAGCAGTTTTACTGTTTTAAAAATAATAAATAAATAAAAATGTTATATATACGTCCAAACAAATTATGGACAACTTTCTAAATAAATCTGAGCTTCGAGGCGAAGCCAATATTAACCGTATTCATCGTTTGAAAAAAAAAACAAACAACAAATGTAAATATATATATATATATATATATATATATATATATATATATATATATATATCGGCTAAAACCCAAACATATAAGTATTGTAGGAGTTCGAATACTTTATATATTAAGTTTCATGTCTGTAGACCAAAAAGTAACGGAAGTTTGGTAAGGAAAATTATTTAAACAAATATATATATACGCATACATAAATATAGATAGAAAGAGGTTTGTGTTTACTATAACCCTTTTACGCAAATATTATGCAAGTATATATCATGTAGAATATTTGCATGAATATAATTACACGTAAAAGTTAACTAAAGATGATCATCCCATAAGAAAACCGAAAAAACTAGTAGGGAAATAATAAATATGAATGTTTAAAAGAATATGCAAATTGGCTAAATCTTTTGCAGATTAATGCAATTCCACGACCCATATAGTACAAAGTTGTATTTTCTTTTTAAATAAATAAACAAAAGGGTTTTTAATATGAATATCAATACACAAAAAGAGAACAAATTTATAGGAGTGTCTATATATATAAACTACTTCATTTACTCTCATAAAATTAATATAAGAAAGTATAAATTTATGCGTAAACTTTAAGTATTTACTTCACAAGTGCTCAATACGTAGGTAGAGCTAGTTAGTAATTTATAAAATATATATAAGCATTTCTGCTCATTTGCTGTACTCTTTTTCCCTACGACCGCAACCTCCCATACACATACCCCCTAATACATTGTAGAAGGCCGGAGGAACAGCCGGAAATATGTTCTTGCAGAAAAATAAATAGATTGTTTAATACATTTTTTATTACATTTATATATTTTTCATATTAATTTTACACACACACATGATCTTATTTTCTATACAGTGGCAGTTTTATGAAAAAGAAAAAGGTTAAAATGTTTAGAACATTATATATGCATGTATATCTAATAAGAAAATATGAATTTCTATTATCTCAGCTTGTATTGAATATAAATTATATAAATTGTGAGTGTTTACTGAGTTTAATCTTGAGTATACAGGAAAACGTGATGATAGCAAAGACAATTGGGATGTAAATTCCAGAAGTTATCAGAAATAAATTGCACCTGTATTCATGTGAGATTTTGGAAATAACTGCCAGCCAAAAATTCGATGTAAGCTTTAAACAATATACAATTTTGTCATTGTTCTTTTTTTTTTTTTAAATAATTGAGATGATATTGTGTTGCGTAAACGATCAATGCGATATTAAAACATGCTCTATTACGAATGAAGATTTTTATGGGTTATATAATGGGGGAGAAAGTCAGTTTCTGGATCCCATGAATTGGCCGATTTCGTATTTGAATAATCTCTTTATTTAGACAGCACGAAAGCCGAGTCTCATAAATGCCTGTGTTTATCTATAAATATAAAAGCGAAAATGTATGTATGTATGTGTTTGCTTTTTCTGTGTGTCTACAAAAGGCTTCTTTCAGAGAAGCGGTCGGTCGGTTCACAACTTTTTAAAACATTTTATATCACATATAAATGGTAATATCTCACAGTTAACAACGAAGCTCACCTGTCTATTTAATTTGCTCGATTTCGGGAAGATAAATATTCACTATTTGTCGCTCGCCGCATATGGATTAGTCTTTTTCCTATAACATCTTGGGGTGGAATAAAAAGCGTTCAGCAGTAAATGAATACCATCCCGCAGTCAAACTCATTAAAACGGGCACCTGCTAAATCCAAGTAATTAAATAAATTCAAACGTGTTTCCGTTAGCATCTCGCGGTGGGGCAATGGTTAACATCGCACTTTTTTTTTTCACACTTTAATTTACAACTTTGTCTCAACGGTTCGGGTTCGATCCTCATACTTAATTTTTTTACCCCCCACCCTCACCCAAACACCCGGGCAACGCCAGGTGCCCCGCGTTAGTCTTAAATAAAGGGAACTGTCAGGAAACATTCTTTATTGATGCGATTAGAATATTTGTAATTACTGAAAAAAGAAAGAACCGGGCTGTAGAGTTCTGAGCCTGAGACAATTAAAAAATTTTTTTTAATAATGAAAAAGTTAATACATATCAAAATCTGTGCGTCATTAAGAAATGTCCGTTGTCTTTTATGTGATGGTTTTGTTTTTCTTTGTCTATTACTTTTTCGATTTCCTTCATTAAAAAAATTTGGATGCTTGTGCAGATATGAACCGGTCGTATCTAAGCGTCCGCTCGGCTTTGCCCGGAACATGACGTCAACCACCGGACTATGACAAGCGTTGCCGATGCAAATCTTAACAACGGTACGAAAAGAAAAATGTTTTAATATTCATTTAATGTTTCATAGTAAATATTTATTTATGTGAGGGAGAGCCTCACTATAATCATTTGGGGGCGGGTATTTTTTTGTTTTATTTTTTTATTGATAATGTTTAGCAAACAAAGTTTTTTTTTCTTCAAAAATTATGTATCGATATTTTTCTTTTTCAATTTTAAGTTTTTGTTCAAAATGTTCATTTTCAAAGAAAATTGTAAGAAAAAATGGTTCAGTTGTGATTTTATTTATTTATTCATTTAGTATCAACGGTAATTTAAAAAAGGGTTCCGCACCTTCAGACACATTTCTCTTTTATGGAGCATCTCTTTGCAACGACGGATCTAACGCCATTAATGCAATTTTTTCTTTTAGATCCGATTAGTTTTATATTCTGACATAAAATACTACTTCGGGCGTCTCCAGTTGTTTGTCTAACATTAATAAATTCATAATACTGTTAGTCTCTATGATTCCCATGTAATATCTAGTTCATTTTTATTTTTTTATTTTAATTTTTTTGTTGTTGTCTTTTCCAATATTTATCTGAAAGTCGTCTGCCCCGTCGTAAAATACGCTTAAATAAGATATTTTAATTTGTATGTATTATTTTATATATATTATAATACAGTCGTGATTTCAAAAGTAAAAAGAGCCCTGGATATGACCATAGCCTATATCCGATAGTGAGGCCCCAACTTGCGGGTTTTGGGGAGTGTAGAGCCACCCTTTAATTGCCATTGCTCCCAGGTACACTCTGACCCGGAGTGGTAGTACTTGTTAGAGTCCCAAGTATATATTTAATAGAAACCGACTTGAAAAAAAAAACAAAAACAAAAAAAATAACAAACAAACAAATATATTCTATTAAAAAAAACTTTCTTCAAAATCACTGGATTCGGCATTAAATAACCTGAAAAGTGTTGATATGCCGTAAAACAAAAACAACCAACCAAAAGTAAAAAGAAAAGTATTTGGGTGCTATCAGCTAAAACCGAAAGCAAAACTGTAGCATTCAAAGCTGGTGACGTTACCACTGTACCGACATGGTATGCATATGAACTGACTCAAAATAAACTAAGATGAATGTACAAAATGTATAACGATTTTTTCAATGTTGACCCATTTTTGACTTCTTAAAAACTATTTTAATCGGCTAAAGACCCATAAAAGAACGGGTCATAAAAAATCGAATCATTTGAGGCCTCTAGCTCCTTTCTGCAACTTTTAGTTTCGGAAGAGATAGAGTTTGAATATATGGAGACAGACAGTCAGTCAGACACATAGTTAATTTTAAAAATTAGATTACAAGCAAACCCGAGCTGTTGATGTCATATTCCGGGCAAAGTTTAGATACGTCCATTTCAAAATCTGCATCAGTACAAAAAGTTGAATTCATAAACATATAAAAACATGTCTATCTTGTTTAAAATATAAACAAAACATGTCTATCTTGTTTAAAATATAAACAAAACATGTCTATCTTGTTTAAAATATAAACAAAACATGTCTATCTTGTTTAAAATATAAACAAAACATGTCTATCTTGTTTAAAATATAAACAAAACATGTCTATCTTGTTTAAAATATAAACAAAACATGTCTATCTTGTTTAAAATATAAACAAAACATGTCTATCTTGTTTAAAATATAAACAAAACATGTCTATCTTGTTTAAAATATAAAAACATGTCTATCTTGTTTAAAATATAAACAAAACATGTCTATCTTGTTTAAAATATAAACAAAACATGTCTATCTTGTTTAAAATATAAACAAAACATGTCTATCTTGTTTAAAATATAAACAAAACATGTCTATCTTGTTTAAAATATAAACAAACATGTCTATCTTGTTTAAAATATAAACAAAACATGTCTATCTTGTTTAAAATATAAACAAAACATGTCTATCTTGTTTAAAATATAAACAAAACACTACAATATATCTAAATATAAATTTGTATTAGTTGAAGATTTTTTTCGGCCAGAAAGAAGTCAATCAGACCTTTAAAAATATTCTTAGATAGATTGGATTACCGACAAGACTTTACAGATATAAGATACTTGCACTAAGAACCATTATAAGCTAATCCGCCAGAGTAAACTGAACCCTCTGTTAAAAATTAATCCAGTTTTCAAAACGTTAGGCAAATTTGGTACTTATGAAAAAGACATGGAAAGGTTTGAAGAAAAAAAAATGGTAAAATATGAAACGTAAAAAATCTAATTAGAATGAAGCGAACCATTTTTTTTATTGTCTTTGGTATCCATTATTGCCCATTATGATTACGTTAGAAATGGATTGTCGATATTTCCTACCGACGAGTGGGGGGGGGGAAGAAAAGACGTTTAGCTTGCAACGAAAAATTACCTCGTTGCTTACAAGCAAACATATTCTTGTAAATTTAACGCGCTGTTAACAGTTGTCGTACCGGTCTGATAGATCTCTAACAACGGCAAGAACAAAAACTACAACAACAACAAGCCTACAAAGGTGACTGTTTTTATAGTCTCAATCTCTTGTTCAGCGAGATTGAAACGAGACTGGAATGTCTATTTAAGCTATAAGAAATAGACATCCTATTTTCTTCATTAACAAACACCAGGCCGGCCCGTTTACAGCCATAAGTGTCTTTCCCTTCCCACCGAGCCACCCTCGGTAAGTCAATCAATTTAATTATCACAGTATCTTAAGATTTGTAGAAATCTGTTAGCGAAGTTTTAAATTAAGTTCTCGTTATTTGCGTCAATGCTTTTTCCATTTTGTTACTTCTAACTCGGTGCAAGCTATGGACCGCTTTCATAGCAGCTGACATCGCTGCATTTCAAATGACCCCTTCTATGCACATAATGCTGTTTGGTGTCACAGTGCACAGCACAGGCAACAATCTTATACTGCTTAAATGTTAAATGTGATAATCAATGAAATCATGCCGTTGAGGAGAATGTTATTTCAAACTGAACGGAAGAAACACAAAATATTATCCAGGAAACTCGTTTAATTTGACGCAGACACTACTTTTTTCAATAACTAGTTCATTTTTTTTTCATAAACTAATTGTAAACCGTCGTCGATAATCACACTTCCCTCACTGTCTAATTCGTTTTTCTCCATACATGAACATTGCTCGTTTTCTATTAGTTCGCCCGGTTGTTATGCAAATTACGTTCCAGGCGAGATTTTGTCGCTGGCCTTGGGGTGGGGATTCGCTCTGTCCATTACACAAACTTAAGCATGCTACCCCCTCTACACACACACACTATAAAAAAAATATTGATATTCATAATTTATTGAAATTAAAAAAAAAAAAAATAACCTGTAAGGAAGGTATACAAAATTTTAATTATTCGACAATGAATGCAAATAAAACAAGAAAAACTTTGTTCCATGGAGTTTCGAAGAGTGCAGTTTTTCTCATCAGAGGGAAGAGGTTTGAAAAATATACAATAAATTTTGCAGGTTAATGCATCACAAGAAACAAACAATATGAAATTTATCATATTTGAATAAAAAAAGTCATTTAACAGTTTTTAGACAGTTTATAGGGATTCAAAGATTGGGAAAGCAAGAAACGGGAAAAAGGGAGAAAAGGATATAGATCCAATGGAAAAGATGGTAATCTCTCTCTCTCTCTCTCTCTCTCTCTCTCTCTCTCTGTATATATATAATATATATATATATATATATATATATATATAATGTGTGTGTGTGTGTGTATGTGTGTTAGTGAAGTTAGTGGGAAAGAATTCCAACAAAATACTCAGATAAAAAAATAAGAACATAATACTTAATATATGTATGTCGAGTCACCAATTTCTAAGGAGACAAACATAAAGAGAGGCTGATGAAAGTTCCGTATAAGAGACCAACTCTAGGTCCCCTTTGCTTGGATTTAAAACCGACGGTACTAATGCTGTCCCGATCTTCTGCAATATATATATATTCTTTATTACGATGGTTGAATGCATCTATAATAAGTTTTATCACTTGTTTTTTATTTTAGTATTTTAAAAGACGAGAGTAACCCGTGTGGCTTTGACGTCATGGGCGAGATGTGGGAGGCCCCACGAGACTTTAGACCGCACAAGGATGTTTAGGTACAACCAAAAGGCAAGTTAGTACCTTGTTTCAAGAACTGTTCATACTTGCCGAAGAGTGGAACTATTAAATAGTGTTATGTCATATTTACAATGACATTTGACTGCGACGTTTAAATATACTAGAATATATATATATATGTGTGTGTAAGGACAATTGTATATAGCAAGCAAATAAACCGGAGTCTGTTGAACGCTGTTACCGAACTTTCTCTTCAACGGTCTCTGGCATCGAGTCTATGATTTGAGTATTTAAAGAGTCCTTCTTAATTGGATGTTGAAAAAATGTCTTTGATGTTGTCTGTAAAGCAATTAATGTTCATGATCAAAAATAAATGTGATACGAGTCGACAGTCAAGGCAACGTTATTAATGCATCATTCTCCTGAGGAAAATTTCAATTGATGCCATTTTGTGTCAAATATAAAGAATTTGATTACTTTTACCATTTCTATACCGACATAACAAAGTGCGACTAATATATATATATATATATATATATATATATATATATATATATATATATATATACACTCAAAAATGTGGCATGCATATAGATTTTGGCATATGCCATGTCAAAAGCTATTGAGTTAACCTAGGTTATCCCGAGGGTCGTGAAGTTAGAAGCTGTACTCTCATCAAAGTTTGCATTAGACCCCAAATTACTAATGCGACTATGAAATGAGCAATCAAAATTAACCTTGCATTTCTGCAGGACGCTATCACCCAATGAAATGCCATATATTTCATTTTACTATTTCATATATGTATATATACACAATATCTTATAAGGTGTTATAATATATTGTGTATTTAAATGCTCAGTATTTAGTTTAACAGTGCTCAATGCGTGAGTCAAGTTTCGTAGTTGTAATTGTATGAAAATAGTATGAAAATATATCATGAACAAATAACCGACACAGAGGCATCTGTGTTTCATTCCTACTGGAAATCATCCGATTTAAATGACTCATCATTGGAAGAAGTTAATTCAACCGACGCATGCGAATGCAAGTACTAATCAAACTGTCATTATTTCATTTCTACAGGAAATCATCAGTTTTGTAAAATAATCTAAAATACTCCGACTTTTATTTTAAAGTATGAAATGGGCATTGATTTGCAAGTTCATCCTTGCTGGCCATAACAAAAGACTGTTTTTGGATTTGATTTATAACGGCATTCACCTTGGGTTAGGTGGGCCGATTATTTCTAATGAATTTGTTGAGTCCTGAATGAAGGCCTATCAAGTACAGCGAACCATTGCCAACGTTGAGACGAGTAACAGCCAGTCTCAATTCCATCGGCAAAAACCGTAAATGTGTAGACTAATAATGAGTTTTGAGCCACATTTTCAGTTGACCCTTCTTTTTTGGCCCAAAGTGGAATTCGATTGATAACTGCTCTAATGAAATAGCATCGTTCACACTAAAGCGAATAACTGAACTAGTAAAAATGTCTCATGAGAACAAAATCAGATTAAATGGCTTACACAATTTTCTTAAAGTATTTTTTGACACTTAATTGATCGAGCAAACGATTTCTCATTCTGGACAAGAATTTGTTCGTCCTGAAATAGTGTTCTGATTTTGCCGTGTGTTGAACTAGTGTGAGGCAACTCATATTAATCACAAGTTAAAAAGTAGCATTGTCAAGAGATTGATTCGAAACGTCTTGAGAATACCAATTTTCAAAATGTTTTTTCTGGTACTAAAACACTAAGGCAATTTTTATACTCGTATGTCTTGGAAGATTATGGATACCTAGTGTAAAAGTGTCTGCGCATGAAATTTTTGTGACAAGAGTTGCACAATCGCCAACCACATCTTTCCTAATTCGGCGTTGTTAAATACAAATGGCGAGTGGAGGTTCAGGACGACTGGAAACAAATGCCGAGATAAGAACACAGCACATAAAGCGCCTAGAATACTGACATTGTTCCCCATCTGGTACTAGCCAGGCTCAACGTTGTTTAACTTCGGTGATCTGACGAAAATCGGTGTGTCAACGTGATTATGTCGTATATATGTGCATACGTGTATTTACACATATAACGCTTGATGACATTCTGCCCTGAAACGGTTAATGGGTTTTGATGCTGCTAATATTTTATCATCAATGATGTCATGTTTCTGAATATTTGAGATGAGAATCGATAATTTGCATTACAGAGAAGAGCGGTGGGCAGTAAGACGACTCGAAGAAACAGTTCATATGCCGCGTGACGATGGATTAGTATAGAATTAAATATGATATGGTAACAATCAATCATAAATAATAGATCACATTATACATAAAAAAAAAAATAAATAAGTAAGAAGTAGACGTAAAAGGGCGCGGACGTATGCGAAATGACGTCAACGGTAAAGAAAGACTATAAAAAGGAGAAAGAGCACATTAGAGAGAGCGATCACGTTAAAGGCGTGGATGACGTTCGAGACAACGTGCAAGAAGAGGATCAAATGAATGACGTCACATGGTAACATGAGAATGAGAAAATAAATGTCGTTATACAAGAAAAAATGCGAGTTGAAGTCCTTTCCTATTCTTTGTTTGTTGCGACTGAGGGTGCAATGTGTTGGTTCCCGGACAACGTCATATAGAAATCTATAGTGATAAGTAGTAAAATTGTACGTTTAAAATAAAGATTAGATTTAAGATTCCATTATTCATACTATAATTGCCCGCAAGATTCGTGGCGTAATTAGATAAAAATTCAGTGTTCAGTGATATTCTTCTGAAAATTAAAGGTTCAATCTTGAACCCAGACGATACTATGAATACAACTGCGAATTGCTTAAAATTTCTACTTGGTCATGGCTGATGCAACGAAGCATAGTACCTGTTGTGTTCGTAAGAGTGATATCATTGATTGTTGGTTATAAGAATTAACTAGAACACTTCGTATGAGCATGAAACTCTTGAACAATAGAAAATAATGATAGCTTTATTAGAACGATATTGTAAATAATGTGAGTTAGTCATCTTGTTCCGTCCTGTTCTGTAAGGGGAGACAATCCTTTTCTTTTAGAGTTATTTCCTTTTATTTCCGCTTATAACACTACCCCATGTATTGAATAGAGAATTCCGTCTGAAATTCAATGTAGATTTCCAATTTTGACAGAAAGATTTCCGGGTTCGACAAAATGCACATAGAAAAGGTTGGAGGTTACATCTGCCGAAACGTTGTGAAAATAACAGGAAAGATGAGAACAATAATCCGAAGAATCAAAAAAATACAATTCAGTGATTACCTTTTCTGCCTTTTTTCTTCAAATTCTTTGGTTGTTTTAAATACACAGACAAATTTCAACATGCTACTAATTTGTATGAAATTGCTCACATTTTCTTCGGTCTTTTTTAAAACTAAAGAAATAGTTATGGAAAAAACGAAAAGCATTTACTTGCTTCCCTATGAAGGTAAAGTAATATACAATGTCCTTTTTCAATGTGGGGGAAAAACAACTAAAAAAAATCATCTCAATCTGAAAGGATGTGCACTCGTCTGATCGAGGACAGAATAGATCGCAGCCAATGTCGGTTAAAAAGTATGTCTACAAATTAACTAAAAATTAAAATCAATTTAATTAACTAAAAATAAAACTCAATATAATTAACTAAAAATAAAACTCAATATAATTAACTAAAGATAAAACCCAATATAATAAACTAAAAATAAAAATCAATATAATTCACTAAAAATAAAACTCAATATAATCAACTAAAGATAAAACTCAATATAATTAACTAAGCATTAAAATTAGTACAATTAACTAAAGATTAAACCCAATAAAATTAACTAAAGATTAAACTCAATATAATTAGCTAAAAATTAAAATCAACATAATTAACTAAAGATTAAGTTAAATACAATTAACTAAAAATTAAGTTAAATATGATTAAGGATTAAACTCAACATAACTAAAGTATAACTCAAAATAATTGACTAAAGATTAAACTCAATATGATTTATTAAATATTAAACTTTCTCACTCTCTCTCTCATATATATATATATATATATATATATATATATATATATATATATATATATATATATATAATTTTAAATATTACTAAACTTGTACCGGAGCCGCTGACGCTTGGTTAGCAGCAGCTATATGCGAATGACCAAGTCAGTGTGCGATGTGACAGCAGAGATAAAAAGAACACTTCTGTTCGAAGAAGCAGCATTTGGAGAAGTGGTGTTCAAAATGTGGCCGTTGTTCAGAGAAGCATGTGTTCGAGACGTGTAGTTGCGTCAGAGCAGAGACAAAAAGTCACATACGGCCGGAGAAGAAGAAATGAACTGCTTAAATATTTAGGAAAATGCGTTGTTGGAAATACCAGATATAAAGGCTTTTTTAAAAAAAAGAGAAGTGTGTTGAGCTGTTCGCCTTTCTTTTGATGATCTTGCGACGGAGTCTACTACAATTTGGGTGTGTTACAATGTAACGACACCGTTAAAAACGTGTATAACGTTACATACCTAGTCAAGCTTGTAAGAATTAATAAAGGTGATGTAATTGTTAAGATATCAGCTTTTAAATTTTGCATGGGTTTCAAAATACCTCAGAACAATTTACAATTCTCTTTTAATTTTTGTGTATTGAAGATAATACATAACACAATGCATATTATTATAATAGTTATCATTTTAAAGGATATAAAGTAAACAAAAATATTCCCCCGTAGGGAAAATTCCTGACATTTTTTTTTTGTCAGTGATTGATAGTTGAAAAGTTAAAGCAATCGAAAACAAAATACAATAATTATAAAAAACAAAAAAAACAAAAAACAAAACAAGACTTTTAAAACCGGAAGTTGTCGCCGCGGAGCAGAATAGGAAGTGTGTGTGAAGATTTGGCAGAATTCGATGATTTAAGGAAGTTATGTTCGACTCTGGTAAATCAAAGTAAAAAAAGGTGGATGGGAGGGAGACGACAGATAAATGGTGGATGTGGTGTGGGTGCAGTTTAGTGTGTATAACTTTTTGTTTTCATCGTAAACTTAAATGGAAAATGCACTTGCCCCCCCCTCCCCATCTTCAAATAGTGTTCAAACGCAATTGATTTTTAAAAAATCTTTAAAAACCAAAGAACGTGCTAATCTTGTTAACCTCGGTGACACATCCTATTAAGTGTGTGCGTAATATATATATATATATATATATATATATATATATATATAGGAAATGGTAATTAATAAAAACTGAAGAAAGTGCTCAATACTGTTGTAGAGCAAATATGCGTTTTATTTTTTATTGCCGTATCTTTCTGTTAAGTTACATTATTGTTTCAACTACCTGGCCGTTAACAAAGGTGGTGTAATGTAATGTAAAACGGCCAGGTAGCTGAAACAATAATGTAACTTAACAGAAAGATACGGTAATAAAAAATAAAACGTATATATATATAATGGAAATATATATATATATAAAGTTATAAAATATATGTGGCGATTAATCTACACTGAATATTCCGCGTTTCATCCACTCTAGGATTCTTCAGGCTTATGCTATTCTATGTCAGTAAATGAAGTATATATATATATATATATATATATATATATATATATATATATATATATATACTTTTTGTTTCTATATAAGCCGTAATATGTTGCTACACAGTCATAAGCATGTTTCGGTCGGCTAGTTACCAGTAACTAGACACCTCTTCAGGCGATACAGCTTCGAAACATGCTCATGACTGTATAGCAACATATTACTGCTTATGTAAAAACAAATAAAGTGTATACTCTGCTCTACTTCGATATTAAGCACTCTTGTATTAACCTTGTTAAACTTTATTGGTTACTTAACCACTGAAAACAATAAACTCATATATATATATATATATATATATATATATATATATATATATATATATATATATATATTACTGTAAACCCCCTGGATAAGGTGGCCCTAGAATACGGTTTTTCATGTTAGGATGTGGAATACGACGTTTTTTCGGCCCCTGGTTACAGCATTTGCCTCGCCTTACGGTGTCATTTATAATGTTATTTGATTATATACATGCGTATTATATATTGTACTGCATTTTGTTAGTAATTTTTAATTTCGTGTCCCGGGGTTCTACTGTGGGTATATATATGTGTGTATGTATATATATATATATATATATATATATATATATATATATATATGTTTACACACTGCGTAATGTTTTTTTTTCTTTTTCGTTGTATTGTGTGGCACATGAAACGAGAAATAATCAATTTACAACCCAATTTAATTAATTGCATTAAATGTTTGGAGGGCTTTATCTAATTCGTGTTTCTCCTTGACTTGCACAAAACCTTGCAAAAGATGAGATTTCTGTTTATAAACACATTCGTAATTTTTTTCCGATGTAAGTGTAGTAGTATCTATGCACACTATGTGTTCCATAGTGGATTCTCTTACTTTAGTGACAACTGTAGCAACCTGACCGTCTCATCTATCGGTTAAATCCATATATCTATAAAAGTGAACATGTGTGTCTGTGTACATTTCTCTACGCAATAACTCTGTCAATTTTTAGTCTACAGACTCGAAATTTTATATGCAGGGTATGAAGATTTGGGAAAATCTTTGTAATCCGTTTTCGGACAGAAATTTGACTGTTAAGGGGTCAAAGTTCAACGATTTGACCATTGAGAACTCTACCAAACTTCTCTGACAATTTTGGGTATAAACTATTGAAATTTTAGATATAGGTTCCTTCGACATTGATCTAATTTAATAACTTCATTTGAGCCCAAAACAATAAATTTTAAGGGGTCATAATAGGGTTCAAAGTTTAAAAAATTGACCGCTTCTTTTTTTTTTTTTTTTTTGCTCAACATACACCTCGAAACACCCGGGCAACGCCGGGCTTAAATGCTAGTTATACATAAAATAAATTTACAAATTCAACACTAGATTGTCTGCAGT
The DNA here is from genome assembly GCF_053919585.1 of Euprymna scolopes. Lineage (NCBI taxonomy): Eukaryota > Metazoa > Mollusca > Cephalopoda > Sepiida > Sepiolidae > Euprymna > Euprymna scolopes. The sequence continues at coordinate 186,008,501 of NC_136482.1, forward strand.
GATGACAAAACACGTGTCACTGGATAATTATATTTTAAAAACACTAAATATGCCATCCCCATTTGGATGTACCAAATTGGAAAAAGGGAAAATTATTCCCAACTCGCATTTAGGTAAAAATGCACTTTCGTATAAAAAATTGAATTCATTCAAAATGTATTGCAAAAACAAAAACAAATAACATCTACGTAAATCCCGAAGATGCCGTGCGAGATAGCCTAGTGGTAAAAGTTTAGGCTTCTGTCCATGGTGTCCCGATTTGGAATCTTGCTAGACTCAGCCACTCTGATGAGTGTTAGACGACGAAACACGTGTCAGTGGATAATTATATTTTAAAAACAATATATATGCCGCACCTCATTTGGGGATACCGAAGTGGAAAAAGTGGAAATTATTCCCAACTCGCATTTAGGTAAAAAAAAAAATGCCCTTCGTATAAAGAATTGAACTCACTCAAAATGTATCGCAAAAGCAAAAACAATATATATATATATTAGCAGCAAATCATTATTCAAGCGCATCTGATTGAACACAGCAGAGTTATTCCTTTTTTCCGGTCTTTTTGGATATCTTTTCCATTTGCCGAGCGGTCTTTTTAATTTCAGCAGGCATATTATATAAATGGCACCCAAAAGTTGTTATTCGGCCATATTTTTCTCAAACTCTTTCTATCGGTGCATCCGATTATCACACACACACACACACACACACACACACACACACACACACACACACACATCATAATACATGCAGCTGAGAAATATGTGTAACTATTGGCGTCTAGTGAGACCTCAGAATTTTTTTTCAGTTATCTGTTGCTTAACGAAACTTTTTTGAGAAAAACTTTTAAATAATCCAAACATGCTCTATACGCAGCTCTCCTTGCTTCCATGTTTTCACATACCCATGCACACCACATTTAAACGCTGATCCATGTGACAGCAAAATCCGGTTACAATTTAACACAGTTTTCAAAAACGAACATATTTAGTTACTGTAATACACACGTAATGATATTATTACTTAAATCGCAAGACGTCATGAAAAAAAAATCCGTGTGTTTATTACATTTCGATATCATGTCTATAAAAAACCCATTCTTACAACATGCTATAATTTTTTTTGCTAATATTGTATTGTTTCTCTATACCTTTTTCAATATTAATTTCTCCTTTTTCTACACACGCGCACACACATATTTATATATTAGATGTAGAAGAAAGTTCTTGCGGAATTTCAAATTTTATTTCAAATGATGCATTTTCAAATAAGTTTTTATTATAATAACTTTACTTTATATATTACTAGCGAGGGGTACCCGGCGTTGCCCGGGTGTTTTTCGGGGTATGTGAAAAAACCCCGAAAATGTGAAAAAAAAACAAAGCCTTCACGACACGCAGTTGGAAAATAGTAAAGTGTTAAAAAAGCAGGTGTGCGTTTTTGATTGACGTGACGCCGATAGGTATTCAACAGTAAGCATTTTGTGCGGGACAGTTTTTAATGAGGTGAATAAATCGGTTTGTTTGTTTTTAAAAACCCGCTCCCTGTTTATTAGGAGGAGCGAAATGAAAGCTACAGTCTGATATGACGAAGTCGACATTGAACAAACGTTACTTAGCTCTCTTGAGACAACTGGCTTTCGGCCTGTGATTAGAGTCGAGTTTCGCTTTTTTTTATACCGAAAACCGAATGTAACGCGTGCCGATGCGGGAAATGTGGAATAATTAACGTTTGAAAGTCAATAAAATTAAATAGACAGGCGAGCTCCGTGGTTAAGTGTGAGATATTACAATTTATAGATGATATAAAAAGTTTTAAGAAGTTGTGAACCGAGCAAGCGCTTCTCTGAAAGAAGCCTTTTGTGGACATCGAGGAAAAGCGTACATACGTACATACATACATTTTCGCTTTTATATATATATAGATTTTAAAGAGCGTTTTTCGCTCTATCTAATCGATGAATTACAATTATTTTAAAACAATTATGTCTACTTTTCAGAATGTTGAATACAAGATACAAAAAAAAAAATCGCACAATTTTCATATTTCAATTGAAGCTAGGACGAAAGGCTGCTGAAACAGCTCGCGATATCAACGAAGCGTTTGGCTCAGAAAAAACTACTGTACGCACAGCATAATGGTAGTTTAAGAAATTTTGTGGCGGCGACAAGAGTCTTAAAGATGATGAGCGTAGTGGTCGGCCATCGAATGTTGGCAACGATCAATTAAGAGCCTTAGTCGAAGCTAATTCACACACAACTGTTTGAGAACTTGCTTCTGAATTAGACATAACGTATACAACGCTTTCAAACCACTTGAGAGAAATTGGAAAGACAAAAAAAATTGATAAATTTGTGCCTTACGAATTGAACGACAACCAAAAGAAACGCCGTTATGAAGTATCATCTTCCCTTCTTTTACGCAACAAGAACGACCCGTTTCTCGATTGGGTTGTGATTTTCAATGAAAGGTGAGTTCTTTACGACAAGCGACGACGCTCAGCTCAATGGTTAGACGCCGACGAAGCTCCACAACAATACCCGAAGCTAGAGCTGCACTAAACAAAGATTATGCTAAGCGACCGGTCTCATCCATTAGTTTATTTTTAATGCAGACGAAACCATTACGGCGGATAAGTACTGTCAACCAATGGATGAAATGCACCAGAAACTTTGACAATACCCAACATTAGTCAGCTAAAAAGGCCCAATTCTCCTCCTCGACAATGCTCGACCGCATGTTGTCAAACCGACCCTTCCAAAGTTGAACGAATTTGATTACGAAACTCTGCCTCATCCACCATACTCTAAATACCTCTTACCTACTGGCTAGCACTTTTTGAAGCATTTCGACAACTTTCCGAACGAGAAATGCTTAAAAAACCTAAGCGATATCAAAAACGCTTTCAGCGACTTCATCGCCACCAGAATGCAAGACTTTTATGTTATTGGCATAAATACATTTGTTTTGCGTTGGTAAAAGTTTGTTGATTCTAATGGTGCTGATATCGATCAATAAATTTTTATTAGAACTATGCTTGAATCTAAAAGTTAAAATCGCAAGAACTTCCTTGTCAACCTGATAGTCTAAGCAAAATCTTATTTTAACAATCTTATTTAAACAATCGTAAAATGTATAAAACCTTACTTATAGTCTAATAAGATACATCAACTTCATACAAGAAAGAAAATATTCACATCGTTCGTTGATGACATAAATGAAGTCTTTTTGTTTTAGAATAAAAACGAAACAATAATCGATATTTTCATTTTTTCTGTTCTGTGTATGACGACCCAAGGTTCCCTTCAGAACACCGTTGCAATTTCGTTATATAGTCAGATAACAGTTGTCTAATGTTTCTGCAGCGTCCATATAATTTCTGGTCGCACTTTTGTCAAACGCGTACGAAATTATATACACGCTATTCAATATTACAGCAGACAAACGAATAACCTAAACAACTTAGCTTTATTTACAAAATGAACAGACAGTAGTGAAATGGTCAGCATTTATGTCTGCGGTGTGGGGCGGGGCGGGGCGGGGCGGGGCGGTGCGGTGCATATATGTCTTCATCGCTTGATCGTTGTCAACATTTTCTGGTTTTCTCTGTCTCTCTGCCTTCATTTTCAACCTTTTTTTTATTTACATTTCATAAATCGGAATTCGATTGTTCTTGTTTTGCGTTTTACGCTATTCCGATCCAGGTTAAAATATAGGACGTACCACTGTTTCCGTTTTTAGGTCATTTTTCATGACCTCAACTCTCGATCAGAATGTAGGTTGACGTCATCGCTCAGAATTCGGCATTACGTGTGTGCACTTACATCCGATATTTTTCGGCGTTGCCCGCCATCTTTGGTCAGAGCAGCTAAATATGTTTACGTAACGCCGCAGCATCAAAAAGTTTTGATGTTACGTTGTTTAAAATAGTTGTGTGTCACGTAAGTTTTCACTTACGAAGATTTTGTGTCTCCAATACTAGAAAACTGCACTTGATCTTTGTCGACCAGTGAATCATCCTTCTATATATTCGGCCACCATCTTCTTCAGCAGCTTCGATTACAGACTCGAAATGGATTTTTGTTAACTTTTATTAGTGTCAACATCTTACTTTTACACAAATCTTCAGCGGGTTTCCTGCCGAAGTCGCTCTGGGAGTAAATGCGGAAAGGATATATTTTCCTTGTTTATTGAAATAGTACAAAAATCTTGCGTTGATTCCATCAATTCGTTAATTTTATCAATGCTTCTTTTTTTTTTTTTTTAGTTCCTTCCGAAACAAAAATTCCAATCTTTATCTTATTTCTCTACCAAATGTCTTTATCGAAGACTTGTCAAAATAGAGAAAGGCTTGAATTCTAAATGAGATCAAATCTCATTATCTACATTATATCAACAACCTTGTTTTGTGCAACCTACTTTCTTGACAAAGAACACATACCGTTATTGTCATATCCATTATTAATTATCACGATGATATCGTTATTGTCATATCCATTATTAATTATCACGATGATATCGTTATTGTCATATCCATTATCAATTATCACATTGATATCGTTATTCCCTGTCACTATTAATTATTCACTACGCGTTTTCACTTGAATCGTCGTTGTTAGTTTACTTTTTCACAGAACTCCAATAATAGACGGCTGTTTATCCAAACCATCATCTTTGTTTTTCCAGTCAATAATCAACATCATCAACAAGCAAGGGAGAGAACTCTAAGAATTTCACACAAGAAACATAACTGCTTTATCTTAATATAAAGGGAGACAACGCAAAATTGTCGGTGATTGCTTATTAGCAATAACAAGCGATGCCCCCTCGAATCTGTCTACTGAGATTTGCAGCACTCATCACCTTTTTCGATAGCCATTGCAAACTATTTTGTGTTATTGTAGCATCTGATTTCTCGTTGATGACGACTGATGGCTTTCTTTCTAAGTTATTCTGTTCTGTTTGACCCTCACCATATATGGCGCAAAAAGTGGTTGGTGCCACCATACTTTTTTTGGGGGGGGGGTCAGAAAGTTAGATTTCTGTCAATTTTTGTTTCCCTGTATATTTATTAATACCATTAGTAATTGAGGTGTGATTTCCTCTACTTACTTCAAGGTGACCTTTGTTATGCATAATTATTATTACAAACGTTTCAAACCACATATATCGACTCTAGATTCCAGTTTTACCTTCCTTTGGGATAATCAATAGAATACATTCAAACTTCCAGAGTGCTAGCCGGGTACTCCGCTACATCACATACAAGAAAGTCTAACTGATAAGGCGCAAACGGTGACAGGTTGTGTTCTCCAACTAATAAGAACTCAGGCCGATGTTTTACAAATAGGATTTTACACACTCAGGAAAAATCTTCACGAGACCTGATAATGATATGGAAACGTTAATGCATTGGTATATACTTAGAATGTTATATATCTACTAGTGGAGGTACCCGGCGTTGCCCGGTTGTTTGGAGGTGGGTGTGTGTAAGGGGGGGGGGGTAAAGTAAAGAATAAGCGTAGTAATAACCCTGTTTAAATAAAAAATAAAAACGATGGTAAACTTCTCTACAAAATCGGCGAAAAAGAAAACACTGAACAAACGTAAAACTTCTTTAAAAAAGGAATCGGAAAAACAAAAAGGAAAAATCAGGGGAAAAATTGATGAACGTGTTTGGAAAAACTAAGACAAAAAAAAAACACAACGGAAAGCGAAAAAAAAATGGCATAAATAGCCTTTCGATCTGATTAAGTCCATTCAAGTTTTTTTAAGCAACTACGAAGTAAAGAAAACCCAAACCGGTGTTCTTTCGTAACTGTCCCTTGTGAACGATCCCGCAACGGTGTAAAGTGGTGGCAGGGGAAGGAGGAATTTATTAGAGAGAAAAGATTTTACTACCTCCATTGATTTTAACCGATTTTGGCAATGAACTCACAGCAGAAAAAATATAGGAGTCTACGATTATCAAGGAAGTGGAGAGGTAATACGCCGATAACACACCTCAGATATTGTGCTGCAGTTGTGCATATTACATTTGCATGAAATGTCTAAATTTTTAATCCTATTAACGTCAAAATCAGAGGGGAAAAATGAGTTCATTATATATATATATATATATTCGTTGTTGGTTTTTAGCGATATAAACAGCTTCGAAATGCTGTTATTTATTTATCTTTTTTCGCTACATGAGCGATTTTTAAAGAGCTACAAGCGCTTTTCGTTATTCATACATATATATGAATGAGTCGACCGTTATTTCTTAGGCCACATATTTCTTATTTATTTTGATAATAATAATAATAATAATAATAATAATATATACATATATATATATATATATATATATATATATATATATATATATATATATACACTAGATAACATGGCGATTAATGTACGTAAGTTTTTTTTTTTTTTTTTTTTTTTTTACAATTTGGGGGTGTATCTCGTAAACTATCCCCTCCACCAAGAAAAAAAAATATAGATTTTTTTATTCTCATGAAACATTGTAGTAAATGCTGTTGGTGATCAACGCCTCTAAGAAAACTTAACAAACGTTTCATAAAGAGCATGTGCCAGAAGCAGAGAAAAAAAAAAATTTTGTCACGGAATCGATAGAATACACGTATCTTTTTTATATCTACGAGCAGAGAAACCCGACGTTGAACGAAATTAAATGAAGATCAACGAATGTTCCACATTTCCAATACTTTTATTGGTCCCCCCGACAAAAGGAGGGTGGACCTGTGAATTCACGTCTGTCCGGTTGTCTGTCCGCATTTTTCTCAATTACTACGCCTTGGAATTTTTTGAAATTTTGCACAAATATTAAACATGATATGAGTTAAAAAGTAACAAAACAGATTTCCCGGAAAACTCCGATCCCCCCTCCCCTAGGGATTTCTTTCGAGTTAAAATGTCTAAAATTGACACTTTTGTGCTTATTAAACAAATTGATGCCTTGGATTTTATAAAACTTTCTGAAAAGTTGTAACTAACTAATTTCTACATGATTTTGTTTGTCTATACTTCGCGATAACCCTTGGTTGCGCCCAAGGGCTCTTTTAGAGCTAATAAAAATACTCCCTTCTTGGGTCTATTTTATCATATTTGTCCAAAATTTTCTGTGTATGTCTATTTAGCAGTTTTGCATGGTGCTGAACTCAAATTTAAATATGTTAAGGTCTTGGGGACATTTGGGGGCTTAATGGTGGGGGCAAATGATGGACTTAGTCACTTCTTTTTTGCATGGTGCAGAACTCAAATTTATATATGTTAAGGCCTTAAACTGCACCGTTTGTTCATTTTTACCAGGATTTGACGTCTCTTGGGGACTTTTGGGGCCAAATGAGAAGGGGATGCTGAACTTAGTCAGTTTTCTATGCCTCGTTCACTGTGCACTCACGGGGTCCATGCAGGCTTCACTTGTTGTCATTGAAATCAGATAAATTGATCATTTTTTAAATCGAACTGATTGTTTGCCTGCTCTAGAGAGACACCCACTGAGGTGCACCGAGAAGAATCTTCAAAAGTCCGCTCCCACAGTGACTTAGTTCACAATGCATTGTAGTTCACCTGTTTCTTATACTAGCATTTCAGCCCGGCGTTGCCCGGGTGTTTGGATGTGTATGTTGAGCAAAAAAAAAGTGGTAGCAGGTAGGCAGCATCGAACCCGTACCGCGAAGGAGGAAAAGAACAGGGAAAAAACCTGCCGTCATTGCTGTTACGACCACCGCCAAACCGGAAGTGACTTATGTTTAAATTAAGGCAAGACAATCGAAAGGAGAGAATGACTTTCGAAAATATCGACGAAAAAAGCGACCCCCTCCCCTGTAGAAAAGTGCCCAGTTGAAGGTGAAGATATTAATGTTTTTAGCCAATTTTTCGATATTTGTCGTCTGAAAGGTCGAACTTCAAAATGATACTGATCTTGTGAAAATCTGTTGCCTCTAACGAAAGTTTTAAGCAGACATGCAAACATACATACATACATTTATATATTGGTAACTAAAAATTTTCGACCCAAACCGATTAAAAATATTAAAAATTGTCTGAGTAATTTGGTAGAGACCGCAGAGGTCAATTTTTTAAAAACTTTGACCCCTATTCTGACCCCTTAATGTTTATTGTTTTGGGCTCAAATCAAGTTAGATCCATGTCCAAAGGATCTATATCTAAAATTTCAAGTGTTTAGACCTAAAATCGGCGGAGGAATTTGGTAGAGTTCTCAAAGGTCAAATCGTTGAACTTTGACTCCTTAACAGCCAAATATCTGTCGGAAAACGGATTACAAAGATTTTCCCAAATTTCCATACCCTGTATATCAAATTTCGAGTCTGTAGACTGAAAATTGACAGGGTTATTGTGTATGGAAATGTACACAGACACACAGACACGTTCACTTATATATATATAGCTAGATATACAGAGTGGAATGATAAAATTGTCGTCCCAAAGAAAACAACACTACAGCTTTATTTTAAAAATTTTATTTAAAAAATCAGTTCAGGTAACTTGATTATGTATTACAACTGCCATCTATTCAATGTAACTGACTCCAGCCTCAATCGTCGCCTGGATACGGATCCGGAACTGGGAACACTTCTTTTCCATAAGCGCTGGTGGGAGCTCGGCAAATACTCGGATGGCCACGATCAGGCTGGCTTTGGTGTTGTGGGAGGTCATGTTGATATTCTTGACGTATTACCAAACGAAGAAGTCCAGGGGGTTCAGGTCGGGAGAGAAGGGGGCAGTGAGAGAAAAGTACAAATCGTAGCACGCCTCCTGAAGCCAGGCCTGAATCTTTTTGGACTTGTGGGCCGGTGCTGAGTCCTGCTGCCATACCTAGGGTCTGCCAGCAGCCGCCTGATTGCACGAGAGGATCACCACTCTCTTTAGCGCATTCAGGTACATTTTGGTGTTGATTTTCAAGCCGATATCGATTTTGTTTTTCTTGACCCTTGGCACGTGCCTGTTATTTGTGGCAATCTAACGATGCATTTTGAGGCTGCTGGTAATGGTCCTGTTGTCATAAATTGGATCGGTAGATCGCATGAGTTGTACAGCGGCGCATCTCCGATCTTGTTCATTGGACATTGTGTCTCTTTCAGACATGATAGAAAGCTCCTATCGCTCTTGGGATTTGTACACATCTGGCCAACTAGTAGATGGTCTGCAACAAAAAAAGTTTTTATCAAACTGAAATGGAATAATGTCTTTTCTAGGGTAACAATTTCACTGTTCAACCCTGTACTATACAGAACCTACAGTTGATTTCATATATATATATATATTCTTCAATTATAGTTTAAATTAGAAAAAGTCAAGTATCATGATTTAATTGTGCTCTAAACAGACATTTTGAACATGCTTCTATCTTATCAAAAAGCCTACTGTTGTGCCCTTTCTGCACGTTCGGTGATAAAACTTGACAAAAGCACTTGTAATTTTAGGCTGTATAAGGGTGTTAACTTCGGTCAAAATCGAACTGTTCCTTCTTTAATCGAATTTTTTCGATGATTGGTTATCGATACTTATCGGAGACATTCTGATCCAAAACCTATTGACACAAAGTACATTTGTATGAAATTTCAAAAAGTATCTGCTCAACTGCTTCCAAGTCCACAGGGAACAAAAGTGTTTATGTACATATACGAATATGCTATACCTATTGATTGTGCCCAGTCTGGGATGTGAATACACACACACACACACACACACACACACACACACACACACACACACACACACACACATATATATATATATATATATATAACGGAATGGTCGTTCCAAAGGTACCATTAAAACGGGTGGCTTGTTGTGCTCAAAAGTCGTTTTTCTACATAGTCTACTGTAACCCCTCTTGTGAGAAGGTGGTTAGGACTTCGGTTTATCTGAATTATCGGCTCGTGTCGTCTAGTCTTCTCTGAGGTTGTTACATGAAATCTGGTATGCAGACGGTTGGATGAGGAAGGTGGAGGGGTCCCCTCTCCAGGGAACGGCGGTTCTATACGATCTGTTCTCCCCGAATTCAACAAGCAATCTGCTTAAATGTGGGTGGGGTGGAAGTCTCTCCAGCCAATCAAATCATGCTAAACCCCAACGATCTGAGACCCAATTCAAGACCAAAATGCCATAACCTTGAGGTCATCAGCCATCACTCAGTCAGTACAATATGTTCGTCCAACACCCTCGCATTTCATGTTGTTGAGTTTTTTCCCAAATAACAAAATATCTCAGGTTTTTCCAACCAAAAAGCTAATCTATCCATTTTGATAATGAATTAAAATATATCTATATTTATTCACCCTAAATTCCCGAGGCACCTGCCGTTACCCGGGACCGGTCAAAAAGCTATCTCAGCGTAGTTCTAAGCTCCTTAATGGGGGATTATGTCACACTACACCACTCTCAGTATATTTTTTTGTTAAGGATTCAATGACACATCCCCGTTTCTGACGCACTTCAATTACAAGGATTGCTATTTTTGTCTCACACCGTCAATATCTGCAACAGAGTTGAAACTTTCAGACCACGAATGCATAAGTCATCATAAGAATGCAATTTGCAATCTCCTCTGATCTATTCGGGTTGAATAAGAAATAATAGGCATTATTTGTGGAATGCCTTTCGTGCATATTATATATATATATATATACACAAACATACCTAATAAGATAAAATTGTTTATTCCTCAAAAGCAAATCTAATTTCCTACATTAGAGCAAAGAAATTGTTTTGAAAAAAATAAAGTTTAGAATGTGCGATAAAAATGCTGGAAACATTACGAATTTTAATTGTTTGTCATTTTCAAGAAAAAAACAAACAATAAAAAAATACGAAAACAAATCAAGAAATGGCTGCATGTGAATTCTTCATTGTCACAACATAATATTCGAAAATATGTTTCTATATTTCTGAACGCAGAGTAAATCAGATAAGAATGCAAGAGACAAACTAAATTGCCAGACGCTAAGTACACACCATGCACATGATGGAATTATCAAGATAGCTTTTGGCACTTGGATATGACATTGGGTAACTTCTCTAACGGGTTGCACGTAACTAAATGCCATTGGACAGGTAGAAGGAGATAACATGTTGCATAAACATAGGGTTCTTATTATGTAGTTCAAATGTTATTTCTTCATTAATGTTTTAATCAATATTACTTTAGTCGTTGGCATCAGTTGCAACAAAAGTCATCTATAATATAAATCTCACTAATCTGTTTAAATGTATGTATATATGTCTGCCTAAAACTTTCGACAGAGGCGACGGATTTTCACGAGATTGGTATCGTCTTGAAGCTCGACCTTTCGGACGACAAATAACGAAGAATTGGCCAAAAACATTAATTCCCTCACCCTCAACTGGGCACTTTTCTAAAGTGAGGGGTCGCTTTTTTCGCCGATATTTTCGAAAGTCATCCCCTCTTTTCGATTGACTGGCCTTTATTGTAAACATTCGTCACTTCCAGTTTGGCGATGGGTGCAACAGCAAAGAAGTCACTTTTTTCACGTTCTTTTCCTCCATCGCAGTACGGGTTCGAGCCTGCCTGCCTACTACCACTTTTTTTTTTTTTTTTTGCTCAACGCACACCTCAAAACACCTGAGCAACGCCGGACACCGTGGCTTGTCTAATATATTTTCTTGATATAATTATTAAAACAAAAACACGTTCTTAGAAGAATAATGGATTTATTTAGCCAGATTAGTAAAAAACGGGAAAGAGCGTGAGGGGGGAATTTTTTTTTAATCATATTGCTTCTAAGTTATCGATTTTCTAGGCTATTTTTTTATGTCGTCTCAACTGAAGCTCCCAAAGGAGCGACGATCATGTGACTACCACTCTTTCTCGTGGTCATATATGATGTCATATCTCACCTCTTCATCAGTTTCTAGTTCTCATAATTCAGTAAGATCAATCCTTTGACATTTTCATGATCCTTTGTTTGAAATGTTGTTTTCTAACGTACGTCACTATAGATATTAATAACTACTAGCGGGGCCTGTGAAAATTCCATAGCGGACTCTTTCATATGTAATATATTAATGTTGGCATTCTGTGGATGTTCAGCGTAAATAGAAACGCTCTGATATTATTGTAGTTCTTTTGTTAAAGCTATAAAAGTACTTATCTAAGCTAGCAGGGACACCCGGCGTAGCATGGTCGTAAAATACTCTTAAATATGATTTTTTAATTCATACAGAATTCGTATATATTATTATAGTTAATTTCTATTGATTCTTATATATTATAAAGTTGTGATTTCAATATATATATATATATATATATATATATATATATATCCATATGACCTGGGTGCATCAGCTTGAATCGAAACCAAAACTTATAAAGAATTCTAGGTAAAATTATTTCTAAAAAAATAGATAACTTGCGTACCACTAGCTACAAAAACCAAAACTTATGAAGTGTTCTTGGTAAAATTATTTATTACAAGAAATGGAAGGTCATAACAATTAAACGACAGTCACTCGGAAGAAAAAAGATGTAAGCGTGACACCAAACAATACACACACTATCGAATTAATATGTAGATTAGTATTTTAGAATAAGATTCATAAATGACATAAATTCACATTTGATTGGCAGAATAAGAAAAAAAAAATCATTAATAAACTCTTAGCACCGTGTCTATTCATTTCCGTTGTATAAAGAATTTTAAAAAATTACAAACGTTACTAGACGTTTTTTTTTTGTTTGTTTTTTTAATTCGTATACTTTTATTATGGATCAGTTTGTTACGAAAATGATTAGAAAAATGAGAAAATACTATGTTCTTTGAATATGGTGCTATTTGCACTAAAAAAATAATACGGTTATAGGTGGATATATCAATTTCAATCAACGAGTGAGATAATCACCTTTCGGGTACACAAACTACATACCAACCAAACAAATAAAAATAGTCCACTATATTTTATATTTCGAAATATTTTAGATGAAACTTAATTTGAATTTTTTTTACTGATTATTTGAACAACTCTTCTCATCTTTGATGTTATTCTCACAACGTTTCAGCTGATGTTGATTGGTTGATTTTTTAACGGCATATCGATCCTATTAGGTCATTTATCGCAGATTCCTATACGTAGATTATTTGCAGTAATATTGGATGGTATGTTTTTTAACATATAGTTGTATGAATATTTGGAAGTTGAAAAGAGAAAAAACGCTGTTCATGAAATTTAGATCCAAGCACATAAAATGGGAATATTTGTTGATAGTGGTTGTAGCTATACGTGTGTTTTTATGAGAATTTGACAAGTGGGAACTGTAGATTGAAACTTGTCATGCAAATAATGATAGAACAGAAACAGGCTGGCGACGTCTCTTCCGTGGGAAAGGGGTTGCAGAGAATAGCAAATAGCATCACCTACTAGGTTTTGAAGCCGGTTTTGAACTCTATCAAGGCAAGATGGGGTACACCGAGTAATTCCTGCCCAAATGTGGCAACGATACTCCATCAGGGCGTATTTGACTCCTATACAGGAAGAGGATTGCGTCGGAAGTGAGATACTTTCTGGAGCGGTAGAATGATGCAACCATTTTTCCGGCTATCTTGGCAACAGATTTGATGTAAGTCTTCAATTTTAAGTCAGGAATGAACGTCAGACTAAGAATTTTAAAGATATTTTCATTATTTTCTCCAACTAGTAGATATATGCGTGCGTGTAATGCTTATTTTAAAATGCAAGTTTTTTTAAAAAATATATTTTCCGCTTAACATTTTAAAATGCACTCTTTTCTTAAAAGCATTCTTTAATGATTATTTAGATACGATGTATTTTTTGTAGGTTTCTTTAAAATTAGAAGGAATTGTCTTTCGTTTTTATTTAAAAAGGTTTGATATTTATTGCGTGTGGGACAGGAAGGTTTTGGGTGATTGGTAAGACATATACATGTTGTTTTAATAAATCTTTGTCCTGACCTTTTGTTTGTCTGTTTGGAATTCAATCTATCCTAATGAAGGCGATGCAGAGTGTTTTATTTTACTTTATATATTTTTTAAGTCAATGAACATCTAAGGTATCTGTGATATCTGAATCAGAATGCGATTCAAATGAACATCTGGGATCACTAATATGTCGCATGGTTCCTAGGTTTGGTAGAACTAGTTTTGAACTATCATAGTCTTTAGATATGTGAATATTAGGAAATTAGGCACTATGTGTGTGTGTGTGTGTGTGTGTGTGTGTGTGTGTGCTGGTTTACCTTTTTCTTGTTAATGCGCGTGTAGAAGTTGATGGACTTGCATGTGAGTCTTCAAGAGTTTCTTTTTGTCGTCTTTCCTGGTCGATTTCTTGTTTGATTCTAGGTTCAAAACGGTTTTTATTGGTTGAAAAATATTGAGTTAACAACTTCCTGCGAAAACTAACTTGCTTCTAGAAATGAATAAGAGTGCATATGCCAAGGAAGTAGCAAAAAATGGACGGTGGATATTCAAGCTAGTCGTATTTTTGTGTTTCATTGAATCTCACCTTTGTTACTACTACACACTTTCACATGTATGTCGAGGTAATAGTAAATAATGGATAGATTGGTCATCTTAAAGATTATTTCCATTAGTGGTTGAACGTTAAGTAGCGAAACAAGAACATTATCTCCTTTATAATAACGATAGTGCAAATCGAGAAGCAATTCTCGACAATCAGTGTAAGCGGTGACAGTAAGAGTTCTTTTTTTTTATTGTCGAGCAGTGGTAGTTATTTTGTTTACTTTTGGGGGTCTGTTCTCACACGACTTGCCTTTTCGCTTTTAGAAAGAGTTAGTTCGTAATTAACTAACCCGATGCACCATCATCAAGGAATGGGGAAAGATGGAGTGTAATTGGCATAAGTTTTAGGAATCTCATCTTTTCTACGTGTGACGTCACATTCACGTGTACGCTTATCATATCTCATTATCCTCCAACATCTTATAAGTTGGCGTATTGGGCACGCTTATTTTCGAGTTGCGTGAACATTTCTGACTCTTTCAAGATCGAGATTACACGAGTAATAATACTGCTGGCTTCTTTTGGTTTCCGCGGAGACTGAAAGTAGTGTTGGGACGATTAATTCGAATTGGGAATCGGTAAAATCAGAAATTTTGGGGGTGTCGGAATCCGAAAAGTGTAGCGGTGACAGTAAGAGTTCTTTTTTTATTATTGTCGAGCAGTGGTAGTTATTTTGTTTACTTTTGGGGGTCTGTTCTCACACGTCTTGCCTTTTCGCTTTTAGAAAGAGTTAGTTAATATTTTCCCGGTACGCCATACAGAGATTTATCAAAAAGTTGGTTTTGTTTTACAATCAAAAGCATCGACTTTAGCTTCGTTGCTGGATTTAAAAAAAAAACAAAAAACGTATTTTTTCACAAGTAATTTTATGTTTATTCGCTACATAAAAATGTAAAAACAAGTTGTTTTTTTTTCTGTAGAAAGTTGTTTTTATGACGGGATGAAATTTGGCGAAAATTTTGGCGTGCTGGTGTCCCAAAACAAAATTAACGTTTGGAAGGGGGGTACTTTTTCCTGTTCTCATCATTCATTAATTTAAAGATTTGTCAGTCAGCATTTTAGAAAAAAATGATTATAATGTTGAACTCAAATCAAAATTCTATATAGAAGAATGATTTATAAAATACGGTGAAATGTAAGTAACGAGAGTTTTGGGAAAAATTATATTTATTTTTATTTATTAGTTTTATTTTATTTATTTAGTTATTTATTAGTCTTATTTTATTTATTTATTTATTTATTTATTTTCCAAAGGCTGTTAAGATTTCTCTAATAGCTAGCCTGAGTGCATGGCGTTGCTAGGGTGTTGATATGTGTGTGTTGAGCAAAAAAAAAAGTTGTAGTAAGCAAGCAGGCTCGAACCCGTGACGCAAAGGCGGAAAAGAAAGTGGAGGTGTGTGTACGGGTGTTGCTTGTGCTAAAAAAAAAAGGGGAGGATTGCGAGCGCAGAAAATAAGTGGTATTAAGTAGGCAGGCTCGAACCCATATCGCCAAGAAGGAAACGAAAGTGGAAAATTTTTTTTTAATTAAATTGAGGCGAGACAATCCAAAAGAGGCGACGACTTTCGAAAAAAATATCGGCGAAAAAAGCGACTCCTTGTAGAAAAGTGCCCAGTTGAGGATGAAGGAATTTATGTTTTTGGACAATTTTTCAATAGTTGTCATCCTAAGGGTCGATCTTCAAAATGATACCGGTCTCGTGAAAAGTTTTAGGTAGGCATACATACATACATTTAAACAGATTTTTGCGCTTTATTTTATAAACTAGCCTGGGTGCCCGGCATTGCCCATGCGTTTGGAGGGGTGTGTTCAGCAAAAATAAAGTGATAGTAGAAAGGCAGGTTCGAACCCGTACCGTGAAGGCTAGTCAATCGAAAAGAGGCGATGACTTTTGAAAATATCGGCGAAAAAAGCGACCCCTCCCCGTAGAAAAGTACCCAGTTAAGGGTGAGCTGTGTGTGTACATTTCCCTACCAAACTACTCTGTCAATTTTCAGTCTACAGACTCGAGATTTGACATAAGAGGTATTGAGATTCGGAAAAATCTTTTTAATCGGTTTTCGGACAGAAATCTGGCTGTCAAGAGTAAAAGTTCAACCATTTGTACCTTTGAAAATTCTACCTCCGCCAATTTTGGGTCTAAACACTTGAAATTTTAGATGTACGTTACTTGGACATCGATCAAACTTTTTACTATGATTAGAGTCCAAAACAAATGTTAAGGGGTTAAAAATAGGGTCAAATTAAAAAACAAAATTACCTCCGCGATCTCTACCAAATTACTCGGGTAATATTTGGTCTAAACATTTGACTTTTACGTGTATTCAAACATAGGGCAAGCTTTTTAATCGGTTTTTGGCCGAAAATGTGGCCTCCATGAGGTCAAAGTTAAAAAGATTTTACCTTTGCGATTTATAGCAAACTACTAAGCCAAGTTATGTCTAAATATTTAAAATTTTACATAAAGGGTATTCAGACATGCAGCAAGCTTTTCAATCAGTTTTTGGACGAAAATATGGCTGCCAAGAGGCCAAAGTTGAAAGAGTTGACGTTTACAGACTTTACCAAAGTCCTCCGCCAATTTTGGGTCTAAACACATAAAATTTTAGATGTAGGTTACCTTGACATGAGTCAAACATTTTAATATATATATATATATATATATATATATATATATATATATATATATATATGAATTTATGAACAGTATATTGGGCCCGAGTAAAGCCGGTGGGAATATCAAATAAAAGACGATGAAAGTAAAAATGGCGCTAATAAAGGGCTGTTCTTCCTACGTTCGAAGCCTAAAACCCTTTTCCGAAATTTGGCATTCAATAACTAAAAAAGGGTTGATATTCCGTAAAGGAAAACAACGTAACAAAACGAATCTAATGTAATAAAAACACATATCTTGACATATTCGAGATATATCACTGGTTAACTGGTTAAAGTGTTTATAGATACGTAAAGATTCGTTTGTACCAAACGTTTAGTTCTGCATCTTGTTTGTTTAATGACAGAAAAGAACATCGTTTTATTTCATGATGCAGAGAAATTTATCTCCGTTTTACGCATGAAAAAAAAATGCATAATCATCGAGGAATTATTCAACTGTATATTTGAATTGATTTCTTTTTATATATTCATTATCTTTGTAATATTAAAACTAATTATATTTCTTGTATTGTTTGGACGATTAATCGGATTCGGAAAAAATTCTGCCTATATTTCGATGCTAAAAACGATTCCTTTAATTGGCTATTTTATTTGATTTCGTTTCAAGAAAAATCTTCTACTGATGATAGTAATGATAAAGCAATGAAAAATCTATTGATTTTAAAACTAAAATCGATAGACCATACCCCCCACCCCAGTGTATTTTTACGCTTGAGAAAATATCCGCACATTTAATTTGTGTTATTACGGTAGTCGAGAAAATTTACAACCTTATAGGTAAATATTTAGAGATTATAAAGAATTGAAATCAAGAATTTGATACGGAATCGGTAATTATATTGGAATCGGGAATAATATTGGAATCATCTAATCACTAATTTCCTGCATGGTTTAGATGATGGGGTGATGAGTATGAAAATAAGATGACATAATGAATGGGTTTAAATGGAATTGTTGGCGGTCTTGTCAGTCACCATGGCAAAAGGATGCAAATATGGTTTTATTCATCATCAGCTTTCGAAACACTAAAACAGTGTTTATTTTTCGTCGTAACCGACATCTTTCATTCTTCTATTGCACATACACCCGTATACTACGAACAGTATTAAATATATCTTGGCAAAGTCATCCTACGAAGCAACAACTTTATGGCAACCTACCTGCCATATCTAATACCATCAGAGAAAGACGCCTATGATTTGCTGGTCATTGTCTGAGGAGCAAGCATGAATTGGTGAGTGATGTATTGCTATGGACTCCAAGACACGGACGCGCAAGCAGAGGATGACCTAGATTCATGTACATGCAGTAGATAGCACACGACGCCAACTGTTAACGTGGATATCTGAGGCAGCTGATGGAAGACAGGAAACTCTGGAGAGGAAGAGTCACATTGATCCGGGCAAGGAGCCCGTCCTGATGATGATGATGATGATGATGATAACTGCCTTTATCTCTCTTTTTCTCTCTCTCTCTTTCTTTCTCCCTCTCTCTTTCTTCCCCCTCTCTCTTTATCATCACTTGTCTCTCTTTCTATCATCTCTCTCTGTCCTTCTCTGTTATTTCTCTAGTCGTCCTTTTCTCCTTTTATTTGTTAAACCCCTTTCTATCTCTATCTCGCTTTTTTTAAAAATCTATTTCTCTGTCGTTGCCCCTCTCTTTTTCAACCCTCTCTCGTTGACGAGCTCTCCTTCTTCCTACTGTTCTTTGTCTCCCTATCTATTTATCTCTCTATCACTCTTTGTTAATTTTTCTTTATCTTTCTACCTATCGCTTTGTTTTTCTCTCTCTCTGTCCTTTTCCCTCTTTATCTGTTACACGCTTTCTCTATTTTATCTCCTCCTCTCTCATTTCCCCACCCTCTTTACCACCCTGTCTCGTTTCCCATCTCTTTGCCATCTTCTCTCGTTTCCCCTCTATCGGTTGCTGTTTCTTCCTCTGTCCTTGACTTTATTTATAAAATAAGTCTTTCCCATATCCAAACTAGTGATTGACGAAAAAAAAAACCCTCTTTCGATTGAAAGATTGATTTAACAAAATGACTAAAAACAAACATTCCTAATCTTAATGAGTTCGAACAAATTAAATCACAAGAATAAAACAAGTGTCTTCCCTCATCTACACACACTGTGATGCCATGTAAAAATGCCGCAAATTCATTTCATGATTTTTGTTCAATTTTTGTTTTATGTATTTTAATAGATTTTGTTGCTATAGATTAGAAACTAAGATTAAAAAAATACTCTATTTTTTGCGCAAAACTTAAAGCGAATTAAAAAGAAAAATTATAATAGACAAAATCAATGTACATACACATTTACATTTCGAAATTACAGTAAACTGAAAAAATAACTTTTTGTGACCTGGTAATAAATGAGTCGTTCTATGTACTCAAATTCAAATTTTATTCAAATTCCTGGTGCTACTAAATCAGGCTGTCTGAAGATATTGGCTTCCTGGGACGAAATGCACCTTACATTGATGCTTTTTGTTTTTCTTCTTCTTTTTGCAAAACTTAATTTTGTTTTGCAAAACTAAAACCAAAAACAACAACCCACCTTTCCCCCTTTTCTCCTTTTCCTGTTTTCACTTTCTCTTTGTGTCTTCCCCGCTTCCTGACTGGTTTCCTAACTTAAAATGTACTAAACATTAATACTGTAATTATTTTCCCTCTCCCATTACAAAACTCATTCATGTTCTGCAGGACAGGGAACAAAAACTATAAAATCCACTATAAAACAACCAAACCAAACCAAACACAACAAACTAACGATTGAAGATGCAAAAAGATTGAAGAATAAAAAGATTCTACAAAATAACTGGATGCAACGTGAATGAAGTCTGTCTCTGTTTTATCGTTATTTCCATGGCAAGTGCTCGTCTGAGCTCCATTCTCTGGTCCCCCGCCAATCTTTCACGAAAAACACCCGACTAGTTGAAACCACTGTCAATAATTTTCCCCACTCTTTATCCGTGCCTAAATCAAAACGTAGATTCTATGAACAAAGCTTCTTTCTCAGAACTGCACGGCTGTGGCACTCTCTGCCGCTTGCCTGTCCCCCCTCCCCCGAATTCAACTTGGATGTCTTCAAGTCAAATACAAACACATTCCTGATAAAACGCCCCCTTAAATAATGACACCTTATCAAATCCCCAATACTAACTATTACTACGATACTATCCCACTGATTAGTGTACACACAATAACCCTTATCCCCGAGTGGCTCCTGGGCCTTGATAAGTGGTGACCCCCCATGTAAAAAAACAAAAAAGAATACTATTTCCAAAATAACTGGATTCGGCATTAAATATCCCGAAAAGGGTTGATATGCCGTTAAACAAAACAACCAAACTAAACCCTACAAAATAAATATTTGAAGATATAAAGAAGTTGAAGCATAAAAACTGTTTCCAAAATAATTGGATTCACCATTAAATAACCCGAAAATGGTTGATATGTCGTAAAACAAAAACCAAACTAAAATATATTCAATTGGCGTCTTTGCTCTAGTTTTATTATTGCCATCATTGTATACTTCGTAAAAATTTAATATGATCTTGTTATAGGGCTTTGTTTTCAGTTGTAGCATCAGACAGAGACACCACGAATGTAGTCTAGATTGTGAAGCGTTTATGGGCACTTAGATTCATAGTAAAAAGTTGCATCATACTCAGTACATTTAAAGCTATTTCATGCAGCTATATCTATTTTGATAGAGAACAGGCAATGAGACATTATTTTATATATATAATCTTATGGAGTAAGCTGGTTAATCTGATATACTTATTTCTAGACTAATGGACTTACCAAAAAGACGATAAATATTGTTATATCCAACACGGTATTATGTAGTGAATCATGGCAGTATGGCCACAGGATCATGACGTGTACTTCTGTAATATACTTTTGCTGATGCACTTTTTGTTAAAAATACTGTGTTTGTCTTGATTGTTACAAGTCTGCAAGGTTATAACATTGGCGACGAGGCATGCGAAACATAGACCGCTATAGCATATAGATTATGAAAATTGTGCTCTATCTTTTTTTTTTAAAAAGTCAACTGTCAACAAGATATTTAAAAGTATGATGAAATACTTGAAAACATGTGTAAAATCAGTTATTTATCCTATTGATCTTTTTAAATAGTTTAAGAATTTATTTATCACTAGCTGTACCCGGCCACGCGTTGCTGTGGCTCAATTTGATTAAGTGGAAAAAAAGAGACAATTTTTTTTTTTTTATAAGAAGGAATTTTTGTGTCAAACTGTTTTTTTTTTTTAAATTTTTTTCATTATAAAAAATATCGTTAAGTTAATAAAGAAAATAGTTTATTTATTTGCAGACTTTTATCCTCATCTCTTTTAGTTGTTGTTTCACGATGTTTCGATCAACTATTCCTCTGGTTTTCATCAAGTGATTAATCGCGAAGGGATAGAAATGCTGAATCTCTTAACAGCATCCTCAGCAATTACTGCCTTCCATAGTTGTTGTTGTCTCACCACATTTTTTGGCCAACTAAGACTCTGGCTGGCTTTGTGTAGGATTGAAACTGCAATATTCAGACAATGCTCACCTGGAACCGTAGAGATTCAACATTTCTATCTATTGCGCCACGGGTCTTCGGGTTAGTTCTTCAAAAACGTGATGAGATGACTGCAGGTATGGAGCGCAGTAATTGCAGAGTATGCAGTTAAGAGAGTCAGCATTCCTATCACGTCACAGTTAACCATCTGACGAGGGCCAGAGGGATTGTTAATCGAAACGTCGTGAAGCAACAACTATAAAAGATGAAGATAAGAGCCCGCTTATAAATAAATATAAAAATTACTCATCTCAAATCTATATATAAATGTGAAAATGCCTCTGTGTATCTGTACCTACCAAATAACTCTGTCAATTTTCGGTCTATGGATACGAGATTTGACATAACGGGGTATTGCGATTTGGGAATATCTTTTTAATCGGTTTTCAGCCAGAAATTTGGCTGCTAAGGGGTCAAAGTTCAACGATTTGACGTTTGAGAACTCTACCAAACTTCTCCGCCAGTTTTGAGTATAAACAATTGAAATTTTAGATGTAGGTTCCTTGGACATGGATCTTACTTAATAACTTGATTTTGGCCGAAAACAAATGTTATGGGGTCA
This sequence comes from Euprymna scolopes, assembly GCF_053919585.1. Classification (NCBI taxonomy): domain Eukaryota; kingdom Metazoa; phylum Mollusca; class Cephalopoda; order Sepiida; family Sepiolidae; genus Euprymna; species Euprymna scolopes. The sequence continues at coordinate 186,030,850 of NC_136482.1, forward strand.
TAATAGGGGTTAAATTTAAAAAAAATTGATCTCTGCGGACTCTATCAAATTACTCAGACAATTTCTGGTCTAAATATTTGAAATTTTACGTAAAGAGTATTAAGAGATAGAGAAAGCTTTTTAATCGGTTTGGGTCGAAAATTTGAGCTACCAATATATAAATGTATGTATGTATGTCTGCTTAAAACTTTCGACAGAGGCAACGGATTTTCACAAGATCATTATCGTTTTGAATCTCGACTCTTCAGACGACAAATACCGAAAAATTGGCTAAAAACAGTAATTTCTTCACCCTCAACTGGGCACTTTCCTACAAGGAGGAGTCGCTTTTTTCGCCGATATTTTCGAAAGTCATTCCCTCTTTTCGATTGTCTAGCCTTAATTTAAACATAAGTCACTTCTGGTTTGCCGGTGGTTGTAACAGCAAAGACGTTACGTTTTTCCCCGTTCTTTTCCTCCTTCGCAGTACGAGTTTGACCCTGCCTTCCTACTACCACTTTTTTTTTTTTTTTTTTGCTCAACACACATCTCCAAACACCCGGGCAACGCCGGGCACCCATGCTAGTATATACATAATTTAAATAAGGTAAAATTATTAACTTAAAGCCACAAACACGTACCTTCACTTTTACGGGAAATTTTACAGATAAGAGTAAACGAAAATTGTTTTTTTTTTTCTGGAGTTCTATTACAACTTATAATGTTCCAACACTATTTGCTCAATTAATGTTTTCTATTTCCATTTTTTTGTCGTTTTCATAACGTTCTCAGCGTTTTTATCGTTCATTTAACTGTAAACGTTGTCTTGTTGTAATTTATTTAAGCATGGCAATTATTTAAATTGAAGTGAGTTCAGCTTTATACCCCAAGAATTAAGTTATCACTGAAAAAATAAACCAAAAAGTATAAGGTCCTCCAACTGATACCTGAATTTTAGAAGAAAAATAAAAATTAGGCCCAAAAGGTGTTTTCCACCCCTAGAACACCTTGGGGCTCAAGCCCCAGAATTTTTCTAGGGTCAAATATTACGTTTCCAAATGTATATCCGTGTGTTCTTGCTTTTGGGTAATTTTCACAAAATCTAATGGTCGGGAAAAAATCCCGAAAAGTGCTCTTTTGGGCCATTTTGATGTCTTTTGACCTCCTTATGACGAAACCAGAATTTTTATAAAAAAATCAGAGAATGTTACATGTCCTCCTTTGTGTAGTTGTAACCTCATGCAAAATTTCAGAAAAATGTAATGAGTAGTTATGGAGAATTTTGGGAACCGACGAACGGACAATTCTAATGTCCAAATCCGACTAAGTCGGTTTAACTCATACATCAGATAAATAAGACAAGGTATTTATAGCAAATGTACTGTTACACACGAACCGTTATTTTAAAATAAATGAGGATTATCTCCCCTTTTTTAGACATTGTGATTTTAGACATATTTCACTTAGCATATTGTAGTTTTTTTTTTTTTTGTTTTTTTTTTAAATATGACCAATTTTTTGTTCACTGGTTTCTGTACTAAGACAGTTGCGGTAACTAATGTACTTATAGGTGCTTGTCCAGAATTGCCCCACGAATAAAATACAAAAATAAAGAAAAAATCGGCATAATATCCTACGACGAAGAGAAAATATCGTCTACAACAAATCCCGCAAATTGATTAAGTAATCTTATTTTAAAAAATCAAATTTTATGGCTAAACTATGAGCGACGATATCTTGAAACAGACAAGAAAGATAACTCCAAATCAAGATTTTAGAAAGCCATTCTTAACATAGGAAGGGTGGCATTAAAAAAACATAAATTAGCTTCAAAATGATTTTCATTATAAAAAAAAAAATACTGGATAAATTCACATGAGATTTTTGCCTGAATTTTTATACAAATGCTTCGGGCTTGTGATAGAATTCTCAAAAGTGGTAAAAAAAATAAAACAAATATATAACATATATTGGGCGGGTTTAAGTCATCGTCGAGACTTCAAAAATGTAAGAGTATCGCGACCATTTTGTCTTGTTGTCATATAACGCTCGGTACAACTTTTTTGAACGGAATAGGCATCTTACCTTAAATAAAAACATTAAAAACTTATCCAGCTGAGTAAAACAGTAACTTCTCTTGCCTTTGGTAAGATTTATTTGATAACTTTTTCGTAACTTTTTTGCTTGTAAAACGGACTGGAGGCGCTTCTACAATATTGGGACGAAATTTCGGTAGTCGTAATACTGACTTTCACATGAAAACAATGGTATCTACGTATTCCTCGTATTTTTACGATGATTATATTCCAAAATTACGAAAATCGATGAGGTAGAAAATTATTTATTAAAGAAAATAAAAAATAGAATTTGATGAGAACGATCGTAAGACACAGAAGAATTGATAATAGGTAATTTTCCGTTTTGGTTTAAAACAAGATGGCGGAAAATTTTCACCTGCAACCACGATTAAAGTTGTTTTGTTTAATAATTCAATACTATTCGGGTAATTTCGACTGCATAATTTGAAAGCTACCATTGTAACTTAATAGAATTGAAAAAAAAAATCAGTTGCAACCATTGTTTTCTTTTTTTATCTGATAACTCCATTTATCGACTACAAAAGCTGGTCCCAATTCTGTAGAAGCGCCACACCCGACTTTAATTTTGTTCTGTAATAGGGAAGAGAATTCTTGACAAGTTCCTTTTTAAAAAAAACAAAACATGCTGTTAAGTAAAATGCTTGGAAGTACTTTTGAAATCCATTTCAATGTACATAATTGAGGTTGTTACAGTTGTAAATGTGCGAGTTTTGATTTATTAGCCTTTTCAGGATTTCGTGTACTGGAAGAAAGAATCGTTTTTTGTCTATTTTTAAGGATTAAGAATTGTGTTTTTACTTCTCACATTCGTTTTTATCTGAGCGAAAAAAAAAAAAAATTCCAAATATTTTAAATTAAAATCCGTTTTTCTGGTCATTATTTTCTTCCATTTTTTTTTATTTATTTGAGAAAAAGAAAGCGACAAAAAAAGAAAACGATCTCGACTGCATTTCCATTTGCGGTGTTGCCATAGCAACACCCGCCATGATGTCTCTGTTTGCTGTTGTCATTGTTTTAAATCGATATTTCTTTTTACTTATTGATTGACCTTGTAAAAATGAATCGCAATTGTCTTAACGATACCGCTTGGGTGTGAAGTGGTTCGAGGTCAGATGGGGTGAGAGGACAGGGTTGGGTTAGGTTTCAGTTTAATCTTAATTGAATGGACTACTCAGTCAGATGAGTGCTTACTAATAGCGTTTACCCATTAAAATCAAATGAAATATGTTCGGGTTCAAAGAGAGCATGGAATCGAGGAGGGGGGTGTCTCGGGATGGGGTTAGAGTGCGGAAAGCACTTAATAAAAGTCAACGGAAATAAAAGAAAAAAGTCTGTACACGATTTGGGGGGGGCGTAAAAATGGAATATTGTTAAGATGTGTTCATTCAGTCTACGCGTTTAACAACAGTTAAGCTATTTCGAACCTGAGCGTGACAAACAAACAAAGAAAAGCAACAACAAACTTAAGATACAAGGTCAAGAACGCGGCACTTTCATACTGCTGTGGCCCCGTCAGTGGCCGAAAGAAAGGCACGACTCAGTAATTAGTAAAAACAAAATATGTTGAGCAGAAAAGCAAATGCAACAAATAAGAGTGCGGTTATACATCAGCCCGACTGCCACGTGTACACAAATCGTGTATATCACTGATGTGGTAACAGCGAGAGACACATTCCCCCGGTTTTTATAATAAACGGAAGAGTTCCTTATGATCCGTAGATTTGATACACCACAGTACAGACAAGGTGCCTTCAGAAACTTTTCAGACTTTTTTTCGAATGAGCACTTTTATTGATAGTACACACATAAAAATCAAGTCACCTTTGAAGTAATCTCCGGCTGCAATGCACTTGTTTGATCGTTCCAACAAATTCTGGAGCTTAGGGAATAGCCAAAAGTCACAGGGAGCAAGGTCTGGACTGTAAGGAGGGTGAGGAAGTGTCTTGATGCCCATCTTGGTCAAATATTCTGTGACAAGGATGGAGTTGTGGATAGTGGGACACATTTCGCGCAAATCTTCTGCATTCCAAGTTCCTGCTTCCCTAACTGTACTGACATGCAGAAGTTCAAGTGCAACGTGAACCGACATCTTGCTGCCCAAATCCCAACATAGTGCCCCAGTAGTTGCTGCCCCTGATAGTAGCCCCCTACATCAAAGTGGCAATGCGCCTTGTTTGGGGGGAAAATGTAATAAAAAAAATCTTCAGTTCCTCGTGAATAATTGTGTGAACAGTTCCCACACTAACATGAAACTGTGCACTTATTGTCTCTATAGACACATGACAACCCAATCAACTCTAGTGTTCTTACTTCCTTACTCCTCCCACACCTTTCATCATGCCTCATGGACTCCCCGCCATCCCTGAATCTCTTATGCTACTCAAAAACGGATAATCGATTCATGCTAAATGGTGCAAACGCGGTCTAAAGTGTTCCATACGTTTCTGTTGTATTTTTCAAGTTTAAAACAAAATTTTATTTTATATCGTTCTTCTAAAGTGTCCTCGCGCCCAGATTGCATTTTTGAAATTCATCAGCTGTGACAATATGGCTTCAGTAAGGTGTATTTCAATTTGTTGTTGTAGCTGTTCATTTGTACCTAAAATCATAAAAATTGGTCAATCATCTCATAAGATGTAAAGAAATAACATGCTGAATTTTCAAGAGTCTACGACAATTTTAATTGCTTACACAAACGTCTGAAAACTTATTGAAAGACACCTCGTACGCTTAGATTGTTTGTTCTTCCTTTCTAATTTCTCGACTAAACAGCATGTTTGAGACAAATTCGACACGTTTTTTAATTAAAAGGAAGCAGTCATATCTTGACCAGAAATTGATGTATTCTCAAATTTCAAAATGTATCTCTTAGAATTACTTTTACCGAATATGACTCGCACGACGAAAACACCCCGAGCTGCCACTACGGCCTTGCATGTGCGATCTGAACACTACCCTCACAGTGTCCTTCGAGAGGCGCCTGAACACTAGTTTAAATGTGGCAACCCTTGAGATTGCAGGCGGTACGCTTGGTGCCCTTCTCAAATGTGTTCCGTACATAATAGTCCATGCGGTTGCGATCAGTCCAGTAAAATGTGCAGATATTGGAACTAGTAGTATCATGTAAGTTCTTAGACACTTTTGATGCAATTCTAGCATAAACTTTGGCATAAATTGTCTTTGAAATGTTGTGTATAAAAAATTATAATGATTTTGGTTTCTGAATTTTTTTTTATCAGGATTGATTTTTTGTATTGCTTGAATTCTTCGGGCTATTCTTATCATCATTATTTTCACGACGTTTCGGTCGATGTAGTCTCCAACTCTCTTCAGGTGTGGCTTGTCGAACTCTGGAAATTTTCTGCAAAGATCCGTAGGGTAGTGGGTAAATATTTAGTAAATTAAATTGTAAAGTTAGACCTTACTGGACGTTGAAGGTTCAATATTCAGTGCGAGCGACACTGGAAATTTACTTAGGACTTCTACTCGATCATGGCTGACGGAACAAGAGCATGCACCGTCTAGATTAAATAAAGGGGTCACTTCGAAATTCCGTACAGATTCCCGATTTTGACACAATAACTCCAGAGTTTGACAAAATATACCTGAAAAAGGTCGGAGATTACATCGGCCGAAACATTGTGAAAATGGCACTAAAGATGAGAACAGTAGTCCGAAGAATCCAAAAATACGGACTGGTTATGATTATTCAATTAATACCTCTTTCTCGCAACTGTTTTGCTTAAATCCATTGCTTGTGCGTTGTTTTAGGCAACCTTTTATTAAACGAAACAAATGTGAAATGAAAAAAAAAACATGTTCTGGTTAGTAATTAACGAACAACCTTGATTTACGTGTGTTCTTTATCATGTGTTCTTTATCATGTGTTCTTTATCATGCTCTTTATTTGCTGAGAATGACGTATCGATCGATGATTAAGATCCAGAGTAGAATGGGAACATATTACAACTAAAGGTTTTTTTTAAGGCGACGAACTTTAAATCAAAATAAATCATAAAATTATTTTTATTATAAAGATAGATGATTTATTCCAAAGATTAACTGTTAGCATTTCAAATTTAAGTACGATTCCAGGCGTATGGCCGCCGGGGTTCGCGCGTATATGGCGTAACCTAGATGTCCAATTTACATTCTGTGCGCATCATATTAGGCTGTTTTGCAATGACGCGTCGAATGTTGTCTTCCAAGTTTTCTTTTGTATCTGGTTTATCAGCGTAAACATAGGACTTAACATATCCCAAAGAAAATGCGCTAATGGAGTTAAATCGCACAAACTAGATGGCCAGTTGACATGCTTTTTTCGTGAAATTATTTGTTTATTAAATATTTCTCTCAGTAAATTAATCATATCATTTACAATTTGCAAGCCCTGCTCGAACGTCAATTTCTTCATTACGAATTTCCAAACCATGCTGAACTCGAAATAACCGATAGTTTCCAAATCTGCAATTAAGGAATATAGAATTGTCAACTTAAAGCTCGTCGCCTCTAAAACAAGATCCTGTGTTAATACTTAATCGGATCAATAAACTAAATGCGTGCTCAATAGTTTCTATAACAAAAGCAACATATACAAATCGTTTCAGTTAGTGATTTCTACCACTTATTATTAGTGTTCTTAGGGAAAACTCTTTTATCGGGTCGTCCAAGAAAGTTTAAGCCGAATTTTAAATGAAACTAGACGGCTACCCAGTTTTGCCCGGTCGTAAGATACGCTTAAATATGATATTTTAATTTATGCAGATTTCGTATTTATTATAGAGTCAATTCTCTATCGATTATTATATTGTATTCAATATGTAGTGTACCTCCGCGTGACCCGGTCGTCAAAAATGCTTAAAAGCATGATGCAGATTCCGTATTTAATATTATAGAGCTAATACTTCTTTGGTTATTATATTATACCTAATATATAAAAGTGATTTCCAAAATTAAAAAAAAAACATGACTTTTATGCCATCAGCTAGAACCAAAACTAAAGCATATAGCTTTCCAGCCTTAGTTGTTAAGTTTGAAAAGTTTGTTAGAAATGATGTCATGACGTTAAAATTTGAAAGGGCGACAAACAAATTCATTTTCAGTATAATACTAGATTTGAGCAAGCACGCCCTAACAATCTACAGAGTTTTATAATTAAGATGAAAAGTAAAAAAAGAAAAAAAAGGTCATTAAACTGTTCTGTTGAACAATCTTTTTCAATCTTAAAGCTAAAAAAATTAATTTTTCAAAAAATGGCGGCGGTTTCATGAGAAACAACACATACAACTGATTTTCTATGTTTTGTGTTTTTTATGTTTTATATGTCGTTAAAATTTTTACTATTGAGATTATTTGGCAGTTCTGCAGTGTAAAGATCGTGTTATCGTCGAAATCATTCGGTCGGTTTACGGAAAACACCGGACGGTGTCGAAATTATGAGTGCTATAATCCTAGCAAAACAAGTCATAAAAACAAACACTTGTTTAGTAATCACTGGTTTATTATTTGAAGAATTCTATATATTTTGATTTGAAGTAGAAAATGAATCATAAAAATTAATAAAAAGAGGAAATAAATCGTATAAAAAAATCAATGATCTGTTTGTCTCAGTTATCTGTTATTAAAAAAAAAATATATTTATGAAACTGACCTTACAATGATTTTTTTTCTTGTCTTGACTTTAATTTTAATTTGCTAAAAGTTTCGTAAACTTATCTAATAAATTGCATTTAAATTGTTTTCATTTTTCAATCAATTTTTCATTGAAGTAACTTCGTACTGAGAGAAATAATATATTTTTATATAAAAAATTATCCAGTATTTGCTCACCCCCCCTCTCCCCGAAAAATTCACGAAATTTTCGTTCGGCACATTCCGGCGTTTTCCGTAAACTGCCCGTACGATTTCGATGATAACACGGTCGTCATACCGCATAAGTACCGATTAATTTGCAAAGATTTGAAAGAGCAATATCTGCTAAACAAAGAGGATAGAATAACACATCTAAACCAAACTGCAAGCATTTTTATCTGGTCGTCAAAGAAAAAATGTCGTCGGCATTATCGTGTTGAAATACATATTTGTTGGTAAATCGAGTGCGGTGTTTAATTGCTGCATTGAAGTCACATAATTATAAAATTCTTCCTATTGTTTGATGCAGTTCTGGGGACCCTGTTTGTAGAACACACCAACAGCAGTGTGAAATTGCAATAAAGGCTGCATCATCTGGGAAATGCATCATTTTCAGCAACAACTTCATGCAGTCAGATGATGCAATATTCAGAGTCTGCTGCTTCATAATTAAACTCTTCAAAAAAGTAGCTTTATAAGAATAGATTAAAATTTTTTAGACACATTTTCATCCTGTAGCAGCGCGTATGGCGGCTATATGCAAATACCGAGCCGTCTGCGAAATGATATCATGGTAAGGAAAAGTAAAAAGACTCTAAGAAACGGGAGAGAGCACGCTAGAGACGTGGGTGACGTCAGAGTCGTAACGAAAAGTAACGCGTAGCGGGGGAATGATGAATATAGGTCTTTTCTTAAAACCTGAAACAGAAGTTGGAGTTTTTTCCTATTTATTGTCTCTTTGTGACTGAGCCTACAACGTGTTGGATTCCGTGTGTTGTAAATAGCAATTGTATTTTTAACATATTAACGCGTGTGTAAACATGTACTACGTTACATAGCTGTAAAGTAAGACTAATATTATTGGCAGCGTCACTACTACTACTACTACTACTGCTACCTGATTTATTCAGTATAGTTATGCCTTTGTCTATCCTACAAGTCTATCCTTTGTAGAGCAACATTCTCCTTCACAACATTAAAATAGCATCTTCATTGCTAACCGCGTAAATTGGATGGTCGGATCCTACAATTGTCCATTATTTTATGAATGTTTTGTTTCGAATCGAATTCAAGTTGAACTCTTTTTACCCTTCTTTATTTTCTGATCGTTTAATTGATTTTTTACTCATCAGCTTTGGTATAGTCTCTAATTTCTATTAGTATTCTTTGTGGTCTGTATCCGAACGTTACGATTTAACCAATCAATATGGTAACACTTTTTACTCCATCTTGACCTGACGGCCATTTTGAAACACTCGTTTAATGTTGTTGTGGTGGTGGTGGTGGTGGCGGTGGTGTACTTATTAGAAGTAGTCGCACATGCCATCATCAAAGATTGCTCTTTGAGGACAACTTGTGGTGTTCCCTGGAGTCTGAGTGACAAGACTCCCCAGACTTCACCTCTTTCTTTAACCTTTGCAAAAGAATTTGCGTTATCGCAACGGCTGCTTGCCATTGATTTCTCGTTGGTGGTAACCATTGGTCTTCACTGGAATTTGGGTGGCAATAAGCTTCCCCAAGGTCTCAGTTCTCTGAGCCAGCGAAGGTCTGGCTAGTGCTTTCTCTCCCCAGTCTTTCCATCCTCCTTGACCCTCATTATTTGGTGTGGTACCCGTTTATGATGACACACAAAAAAAGAGGCGGTATCTTACAGTTTTCGTTTTCATGATTTCATATAATGTTCCTTTGTGTTTTGCATCTGTAGCTGTTTCTTTATCCAGTTTGTGTTTAGTTTATGTGTGATGTTAGTCACTGTATTCAAGGGTTTTCCTTAATATTTCTGCAATTTTCATTATTGAAATTCATTGTATCTTCTTAGCCATCCCTCTGATTCCAATCTCTCCTATTCTTTTTTCAAACTTTTTTGGCATCGTTCCTAGTGCTCCTACTATTAGTGGTGTTATCTTGACTTGCTTCATTTTCCAGATCCTTTTGAGCTCTCTGGCGAGTTCTGTGTATTTCCTCCGCTTCTCAGCCTCCTTGATTTTCACCCTGTAGTTTACTATTATGACATCCGGTCTTCTTGCTTGGATGGTTGTATCCGTTTGTATATCCATATCCCATAGGATACTGTTGCCGGTTTGTGCTTGTGTCAGTTGTTTGTGTGTTCAAGATGTAACTGTTTGCATAATTGTCAATGTACTTCCTTCCCCCACTTGATCGTGTCTATTTTTATATTCTTTTTGTTTCTAGTTTGCTTCATTCACTTGTGGTTTATTATTATGTGGTTTATTGTTTTGTCTTTTTGTCTGCACAGTCTACATTTGCTGTTTTCGTGTTGATCCTTGTTTTAATGTGGTTGGTTTTAATTACGTTATCTTGTGCAGCTGTTATTAGTCATTCAGTTTCTCTGTTTAGGTTTCCTTTTCGTAGCCATTTCCAAGTGTTTTCGTTAGTCTCTCCTTTTGTAGTCTTTGGGAATCGTCCATGTAGCTGTTTCTCTTCCCATTTTTCTTTTCTTCGTCTTATTCCTCGTCTCGTTATCTTGTTTGTTTCTTCCGTGTCTCTTGGTGCAGTAATTATTCATTTGGTGTCCTGCATTATGTATTTTACTAATTCATTTTTGTGTTATTTACAAAGACTTCTATACAGACCAGCCCTCTTCCTTCGAATTTTCTTTTCATATATAGTCGGTCAGTATCATCTTTTAGGTGTAGTGCATTGTCATGAGTTTCCTAGTCTTCTGGTCGAGATTCTTTAATTCTTCTTTGTTCCAGCTTATAAACGGTCCAGAGTATCTTATTAGTAACACTTCCCACGTGTTTATTCCTTTAATTAGATTTCAACTATATAGTTTAGTTTCGATGAGCTTTCTTGTTCTCCTATTTTCTCCTTTATTTCCGTTGCTTTGATGGCATCTGCTTCCATCACACCCAGCATATGTTGCTATCATGTTCACATAGTATCCTCATTTCTGTTTGATTGTCCAGTACTATACTTTTGTTACTTCTAGTTTCCCCTCCTCATCGTCAGAAGTGCGCACTTTTTCATACGGAATTCCATTCGGATATCCTGGCTAAAGATTGTGATCGTGTCTATTAGCCTTTCTAGTTCTGTCCTTGTTTTTGTAAACAGTTTCAGGTCACCGATGTACATTTGGTGGTTCATTCTTTCTTCTGTGTTAGTGAGTTTGTATCCGGCTTGGCATTTTCTTAGTATATTATTCAGGAACATCGCGGCGATAATGAACAGTAATGGTGATAGGAAATCACCTTGGGAGATCCCTCTTTGTATTTTGATTTCAGCGGTGTGTTGTCCACCAGCTGTCAGTCCAAGTATCCATGTTCTCATTGCATTTTTTATCGAATTATCTTAATTGGTATTTTGTACATTCTCAGGCCTTCTATTATCCAGGTTTGCGGAATTTTATCATATGCTTTCTTATAGTCGATCCATGCCATGGCTAAGTTATTTTTTCTACTTTTGACCTTCTTCAGAATCCTTTGATCTGTGTATAATATGTCATGTGTTCCTATTTTTCCTTTTTGGCATACTTCCCTCTGAAAGTAGTCCGCGGTTGTGAAGGGGGTGATAATCCCCCCCCCCAGTTAGTATTTTCCATACTACTACTACTACTACTACTACTACTACTACTACTTTCTTGGTTTCCTTGATTTATTGTTGCCAGTCGAATTTGTTGCTGTTTCTAAGTTGTCATCACAGCGAAGCCAGTTGAAAATACATTTTAGTTCCCTCGGTTTTTATTCTGCCATTTCTAACTATTACAGCAAATTGTCTATCATGCATTATTATTGATGAAAGGTCGGTTTCCGCTGGAAGTTAAGGCGAATAAAGATCGGACGCTTCTTCAGGGAAGACAAATGAGCATGGAGTTGGTTGACACGAAAAAAAAAATGATGATATAAACTGGTGACGATGTTGAGATTTAGGCTCAGGAAAAGATCACATATTTTTTTTAGTAATGAATCACCATTTATTAAGACCAAACAATACTCGAGGATAAAAGCTAATGTAATGAATAGATTGTCAATTTAATAATGAAGAATATTATGAGAAGATTAAAAAAGATTAATGTGATGAACACAAGCCAAGTACATCCAAGGATGGAGTACTGTTGCCATATCTGGGCAGGAGGTGCTAAAAACAGCCTATCCTGCATTGACATACTACAAAATAGACTTCGTAGCTTATTGGGGGGTTCCCTTTTCTCTTCCATGCAACCTCTCTCCCACAGAAGAGGCGTTGCGAGCCTGTCATTGTTTTATCGTTATTTTCATGGGAAGTGCTCATCTGAGCTCCAATCTCTGGTCCCCTCTCGCTAATCTTTCACGAAAAACACCCGTCTAGCTGAAACCACTGTCAGTAATTTTCCCCACTCTTTATCTGTGCCTGAATCAAAACGTAGATTCAATGAACAAAGCTTCTTTCTTAGAAGTGCACGTCTGTGGAACTCTCTTCCGTTTGCCTGTTTCCCACATGACTACAACTTGGGTGTCTTCAAGTCCAACATAAACAAATTCCTGATGAACCGCCCCCTTAAATAAAAAAAACTTTATCAGATCTCTATTACTAAGGATTACTATGATATTGTCCCATTGATTACTGTACAGCCAATAACCGTTATCCGCGAGTAGCTTTCGGGCCTTGATAAGTGGTGACTTCCATGTAAAAAAAATGTTGAGTACTTATGTCGACAATTTATGACAAATGTTTGTTAACATTTGATTTGAAGACTGACATAGTCTACAGAGAAGCAGTTTCATAGTAATCTGTTTCACATGAGGGAAGTTCTTGGAAAGAAACTCTGTTCGTAAAAATTCCTCCCGACTCTAAGCACACAAAGGATGAAAGGAAAGTTCTTGTCAGTTGATGGAGAAGACACGTTCTTGCTTTGGATATCTTACACGAAAAAGAAAACAGGGATGGAAGCTCGGTCGAGGATCTACACTTCTATTTTCTATAGAAATAAGAATAGTTGTAGAGATTACATATCCATTACTTGAACCAAGATTAATAAACAATAAATCCAAAGAAGGCGGTTATAAAAACGCATATATGGACTAAAATAGAACACATTCTATTTTTGTTATTCTTTTTAATTAAAAAAAAAAAAATTTAAAAACATTTTTACCGAATATTATTTTTACATAACATGATTTCTTATGCTGATTTTAAAAAATTACTATATTTTGGCATATTCTGAACATTGTTCTCGTCTTAAGTGCTATTTGCATAACGTTCCGGTGACATAATCTCTGACCTTCTTCAAGTGTATCTTTTCGAACTCATGAATTTTCTAGAACTCCCAAATCTGCAAGGAATTTTGAACGGATTAATGGTTGGTTGTTTTTGTTTTACGGCTTATCAACCCTTTTCAGGTTATTTAATGCCAAATCCAGTTATTTTGAGGAAAATTTCTTTAATAGTATATATATATATATATATATATATATATATATATATATATATATATATATAGTCATCCACATACAGTACTGTTTCGCTGTTTCACAGCTCATCAGTGCGGCTAGACAGGCAACTACCTCAAGCCAAGTCAAGTCCAACATAAATAAATATAACATAAATATATATATATATTCATAAAAATAAATATAACATAAATATATATATATATATTCAAGTTGGTCTCTATTTAACCCATAGTTGGGACCCTAACAGGTACTACCACCCTGGTCAGAGTGGACCTGAGAGCAATGGCAATTAAAGGGTGGCTCCACACTCCCCAAAGCCCACAAGCTGGGGCCCCACCATCGGATATAGTTTAAGGTCATATCCAGGACCTTATTTTGAACGGTAACTCATTAGTAGTATGCTCTTGTTTGGTCAGCCATTACTGGATAGTAGTTTTAACTAATTAGCAATTGTATTTTAATATCACTCGCACTGATGATTAAACCATCAACCTCTAGAAGAGTGTCACTTAGAACTGAATTTTTACTTGGTCTTTTATTCGTTACCATGCGATTTTGTGAGAATAGTAGTTCAAACAATCGGAATAACAAAAATTAAAAAAATAACATCAAAAACATGATTTCCTCAGGCAATAGTAACAATCACGGATAGTATATTGATGCGTGTTGCTAGTACAGATGTGTTGCCATTTTTATCATAGGAATGGTCAAGTAAACAAAACCCGGGAAACTGCGGTATACCAGATAAGTGGAGTTTAAGAGTTCAAGATAATTTGTTTTATTCACTTTTTTTAATGTTGAGTGAACGTGCGTCCATAAAACAAGCAGTGTTCGTCCGCTGGTGGTGCTCATCAAAGTCGTCACTCGATTCCAACATTAGTCGCAGTGTCAATGCCGTTCCAATCAATGCTGTAACAGAATTCTCACTGCAAATACAATCAAAACTCAAGTTGAAAACATATAACAAACGTGTATTCTTTAGCAGTTAGAATATTCTTCTTTTTTTCTTTACAGGACAGAACGATAAAATTATCGCCCTAAAAAGACATGACTCCATTTCAGTATAATTCAATAACTTGAGTGTTATTTCTTCCGCCCGTCACACCAATAATTTCCTGGGTAAGGTTGACACTGTTGTCATCTCTTCCAACTTCCAAACTTCTGTATACGTAACGCAACTTCTCTCAACGCCAAACGAGCTTTTGCTAATTCAACTTATTTCTTCGAAATCCAACTTCAAAATGAACGTCCCTCTAAAAAATCAACCCTCATTTATCTCCAACCAGGAGCATCTCATTTGCATATCGAGTGGTCACATTGCAGGCATATAAAGAGATAAGGCAGCCATTTTTGTTTCTTTCTTCTTCATTCATTTCATTCCACGACCGACCCGTTGAATTATGCACACGTGCTAGTTAGGTAAGTCGCACGTTTCCCTACATTCAGTTTGCTGAAACCTGACTTTTTAAAACTTTGCTGCAGTCCATCTACTAGTTGGCCAGTTGCATACAAATCTCAAGAGCGATAGAAGCTTTCTATCATGTCTGAAAGTGACACAATGTTCAACGAGCGAGATCGGCGATGCGCTACTGTACAACTCTACAATTCTCTACCGATCCAACTACCGATCTCTACCGATCCAACTTATGACAACAGGACCATTGCCAGTACCCTCAAAACGCGTCGCTGGATTTCCACCAATAACAGGGACGTGCCCAAGGTTATGGAAATAAAGTTTCAGGCCAGGGTTATGGTCTTTGGTTTGGTTTCAAGTGAAGTCTACATCATGCCACCTCACGTCTGGAAAGTCGGCTTGAAAGTCAACATCAACGTTAACCTGGATGTGCTGAAGAGTGTGGTGATCCCTGGTGCAATCAGGTGGATGATGGCAGATCCTGGGTGTGGCAGTAGGATTCGATGCCGGCCTACATAATGAAGTTATCTGAATTGAACTTTTTCAATAAAATTATAAAATAAAGTGTCGTGTTGTTTTCTTTAGGGCAACAATTCTATCCTTTTACACGAAGAAAACAATGTTTCCGAAGGTCACTGGAAAATAACTGTCAGACCCTTGAATACCAGACTGAGCTCCCTTTCCAGCCATTTGCTGGAAAATATATAAATACTGGTATCATCACACAGACATTCACTTGAAAACTTGGAATCTATGAACACCAACAACTTATGTGATGTGATCTAGCTGACCAGTATTTTTCGAAGATAACAAGCTCATGTGGATCATATTCACAACAGATATATCTCGTATTTGTAAGGTATTACTTTTGTAAGGCTTTATTTCTAGACATGGACCCTCGTTTGGAGAGACACTAACATTTCCCAAGAAGTCATCAAATTGTTTACGTAATTTCTTGTCTCTTAGTTAAATATTTTTCAGTTGCAACAAACTTGTTTTTCGCATCTCACTAAACATGCTGCTTTGTACAATTTTGCAGTCAATTGAATTTATCTGGAAAATCTTATCTAAAATAGCATCATCCGTCTTCGACATCAGCACTGAAATAGTATCATCCGTGCTGAACCGAACCGTATCTGCATCAGTATCGAAAACGCTAATCTTCTAAATTAGGATCTTCTTCCATCTGTAGTCGGCTATTATTTTTGGAAAAACCTTTTGTAGGTTATAACTAGGACTATGACAACAGCATATTCTTTTCATTGTTTTGACTCTCGAGTGTGTATCCGTTGATATTTTATATGCTTTTATATAGAGTGATGTGGTTCTCGGTTGATTAACTGTGTCTGAGTCGGATATATACTTGAGAGTCAAAAAAACGAAAAGAATATTCTGTTGTTATAGCCCTAGTTATAACCTAATGGAGATAAACCTCTTAGCTGCAAAAGAAATGTTTATTTATAATTTCGGATGGTAGGGGGGGGGGTCTAAGCATGAACCTCTGTTTGAAGAGATGCTAACTTTTCTCACTGTGTGGTCCTGGGTGGTCAAAACTCCTGATTCATACATATTTTACAATTTCTTATGTGCCCTTTTTTTCTTTATGTTACTTTCAAGTCGTCTGTCAAAAAAAAAAAAAAAATAAGATACTTCTTACTCTTATGGTTTGTCAGCCCAACTGGCCTTCAAAGTACATATCTATGCATGGTTCAGCAAGTAAATGCGAGGTTTGGTTATGTTCGTGCGTCAGTTTCACGTTAACTTCCGTCACGTGTGGGTTTCATGTTTCAAAAAATTATTTATTGCACAAAAAAAAAAGAAGAATTTCTGGCGGTAAAGGGTTAAATATTTTTAATGTGCAGCAAGTTTATTATTCGGATGCATTACAAACATGCTAGATATTTCCTGTTTGCAGTAGTCCGTTCGTAAAAGAGGAACTTGCACTTACACTTCTCTAAGATTTGATTAGCGTGGTAGTAATTGTGCAAAGTTGAATGGCAGTAGATTTGCAGAGTCATTCGTTAATTGAGATTAATGGTTGCGACGCTGCCTATACGAGACGGAAAGTTCTACGGTGGAACAGTTTCTTTCTTTTCCTTATCTTAGGGATAATGTAGATAGAAAGACCGCGTTTAGATTCGTAATGGACGCAATGATGGCAATTGTGAATTGAGCTATTTTGGTCTTTTCCAAGATAGCAGATAAACGACGGTGATTGAAACCGTTTAGCTTAATTTACTATTGCAAACCTCATCCAATCAGATTGTAGATTGGAAGAAAAGTTTATAAATAATCCGACATAAGTACGACCGAATCAGCACCGATGCTGCGTAAGGTTTGCTAGCAGTATGGCGGCGTAAATACATAGGCGTGGGGAGAGAAACAAGGACATTTTTTATTTTATGATTTTTTTTAAAATGAATATTTTATTAATATATCTAATAAATAGTACACTGTTGATGCATACCTTTTTTTTCTCGTCATTTTTGACGAAATGTACAAATACACCCACATATATAAACTCGTATAAATAAAAACGTAAACATTTTCTTGGCCTTTTGGCTGGGAACAAAGTGTAGTATATGTTCTGATAATACACTTCACCTTTTCTGACCCCGATCAGTGGATGAGAAATCCTTCTAAACTGAGGCAATTTTTATCTTTGTCCCATCCAGAGTGTCTCTTTTTGGGAGCTGGATTTTCCTCACATTAAAACCGACCTTGTGTCTAATTCTACCTTAGTGGAGAGGCAAGTAAATAGAAACATATCTAAATACATCCATACTAAAACTATGCCTCTTTCTTACACAAAGAAAAGAATAGCTTTATTCCCTCCAAAAACGAACAAGGAAGGTGAATTAAAAATCGAATTTCGACCTGAAGAATGCGCGACCACTGGCTGCGATAAATGGGTGTGTGAATAACAAAGAATCTGATTAGCTAATTAGCAAACTCAGCACAACGAGAATGTATAAAAATACGAAGTAACAGCGATTCCACGCAATAACCTGACGAATCCCCACGAGAATGAAACGTGGAAAATTGTGTGGCTTAAGTGCTATATATAGTTTCAAAACTATATTTATGGGAAAATATTTTTATTCAATTATATTTTACCTTTTAATTATATGAGTCCTTTAATTAATGAAGCTCAATATAACTACAGATGCTGTCAAGAATTGTGTATGTCAACGTACTTTAAGAAATAAACTGTAAGATGGTTAACATCTTGAAATTTGGACTATAGAATTTTTTCATATATATATATATATAGTAATTTATAAAATATATATGGCGATTAAGCTACACTGAATATTTCGCGTTTCATCCACTCTAGGACTCTTCAGCTTGATATATATATATATATATATATATATATATATATATATATATATATATATATATATATATAATCATTTATTTTCTTATGTTGTTCTAGCTGGGGATGGAACACCCGAACAGATAACATTCACCCTCTATCTCATACATTCTAAGTAAAAAAATATGTTAAAGATTCTAGCCGTTCCTATAAGTGTCATTGTTTGTATCCCCCTTGCATTTGGTTCGCTGAGTATATTTGTCAGGTATTTTTTATAATTCTTTTTCATGTTCCTATTATTACTGGAATGGTGGAAATCTTCCTAAAGTTCCAATTTCTGTTCATGTCGACCGTAGTATTTCGTTATCTTTTGCCTCCTCAGTTCTGTTTAACCCATCATCATTGTGGACACTTACTAAGGTTGCTTCTTTCTTCTTCTTATCTAACATCAATATGTCACGTTTAATAGATCCGTTTCCGAGGTACGTAGCTGTAGGAATTACAATTCACAGCACCCGTATGTAGATATGGATGCGTTTATGCATGTATATGGTAATTTTCACTTCTTATAATCTCTACTAGTATATAAAAGGAATTTTGTGTGTCTGTTTATCTGAGAATTCGTTGCTTATAGGCTCTACAACGGCTGGGTCGATTATTATAAAAATTCACACAAATGTACTTCATGTATCTAGCAATGTTCTTAGATCGGTTTTATCGGAATGTCTTTGATAAGTATCGATAATCGAAATAATCCGATGAAAGAAAGAACAGTCCGATTTTGACCAAAATTAACACTTTATACAGCCTAACATCACAAGTAGATTTGAGAAGTTTCATTACAACACAAGCAAAAAGCCCCAGCGTACAAAATCACCAGTAAGTTCTTTAATATGACAGTGCCGCGTCTGAAATGATTATTTCTTGTTGTAAGCACAATCGAACCATGATAATTGACTTTTTCATTTTCAACTTAAATTCAAGCCATTATCAACGCACACGCAGAAAGGCCAGGTATATAAAATTAGCAGTAGGACCTTTGATATGACGGAGGCGCGTTCTAAATGTATGCTTCTGTTGAGAGCACAATTTAAGCATGGTGCTTGACTTGAGTATTTTAAACTTTAATTTCAACCGTTATATATAAAAATAATTTTATAAAATCAACAATAGGTTCTCTACAGTGCAGTGTAGACTACAATATGTTTTGGACTACTTCACTGCGAGGGAGGCATGTGAAGCTTCCTCTCGATGCACTGCGATGGGTCCCAACTAGAGCAGGCAATCAATCTATTTGATTTAATAATGGGTGACTTCATCGGTTTCGATGTCGATAAAAATATGGTAGGGTGAAACTTCCGTTGATCCGCATTCAATCCCCGGGCAAGTCAGTAATAAAATAAACTTCGGTTATCAATATCAGCGATAAAACGCATGTAGATCCAATGTTTGGAGGCGGTTTTCAGTCTACGATAGTATGAAGAATGCAAAACAAGAAACATAACTAAACTTGGGTTAATACAAGCAAGATTATCCAGCATTGTCCGGGATTTAAAGAGAACCCCATAGTCCTTTCGTGTATAATTCAGTTTAACGAAAGAAAAAAAAAACATCTTAATAGAAAAGTAATAGATATTTTTCTTTTGAGAAAACTAAATCAAATGGAAATCTTTTCATAATGTTCATCCTGATGCGGCTATTCACTGCAATATTTAAATTTCATGAAAGACAGAATAATCGATGAAGTTTATTTCGCGATAAAATTGATTTTTTTCCCCCGTTTTTTTTTTCATAAAGATGGCGGCTTTTTACTGTTCAGTTTATTATCGTTGAAAGATATCTCGCAATAAACAATCTTATTTACGTTTTTTGGAAATAAATCTGTAAACATAATATTATTTCAATATAATATTCACTTCACTAGATATCATAAAATTCCTCTATATGAAAACTAGCAAGGCTACACGGTGTTGTTCGGGAACATGGAGAACAAAACAGAAGATTTCAAAAATAAAGTGCCTTTCTTTTTAAACTTCTCCATCACTGTCTTCCCCTCAAATATTCTCCCCCTCTCTCTCTCTCTCTCTCTCTCTCTCTCTCTCTCTCTCTCTCGTGACTGCTTCTATGTAATAGAAAGAACACGGAATCTGACTGACTGATTGACATAATCTAATAGCTCTTTTTTTTTTTAACAAATATCAGTTAAAATAAAAAAAAGTGATTCATGCCCTCCTTGCATTAAGTTGGTCCTTGTTAGCCTCAAAGGAATGAATGTATTTACCTACTTCCCACGATAATATGATGTGACACAAGGGTCGGAAAAGTGGAATTGAAAAGGCAGCGTCCCGAGGAGGATCACTATAGCATGCAAAACATGCCCGAGTAGCCCTCTCGGCATTTCCCGATAAACATCTCAGGCGATTAGCTATTAATCCCTTCTCAATGAGAGAGGGCAAAGTCTGGAAATGTGGACCTCTCAGAACTGCACATTACTAGCATCATACCGCAATCAATAGGGCAAAAGTCATTGCATGAATAATGTAGGCTATGTTGATTTGGGTACCAATGAAAAAACTCGAGATATTTTTTAAAGATCATGAATATGTTTGGCTTTCACTGACTTCTATCATGAAAGGTTGGCAAGTGCACCTGGTGTAGTTTGATTTATAGCAAAACGCTCGTCTATTTATACAGAATTACGATTTGACTAAGAGACTAGCAAGACTAGTCGGCCTTACCCGGTGTTCTCAAAAATAGAATAGAACAGTTAAAAACAAAAACAAACAAAAGAAAACAGTGTGTAACATCATTTTTTTAATGTATTTTTTATATCTCGCCTCCCTCTCTTTTTCTCTTCCATTTTCTCCTTTATTTCTCTCTCTCTCTCCTCCTCCTCTCTCTTCATCCTTCTCTATTTTCTCTTTCTTGATGCATTTTGAATACTCCACTCCCTCTGACAGTGTCTCCCTTTTGGTTAACGCGCGAACTTTTATGACTGCTTCGATCAAATAGAAAGGGAGAAAACATAATATTCGATCTGACTTCCCCCTTTTCATTCATTTGGTTTGTGTTGACTTAAAGCGAATAAATATCCGAGTATATTTTTCCAGAATTAGTTTCATGATTATAAGAAAAACCTTGCTGCTCTTCTATCTCCACTGCTGTCTTATTATTTACATTTTATAATCTGTCATTTTGAGGATGAGGCTTATAATCAAATATCGAACACTTTGATGTTTTATAGTCAACATCTCCATTCTTGAATGTAGGCCAATGATATCTTCGAAATCACCAGAAGGTAACCAATCAGCGCCACTGTTTGCTGTTTTCTTGTATCTATTTTCATCGGTGTAAACTTATGTTGATGTTTTTCATGGCTTTTACATTGGACATTGGATTTCTTTCATTCCAGCTAGAGTCATCCCTTTTCAGCTCAGCTCTATTTCATTTTACTTTAGTTCAAGTTCTCAGGAATCAAGATGCCCCATGTTAGAGGCTAACACTTAATCTCTATATGATATCCATAGATATTCGAATATTCCATTAAATTTCTCCTTTACATCTCAAGCACTGGATTTTCTTTTTATATGGAGGTCACCACTTATCAAGGCCCAGAAGCCACTCGCAGATAAGGGTTATTGCGTGTAGTATTCGATAGTGTTTTAGCATTTGTTAGTTTTGGAGATTTGATAAATGTGTCATTACTTAAGGGGGCGGTTCATCAGGAATTTGTTTATGTTGGACTTGAAGATATCCAAGTTGGAGTCAGGTGGGAAACGGGCAAGCGACAGAGAGTTCCACACGCGTGCAGTTTTAAGAAAGAAGCTTTGTTCATGGAATCTACGTTTTGATTTAGGCGCAGATAAAGAGTGGGGAAAATTATTGTATGTGATTTCAGCTAGACGGGTGTTTATCGGGCAGGATTGGCGAGAGGGGACCAGAGATCGGAGCTCAGACGAGCACTTCCCATGGAAATAACGATAAAACAAAGACATGCTCGCAACGTCTCTTCTGTGGGAGAGAGAATTAGTAAAATGTAGAACAACATACTTTTCCTCTTCCCAATTGACCATTTAAATATGTTATTATATATCTTTCTTGTAGCCCCTTGACCTTACTGGATTCCAAGACAAGAATTCTTCTAGTCTAGTGGAGTATCTTGCTTTTCCTTTTACGTGAGGTTGCATCGCTTGAATAAGGTGTATCATTCCTTGTAAAAGCAAATGTAAATATGAAATTATATATACATGACCTCATTAACCTAAATCATAAGAGTTTGTGATGTATTTTCAGTTTATGCACGTCCAGCGCGGACGGAAATCCTATAACAGCATTGCACTCTCTTTGATCAAAATGAAATATACTTTCTCAAGTTATGTACTCTAGAATGAATTTGATGATGAGAGTAACAAAATTGAGGAGTTTATGACTTTACATTATTTTACCTCATTAAGCATTAGCTCCTTCTCTTTTCTATCTTTTCCCTTTTCTCCCTCTCTGCCCCTTTTCTCCCTCTCTTCCCTTTACTTACTTTC
The DNA here is from genome assembly GCF_053919585.1 of Euprymna scolopes. Lineage (NCBI taxonomy): Eukaryota > Metazoa > Mollusca > Cephalopoda > Sepiida > Sepiolidae > Euprymna > Euprymna scolopes. The sequence goes on from NC_136482.1 coordinate 186,053,439, forward strand.
CTTTTTCTACCTCTCTCCCTATTCTCCCCCCCTTCTTCTCCCTCTCTCCTTTTCCTTTTTTCACTCTTTCCCTTTTCCTGAAAATTTCTCAGACTTAAGCATCATTTTTTTAGATCCTAATGTATGAATAGTAAAGTACTTCTTAACATAGTCTGTTTGACTCAACACGGGATCTAATGATATATATATATGTGTGTATATATTTTATATATATACGCTCATACACACACACACACACACACACACACACACATATATATATACATATATAGGAAAGTAACATTTAATCAGTGTGTGTGTGTCCGGCTGAAAGTTACAGAGTACGTAACTTAAATACACTTACAAACCTTACATCATTAGATTCCGTGTTGAGTCAAGCAGACTATATATATATATATGTGTGTGTATATATTTTGTGTGTGTGTGTGTATATATTTTATATATATGTGTGTGTATTTATATATATATGTATATGTATATATATATATATATATATATATGTTTTTTATCTCTCTCTCTCTCTCTCTCTCTCTCTCTCTATATATATATATATATATATATATATATATATATATATATATATATATAATATGGGGCTCGTCCCAAAAGTAATGCCTCCTATTTTCATTCCGCCCGAATGAATCGGAAGAAAATGCAAATATCATTATTATGATTACTGAACTTATGTGTTCATGATCTAAAAGTTATATCTCTATTGCAGATATTGACGGTGTGAGGTTCTAAGAAAGCAATCTTTGTCATGAACGAGCGTCAAAAGCAGGGATGCGTCATTGAATTCCTGATAAAACTGCATTGGGAATGAGGGAAATTCTGAAGAACAACAGGTCGCTCGTTTTAATGGTGCCACTCTCGACTTTGTAGTTCTTTAACTTTTAGAATAAAAAAAAATTGGAGGCTTTACTTTTACTTTAAAACGACCCTCGTATATTAGGATGATATCCTATTACTTTAGAAAAGCCCTTCTACCTCATCCCATAAAAATGTCGAGTTTAGCGGATCGTTAAATTGATTCTTCTGTTTGAGATTATACATTCTGAAAATGTCTTTTAATCATTTCAATTTCTCCTTCCGTTTTGCCGTTTTACGATTTTAGAAACTCTAAAATAAAAGCACTTCATTTATGCTTCCAACTCTCGTTTGCCGCTTCCAACGAATTTGCGAACACTCGAAACAAACTTTCGTCCTTCGCAAGGCAATAGCTACAAATCGAATCAGAATTGACGCGTACACACAAAAGAAAGGACTAGACAAGATAAACATATATGAATTTATTTTTAAGGTTGCTTTTAAATTTTATTTCATTTTTATATTTATTTTAATCCTTATTTCTAATTTTTATATTCACTTCCGTGCTTATTTTAATGTTTCATTTTAACATTTTCTTTCTAATGTACCCTAAGCTAAATGTCGTATTCCCCTATAGCTGTAACCTATTTTTCTCATCTTCTGATGAGAAGCATTAGGATTCGAAATGTATAGGTATAAAGAGCACTTATAGCTCTCCTACCAATGTTGTTACTTCCTCATTGAACCGACAAATAAATTCGTATATATTTACATTATCTTGTCTATAACTTACTTAAGGTGCTTATGGTTCACCCTCACATGCTAAGCTGCTTATATCTTAATAAGTCTCCATTTAAAAGATCCCTCGATATTTTTAATCCCCTGATATATTATCTAATTAAAAGGATCCATTTTTAAGATACGTCCATTCACTCTATTTTCAACAGAAAAGACGTTGCGAGCTTGTTTATGCTCTATCGTATAAAAAACGTAACTTGCGGCCGCAGCCGAGATTGAACTCACTACACGAGTTTGCTGTGTAATGCAAGGCTTTTCCGTAGCTAAATACTTGATGCTTCGCCAGGGCTATTAAGGATAGTTTTTTTTTTATCGTGACGCCATGATTAGATGGATTGCCTACCAAGGCTTTAGAGAGGTCCATCTACCCTCGAGAGAAGGATAGACCGCGCCAGTTTCTCAACCTGGTATTTTACCTCACGGTACATACAACGCCTCACCTTCCTAAATGGTCACCCATCTGGTACTGGCCAGGCTCAACGTTGCTTAACTTCGGTGATCTGGTGAGAACTGGTGTGTAAACGTGATTGTAATATCGTTATGTCATGGCAAGTGCTTGTCTGAGCTCCAATCTATCGACCCTCCGTTCTAAAATTTCATAAAAAAAAACACTCAACTAGCTATAATCACTATCATCAATTTTCCCCACTCTCTGCGGTGATTAAATTAAAGCACAAATTCCACACACAAAGCTTCTTTCCTAAGACTGCCCGCCTGCGGAATACTGTTCCGCTGGTCTGCTTCTTGGCCGGTATGGCAGCATTCAAGTTGAATTTAAACAGGGGTTTGAACCGCCCCTTTAAATAATCAAATTGTACCCAACTTGCACAATTAACGATTACTACACTGCCACCTTACATTCATTAACCCTTATCCTCGCGTGGTCTTCGGGCCTTGATAAGTGACGACTTCCTTGTAAAAAAGCCATTTATGTTGGCTTTTCACCTATGGTCTAATTTTCATTTAGGATCTTAATACTCATTTTTCTGTCTTGCCGTTTCAATAACAGATACATCAATGATTAAGCAGGTTCCCTTGCGAATGTTCAAGAAAGTTATCAGTTTGTATACGCATGTCCCTCAAAAGTTGGTTCACTTCTGGCTTATACTTATACCACTTTTCATTGTGCTCCTTTTCATATAGTTTAATTCCAGTGTAGTAATCGAACGATCTTGTGTTCCTATTTTTTGCATTGATGTTGTGCTATCATCCGTCATTCTGATACAATGTGAGTTAAGGTTTCTTCTCTTTCATTACGCAATATAGTTATGTTGCAGTTTTTAAAATGTAGTAGCTTGTTATTAGGCTGCCATTTAGGTGTTCTCAGTAGATATTTAAAGATCACTCCTAGCTAAACAGTTCCAACTGCCATTATCTCTAAATTCATTATTTTTAAATCATACACCCTGCAATTTCCTCCCAAATATTTTTTCACCTATCTTTTGCAAGCTTTGATTATTTTTCGCTCGAGTTTTTAGTATTGCTTTCATTTTCACTTGCCAACGTAAATCTTGTTACTCTCAGAAACATATTTAGATAGACAGCCTTTATATTGACATCTTCAAAGTTAAGTAAACCTCGACCGTCTTCCTTTTTAGGTAGAAACAATCAATCCGCATCTCCGTTCTCCATAAAAATATTGTCTGTGTTTTGGTGTTTAGACCATTTAATTCATTTATATTCTAGTCAAGTATTTCATCAGCATAGCAAAGTTTTTGGCGTTTGGTTAACTATATTAAATGGTATTATTTGATTTGTTTAAGTATTATTTTAACAACGTTTTAAACATTCGACTTTCGTCATGTGTATCTTGTCGAACTCTGGGATCTTTCCTTTCGATCAAACTCGAGAATTCCGAACGGGACCCTTTATTTAATCCACGCGGTATCATTCTCTCGTTTCGTCAGCCATGAGAGAGTAGAAGTCTTAAATAATTAGCACTTATATTTTGAGTGGCGTTCTATAGTGAGAATAGAACTTTCGACATCAAGAATTTTACCAAGTTCTGTATCCACTTCGCCATGGGTCCTTGCGGACAATTCTAGTATGAATTTTATGAGTCTTCAACCTAATCTGTTTCTAGATGTACAATCATTATATATCACTATTACTACGTATTATTAGTGTATATATATTATATATATATATAATATATATAATATATATATATATATATAATATATATATATAATATATATAATATATATATATATATATATATATATATATATATATATAGTAAGTTATAAAATATATATGGCGATTAAGCTACACTGAATATTCCGCGTTTCATCCACTCTAGGATTCTTCCGGCTTATGCGTCTAAGCCTGAAGAGTCCTAGAGTGGACTAGATATTCAGTGTAGCTTAATCGACATATATATTTTATAACTTACTAACTAGCTCTACCTACGCATTGAGCACTTTTGAAGTAAATACTTAAAGTTTAAGCATAAATTTATACTTTCGTATATTAATTTTATGTGAGTAAATGAAGTAGTTTATATATATATATATATATATATATATATATATATATATATATATATATATATATAATGTTAAATTGATTGCTGTCCACTAAGTATTCCCTCTTAATTTATCTTTTTAGTTCTTTAATAATCAAAGAGGCTTGTTTTGCAAATCTTTTCTCTGTTAACTCAAACAGGCCTGGCTTATTCCATCTCGGATGCATTCGTTGCATATATCGTCTCTTTGGTGGATCACTGTCTAAATACAATTTCATCACCATCTATTTAGAACTTATTTCTAATTGTAGTGTTAGTATGTTAAGGGTTTCGCTAGATGATGACTTGAAAAACCCCCATTCATTCCTCTGCCAGATGCTGGCACCTTCACTTGACCTTACAGCCACATTTACGTCGTTTTCGGTTGAGAATTTTGAATATTCATATTGGATTACTACAAAGAATGATTTGTGTGAGGTTTTGCATTTCTAGTATCTTTCAGTGCTAATGCATTTTATGATATGCGCGTATGTAAGCGTTCACTCGGGTTTGTCCGGAAACTGACGTAAACCACCGAATTATGACGAGCGTCGCATAACAAATTTTACAAATGTTACGAAACAGAAAATAACAACATTCATTGAATACGGATTACCATAATAAACAGAAAAAAACAAAAATAAAATAAATATAACAACTTAATGTCAGTTTTAATTTTTTTTTTCTCGTGTGATTAAAAACTTGTTGGAGTGGGTGGAGGGGGTAGGCTCCTCCAATCGGTAACAGTAGGAAACATCATTTAGCTAAGAAATAAATGAAAAACAATAAAATAATAAAAAGCAACCTAGTGTTTTATTTAGAATTCTTTTCAAGAGAAACCTTTAAACATTCTCTTTTGTAAGATAATTTAAAGAAAAATCTTCAGAAAAAAATGTTTAACAAATTTTAAGAATGTATTTCTTTATATATATATATATATATATATATATATATATATATATATATATATATATATATATAGCACCATTAGTTTTGTAATAAAAGTTCATTTTTAATATAATGTTCAGAAAAGTATTTTTTTAATTACATTTTCACCCCGAACAAGGCACATTGCCACTTTAATGTAGGGGGCTACTATCAATGGCATAATGTGCAGGGGTACTATGTGGGGAGTTGAGCAGCAAGATATCGGTTCACGTTACACTTGAACTTCTACATGTCAGTACAATTGGGGAAACAGGAACCCGGAAGGGAATTCCAAAGTCTAGCTGTCCTGGGGAAGAAACTACTGGAGTAGAAGGCTCTCTTACATCTAGGGATCTCTACTGTGAAAGAGTGGGATTTAGCTGCTTGTCAGGTTTGTCGGGGGTATTTACGTCGAGGGGGTACAAGATCTTGCAGTTCATCGGAGTATTCACCGTTAAGAATAACGGGGTATCATGCTCTCGTTTCATCAACTATGAGAGAGTAGAAGTCCTAAATAATTAGGAAAACCCGAGCGGACTCTTACATATGTTCGTATCACAAAATGCACTAGTACCTATTTTTCTTGAGACATAATCGTTAGGAAGAATTGCTGACCCAAACATGATTGATCTAAAGAAAACCAGTGTATCAACATATATAGAAATCGTCAGTAATGATTGCCGGTTGAATAATGAATAATACAATGAGAGGATTGAAAACGATGAATGAAATGCACTAACTTTGAGTAGATACCATGCATACTTTTGGAAAATGCATGAATACGCATTCATCCAATCTGATATAAAATATACCAGGTGAATCAAGTGCAAGAGAAATGCAAACAAATGGGCAGATTTGCCGTTTAGTTGTACAAATATTCTCAAACCAGGTAATTACTAAAAGGGACTCTTAAAGGTCGACACCGGTATCTTAGCAGTAGTTTTTTGTACATGTTTCACACACTTTAAAATTGAAAATGTAATCATGTGATTAAATTTGATTCAAATTGACCACTTTTTTTTTGAACAGATTAAAAAAATAATGCAAGATGAAGTTTTAAAATTATTAAATACATTTTATTTTATAATTTAACATTAAAAACATTGACCAATAAAAATGAAATTTTGGGTACTATGTATTTTTGTTGCCGTACTGAAATGATAACGTTATTATTTAAAAAAAAAACATTTTTAGTGAGGAGGTGAGGGTGTTTTGCAACTATTCTGTACTTCCACCTTATAATTAAAAAAAAGGTATCGTGAAACTTGAATTTAAACTGGAAAGAAAAGAAAACAATACAACTATATAAAAACAGTGCGGTATCATCTGCCATCGTATGCATCCAAGAACAATATCTACTGTAAAATTAAAGAAAAATTTGGTGCTTATGCATTTTTGGTACCCCGCTATTTTTAAATATTTTTTTTTCAGGTTAAATTAAAATTTCACGATTTTTTTTTTACTGTAAGGTGAAAGCACAGAACAGTAACAAAACACCTCCCATGTTAAGAATGGCTTTCAAAATAATATTATTATTTTAGCACAGTACCAAAAAATACATAATTTTATTTTTATTGTTCAATGTTTTTAATGTTAAATTATAAAATAAAATATATTTAATCGTTTCAAAACTTCATCTTGCTTTGTTTGTTAAACAACGTGATTAATTTAAATTAAATTTTACAACATGATCGATCACATTTTCAATAATTATGTGATTATATTTTACCCATTTAATGTTTGTGAAGCATGTAAAAAAAAATGCTTCTGCTAAGATACCGGTGTCGACCTTTAATTGTCCCTTTTAGTGACTACCTGGTTTAAGGATATTTGTACAACTATACGGCAAATCTGCCAACAAATGTACTGAAAGGGACGGTTAGGATCTACAAAGAGATACTTCGTTGTAAGTGTATAAGATAGCGGGTGATTGTCTGGTATCCGGGAGGATGCTCCATCCCCACCTTGAACAAAATGATAAGAAAATTAGAGACAAATCGTTTCAGGATTAGAAAACTAATAAATGAGTTAGAATGCAGCCAAATACATAAGTTGGATCCTCTGAACTCTGTTTTCTTTTATAAATGTTGTTAGTTTTTCTTTGTGGGGATCTCTAGTTCCGTTAATTGAAAGCAGCTATGACTAGAGACAAAGCAACAAATATGATGACGAAAAGTCATGCAAAAAAGTTTCTAACAGAAAATAGCGAGTATCGATTTGATTCGGTCTGTTTTAACAAAGCTTTTTTGCTGAAACACGTTTAACTTCTTTTTTTTATATAAAAAAATCGGAAATTAAAGCTGTTGGGAATTGGTATTAACGAAAGCTATGCTATCTAAGGTCGATTACTGCAAAAAGAAGGAAAAGAAGAAGAAGAAGAAGAAGAAGAATGACTTATTAAGAAAAGGATGTTCACTGTGTACTTGTGATGCTAAAAGCGTTTCCATGACCAAGGGGAAATAACTCTTTTTATGACTTTCAGATTATTAATAAAGTCATTTTATGCCAAGAGAATTTCGCGCTTTGTCATCTATTTTGATCCCGAGGGCAATTGTCACATATTGCCTCCACCCAGTTTTTGCTATACGCATGAGATATTGAAGAGGGAACACTTCTTATTCTTTTCATTTTCTTTACATTTTTGCTTTTCTTTTAACGTAATGAACTAATCGTAACGAACTTGTCACCAGCTACAATAATAATAAAAAAAATAATCGAAAACTGAATTCAGTGAAAAGTGGGAAATGACAAAAAAAAAAAAAAAAAAAAAAAAACGAAAGAGACCTCGCGGCAAATTAACGACCCGAGTTGAAGAACCTTTGAATGAATTCAGAAAAGGCAGTGAATATCACCTACTGATGGCACCTTTTTGGTGCAACGAGCAAATCGAACGGATCAGTGGAAATTCAATAATTTCCTCAAGATACGGCCGTTCAATATACGCGTTTGTCAATGGAAACCCCTTCACAAATGTTTGACAAACAGACAGATCGATGGACGGATGATCTCGGATGTGTAGGATTATCTCACATTATTACCTATATGATTATAAAACATTGTGGACCTTGCTTGCTTTCTTGCATCTTGTTTCGACGATTGGGCGATTTTAAAAACGGGGAAACAGGTGAATTTATATATCTGGGCGTGGCTCATAGGCTAATGAATAAGGGTGGGGAATTATTTTTATTTTTTGTTTTTTTTTACACAGGAATCACCACTTATCAAGGATCGGAGGCCACTCGAGGGTAGGGGTTAATGGGTATACATTAGTCAATGTGATTATAGCGTAGTAAAAATAAGTAGTGAGAATTTTGTAAATTCGATTACTTAGAGGGGCGGTTCATTAAGAACTTGTTTACGTTGGACTTGAAGACAATCAGATTGTAGTCAGCTGGAAAGCAGGCAATCAGAAGGGAGTTCCACAGGCGTGCAGTTCTAAAAAAGAAGTTTGTTAATGGAATCTGCATTTAGGTTTAGGCACAGATAAAGATTATGGGAAATTATTGATAGTGGTTTTGGCTAGACGAGTGTTTTTCGTGATAGTTTGGCGAGGGGGGAGCATAGATTGGAGCTCAGCTGAGCACTTGCCATGAAAATAACTATAAAGCAGAGACAGGCTCTCAACGTCTCTTCTGTAGGAGAGAGGTTGCAGGGAAGAGAAAATGGCACCCCCACTAAACTACGAAACCTATTTTGAACTCTCTCCAGGTAAAATAAGCTGCTTTTCGCAGCTTCTGCCCAGATGTGGCAACAGTACTCCGTCGTTGGCTGTACCTGGCTTTTATATTGGCAGAGAATTGCATCAGGAGTAGGATATCGACAGGAGAGGTAGAAGGATCCCACCATTTTTTCCAGCGACCTTGGCAATGGATTTGATATACGTGTTCCATTTCAGGTCAGGAGTAAAGGTCAAGTTCATAAGCTTGTTAAAACATGAAGCCTCCCCAAGACGAGAGCCATACATTTCAACCGATGCCAGATTGTTTTAATTCTAGCTGATGGCACCTGTCATATATATATATATATATATATATATATATATATATATATATATATATATATATATAGTTCGATATCACTACTATATATTGGGTACAATATAATAATCGATAGATAATTATCTATATATTAATACATACGTAATCTGCATGAATATTTAAGCGTATCTTACGACGGGCCTGTTAGTTGTAAACTAAAGCGGAACAAACCGAGCGGCCGACGTGAAAAAAAAAAAAAAAAAGCCCCGAGAGCTACTTGCATACCTCTAAAATAACTTGCATCGTCTTTCTCGCAAAAGAGACTTTACTCGCCTTTCTCTGCTCTTTAATTTGCACCGAAGATGCTCGGTTGATTTTCAATCTCTCGTTCATACTTGTATACTATTCACAAAACTGTTTTTCTTGGTCTACAACACCCCCTCCCTAGCGTCAGAAAGAATTTCCATGAACAAATCTTCTTTGAAAAGGATTTCCCGTCCGTAGAACACATTGTCACGGGACTTCTTCTCTGCACACTAGAACATGGTCGTCTTCAAATTCGATATCAACGATTACTTGTAATAAAGTGCCTTCATAAGTAATCAAACTTAGTTTATGCCATTCATTATTTTCAATCCTCTCGTAATATTCTTCGTCGTTTAACTGAAATGCATTATTTTCAAATCTCATTCACAATGTCTAACGCCATTCAACTGACAATCATTCCGTCGCATTAATCCGGATCATCGAGCAGCTTTTAGCTTTTATAATTGGCAACTCGTTAGTATAAAAAAAAAAGCAAAAAGTATTGAGTGATTAAAGTGTTGGTCCAAACTGAAACGAGTCGGACGGACGAGACTTCTTAAAACGATGCATGGACGCACTTGAAACAAACCAATTAATTGATGTGCAAACTGATGGGCAAGGTCGCAAAACTACAACTGGTGATTACAGAAATGTTCTAGTGATTATGACACACATTTGGCCGTACGGTCACACACATACAGACAGACAAAGAAAGTAAGACAGTTCCTTGATTGGACGTCGTTTGGTTAAGAAAAGTAGAAGACGCTGTACGTGCCGGGTAACGTCATCATCGGAAGAAAGTTCGCTGGGCGGGTCAAAATCATAAGCGAACTGGCTTTTACTCTTTTTGCGCAGAAATAAATCCCTGATGAAACAATTATTATTTGTCATTCTCGCCGATCAGTGTGTTCAATTATATTATGTAACCTTCAAACACACACACTTCAATCGAAATCCCAAAGCGAACAAACACCTCCCATCCTGTCCGGAAATATATTTAACTAAACAATTATTATTTGTCATTTTCGCATTGTTAAAGATTCATCCATTACCCAGCACAACACACACACATATACCAGCCCTGATATTTACTAGTAGACATATTGCTAATATAATCAGGGCCCGGGGGTATTATGGCAATTAGCTTAGCCTGGGGGTTGTATCAGGCCCAGTTACACCAACAGGGACACTGAGGCTCTGCTCAAGCGTCAGCGTTACAGACAAGGCGTATTAAAACGATGCATTAACACACTGAAATAAACCAATTAATTGATGAGAAAACTGCGAGAATGCATGCAAATAATTTAAGATCCATTTCGTCAAAATGTTCGGAAACGTTTTCAGAAATCCAAAGACATCTATATATATATATATATATATATATATAAGCGGAAATTTGTGTATGTTCGCTTTTTGTGTATGTCTTCAAATGCCCTTTTTTCGGCGGATTCTCGAGGCCGTCGCTCATTTTAAAAACTTTTTTTAACTAAATGATAATATCTGCGACTTAACAAGGGAGTTCGCCTCTCTATTTAATTTGCCTTATTTTGAAACGGTAAATATTCGACATTTTCGGATCGGCACGTGTTGCTTTCGTTTTTCGGTATAAAAAAAAAAGCGAAACTCCATTCGAATCACTGGCCCATGGCCAGTGGTCTCCAGAAAGCGATTTAACGGTTGGTCAATGTCGGCTTATCGTCATATCAGACAGTTTGCTTTCATTTCGAGACAAGACACTCTCCCTAATAAACGTGGATCTGGTTTTCCCCAAAGTTAGTTAAAACCGAACAAACCAGGTTATTGAGCTCATTAAAAACTGCCCCACAGAAAATGTACCTGCTGAATAGCTATTGCCTACGTCGTTAACTCTACGACTTCTACATGACGTCATTAAGTGCGCGCACCTGTCAATTCTCTTCTTACTTTAATATGTTCAAATGTCTTTCAGTGACTCATTCTGGCTGGCCGAACGGTTAACGTGTTATGTTTTTTCCACATTTTATTTTTCAACTTCGCTTCAGGTTCAATCCTACCTAATAACCAAAACTGTTTTGCCCCCCGTATTTCTTTATGATTTAAGAGCACACACCTCGAAACACCCGGGCAACGCCGGGTACCCCCTCCCGCTATTCTATAAATATAAAAGTGAAAATGTTTGTGTGTGTGCGCATTTTCGTGTGTGTCCAAGAAAGGATTTTTTCCGAGAATCGATCCCTTGCCTCACAACTTCTTAAAACTTTTTATATCACGTCTAAATGATAATATCTACGAGTTAACAACGAGGTTCGCCTGTCTATTTGGTTTACTCGATTTTGAAAAGATAAATATTAAACCATTTTTCGCTCGCCGCATGTGGATTAGGCTTTTTCGTATAATAAAAGCGAAACTAAATCAGGTGATGGTCTTCCGGTCGGGATCGCTGGAAACATCCGAAAACAATCAGATTTGATCAATGAGGAGTTTTTTCTTATATCAGACAATTGCTATTCAATTTGGACAATCCTTTTTATGGGGAGCTAATTCTCCCCCTCTCAACATCTTGGGGAAACAAAAAAATGAAAAATAAAAAAAGCGTTCCCGCAGCAAATAAAATACTGCCCCGCAGTCAAAGTTGACCTCATTTAGTCATTAAAACGGGCACCTGCCAATTCTAAATAATTAAATAAATTCAAACGTCTTTCTGTTAGTATTTCGTGTTGGCCCAGTGGTTTACGTCGCGCGTTTTTTTTTTTTCACACTTTAATTTCCAACTTCGCCTCAAGGGTTCGGGTTCGATCCTTCATACTTACCTACCAAAACTTTTTTTTATTTTAGCCCCCCCCCCGGAGTTTTGATTTGCCCAAAACCACACATACCTCCAAACACCCGCTAGTCTTTAATATAAATCTCATCTGTCTGTTTAAATGTATGTATGTATGTCTACCTAAAGCTTTTGACAAAGGCGACGGATTTTCAGAAGATCATTATCGTTTTGAAGCTAAACCCTTCAGACGCCAAATATGGAAAAATTGACTAAAACCATTGACTCCTTCACTCTCAACTGGGCACTTTTCTACAGGGAGGGGTCACTCTTTTCGCCGATATTTTCGAAAATCATCCCATCTTTTCGATTGACTAGCCTTAATTTAAACTTTCGCCACTTCTGGTTTGGCGATGAACGCAACGGAAAAGACGTCATGTTTTCTTTTTTTTTTTTTTTTCACGTTCTTTTCCTCCTTCGCGGTACGGGTCTGCCTGCCTGTTAACACTTATTTTTTTGCTCAACACACACTTCCAAACACCCGGGTAACGCCGGGCACCCAGGCTAGTTATCTATAAATACCACAGTATTTGTTTACCGCTTTCAACTTCATTGTCTCATTTGTGCTAAAAGTTTTTTTGGGTTTTTTTTTTTTTTCAATTTTAACATTAGTTTGATAACTTCATATTAATTTATTGGATACGGTAATTGAAGGTGGGAGCGAGTTGTCTGACCTTGGATGACGGAGTTGGTGGCGGTCGGGAGATGACATGAGAGCCAAAATACATCCACTGCTTGTCTATTTTCTTTTCTTAAATTTGATCGGAGATAGACACGTTTTCGGACAAACAGTATTCATGACCTTTTTTTAACTTTTCCTCCTCTATAATAACAATATCAGTTTAGTGTTTTCGTTTTCAGAACTGAATTAGAGTATGCGAATTGTAATAACAAGTTTCGTTGTTTCTTTGAAGGCACTTTTGTAAGGTCAACACGAGTAGGATGACGGAATTGAACAATAAATACTAGACTGCATTCATCATTTCTGAATTTTTGAGATGAGAATTGGTTATTCAAATTATTTGGATTCGTCGGACTACTGTTCTCATCTTGAGTGTGATTTGCACAAAGCTTTGGTCGATGTAACCTTCGACCTTCTTCAGGTGTATATTGTCGAACTTGTGAATGCTTTGGTCGGACTCGAGAATTAGGACAAAATTTCGGACGGAACCTCTGATTTATTTCACAGACGTAGCATGTTCTTGTTTCGTCAGCCATGACCAAATAGAGTAATTCGTAATCGTATTGTGAGCGACCGAAAAATGCAATTGCGAATTACTTAGGACAACTATCCAGTCATGGCTACCCCGCTGAAGTAAATAAAAGGTTCCGTTAACAATTACGTCCAAATCCCCGAGTTCCTCAAAAACATTCCAGAGTTCGACAAAATACACCTGAAGAAGGTTGAAGGTTACAGCGACCATAGCGTTGTAAAAATCACATTCAATATGAGGACAGTAGTCCGAAGAATCCAAGTAATACACGTAATCATCGTACTTATCATCAGTCGAGAACGGAATCTAACCCCCCCCCAAAAAAAAATAAAAATAAGAAAAAGTGTTTATGTATTTATCATAGTTTAACTTAAATTCTATTTTTAACATCCTTTCTTGGCGTATCCAAATATAGAAAATAGCGTCTGAAGCATTTGTGAATTTTAATTTGAACGCTCGACGATATTGTATTGAATAATGCGATTATCTATTTTCGGGGATTTCCTCATCATTTCTGTCGCAACCTTCAGCCATACCAAATGGAATGTGTTTGTACGAGTATTGCTATTAAGGTTCTACTGTTTATTAATATAAGTTTCTGACATTCGTAGCAAGTTTGAGAGTCAATCAGTATTGATTTTATTAGTTTGATTCTCACGGATCAAGATTTGTTGAACGTAAATATGCCACTCATGAGCTGGCAGAAAACAAACCGATCACGTGTGGATTAGTCATATAGAACGAGAGAAGCCATACATATATAAATATATATATATATAAATATATACATATATATATAAATATATGCATATATATATATAAATATATATATATAAATATATATATAAATATATACATATATATATAAATATATACATATATATATAAATATATACATACATACATATATACATATATATATATATATATATATATATATATATATATATATATATATATATATATATATCAATTAGCATGAGTGGCCAGCGGTGCCCGGGTGTTTGGAGGTGTGTGCTGAGCAAAATAAATAAAACAAAACAAAACAAAACAGAAACTGTCAATTTTTTTAAACTTTGACCTCTATTATGACCCCTTGACATTTACTGTTTTGGGCTGAAATCAAGTTATTAAGTTAGATCCATGCTCAAGGAACCTATATATAAAATTTCAAGTGTTTAGACCTCAAATTGTCGGAGGAGTTTGGTAGAGATTTCACAGGTTAAATCGTTGGACTTTGACCCTTAATCGCTACATTTTTGTCTAAAAGCGATCACATAGATTTTCTCAAATCTCAGTACCACGTATATCAAATTTCGAGTCTGTAGACTTAAAATAGACAGAGTTATTTCGTAGGGAAATGTACACACACAGACACACAGACAGACAGATACACAGACACGTTCACTTTTATAGATATACTAGCATTTCAACCCGGCTTTGCCCGGGTGTTTGGATGTGTATGTTGAGCAAAAAAAAAAGTGGTAGTAGGAAGGCAGGCTTGAACCCGTACCGCAAAGAAGGGAAAGAACAGGGCAAAACCTAACGTTTCTGCTGTTATGACCACCGCCAAACTGGAAGCGATATTTTTTTAAATGAAGGCTAGACAATCTAAAGGAGAGGATAACTTTCAAAATTATCGGCGAAAAAAGTGACCACCCTGTAGAAAAGGGCCCAGTTGAAGGGGAAGATATTAATGTTTTTAGCCAATTTTTCGATATTTGTCGTATGAAAGGTCGAACTTTAAAACGATATTGATCTTGGTAAAATCAGTCGCCTCTATTGAAACTTTTAGGCAGACATACATACATACATTTATATATTGGTAACTAAAAATTTTCGACCCAAACTGATGAAAAAGCTTGCCCTATCTCTGAATACACTTTATGTAAAATTTCAAATATTTAGACCAGAAATTATCTGACCCCTTAATCGCCAAATTCCTGGCCAAAAACTGATCACAGCGATTTTTATCAAATCTCAGTACCCTGTATATCAAATTTCGAGTCTGTAGACTAAAAATTGGTTATTGCGTAGGGAAATGTACACAGACACACAGACACGTTCACCTATATCTATATATATAAAAATGTAAAGTTGGTTCGTTCTAAAAGAATAAAACCATATTTCTACGTTACCAATTTATTTGAAATTTTCAGACAACCCATTTTTAGAGTCGAGGTATGTTTTTATGTTATCAAAATAAATTTTCCTAATTAAAATTAAAATATTAAATAAAATAAATATATTTATTTAATCGTTTCTGCGAATCTGTTCTGTTGATAAAACTGAACTTCCGGTTCGATTCATTTCACAGCCACGAATTGACGAAAGGTTTCATTTTCTGTTAACTCGATAAGTAAAAAAACAAAACAAAAAAAACATATTTCATTTGTTTATCTTCCAAATTTTTTAATTTACACATCTTTTCTTTATTATATAAGGCCAAAAAAGGTTTGTTGCTTGCTTTTGAGTTTTTGTTTTGTTTTTTCTATATAAGATTACTTATGCAGAGAGTGATCCGTGCTGAAATAATGTTATTATTTAAAAAGTCATTCTTAACATGGGGAGGTAAGGATGTTTTGTACCTATTCTGTACTATAACCTGACAATTGAATAAATAAAAAAAAACATATCGTAAAACGTTATTTAAACGTGGAAATATGATTTAAAAAATAGCGCGGATCGCTCTCTGCATTAGCACCATTTTTATTTATTGCGGACTATTATTCTCATCTTTATTAGTTGTTTCACGAATTTTCGGCCAACTATTCCTCTGGCCTTCATGAAAAGAAGTCCTTTTATAAATGTTCAGTAACTTTTTCCTTTTATTATTCTTAAAGAGTAAAACTTTTCTTATTCATGAAAGGAGTTAAGCCTACGTAAATAAATAAATGTTTGTACACGTGACAAATTATCAATAAATGGTTTAGTTACTTTTTTTAAAAAATGTTTGTAAAAGTGCGAAAGGCGACGTTCTGTTCTACAACCATTACTCCCATGCTTAATTTCTATACTTATAGGTTTTTGGAATTTTTTTTCACTGGATTATTATTGATTGGACACTAATTAAACAGATTATTAAAAAAAAAATGTAAAAAAGAAATCATTATTTCGACATTTGAAAGTGGTGCTCACTTTTTAGTTACAACGTTCTGATAAATCAGTCACCCATTTTGTAAGCAATAAAAACGCGGTATATCAAAACCATAGAAAGTAAAAATAATGAGTCTTTACCGCATTTGTAAGTCAGAAATATATTTGTTTCTCAAAGAAAAAAAAATAGAGATAACAGGATTTTTTTTATTGTTTTCATGAAAATAAAGTTTCGAGATTTTTAATTATTTTTTTTTTTTTACTTATTTAGTTAGTTTGTGTTTTTTTGTTTTTTTTTTAAATTGTTTTTGTGAAAGGTGAGTTTTTTTTCAAAACTTTTGTTTTGTTTCTTTTTAATTTTTTTTAAAGTATTATAAATTTCAGTAACATGCTGGAGAAATGTTTAATAATTTGGTATTTTTTTAGATTAGGTCCACCTCCACAATTTTCCTTTCAATGACGACATTTATAGGTTTCCGAGTATGCCGAACACGCAAATTGCATTGAAATTTTGCCGAAATAGATAGTTGTATTATGCATTGTATTCTTCGGCGGCCATCTTTTTACGTGCACACGCGCCATAAACAAATACACACACGTAAAAAAGATGGCCGCCAAAGATTACAATGCATAATACAACTTTTTATATCTTGATAACTACTTATTTCTGCAAAATTTCGATGCGATTTTTGAAAACCATTTCAAGTCGTCATTTAAAAGAAAATTGAGGAGGTGGACCTAATCTAAAAATTTACCAATAATTTTGAATCCCGTACGCCGTACGCCTCCCGATACATTGCTTCGTCAACATGCGACCATTTTATATCTCCCGAAGACACTTCCGTATTTAGAAAAATAAATAAATAAATAAATAAATAAAAAGTGACCGATTTACCAGAACGTGGTAACTAAAAAGTGAGTACCCCTTTCAAATGTTGAAATGATTTTTTTTTTTTGCAATTTTTTTTCATAATCTGGTTAGTGTTCAATCAATAATAATCCAGTGAAAAAATTTCAAAAAACCTATTAGTATAGAAACTCCCCCACGTAAGTAAATAAATAAAAAATGTTACGTGCGCATGCGTTAGCCTTGACTAGGGGGGTACTAAGGGAACGACCATTAAATAATTCTGCGGGTCGCCATGGAACTCAACGCCCAAGGAGTACCAAAATAGTTTTCATGATCTGAAGAAATTTTTTTTTCGAAAAGTGGATGATCACTTTTCCATGTAAATTTAACTTAAAATGAGCACCCACTTTCTGGCCACCTGAGGAAGGGGCATTTATTTTCGTGTTTATTGGCTTAAAGGTTTTTTTGACAAGGCAGTTTGGTACGCGAATGCATATTTAACAGTTTTCGTTTATGCTCACGCATAGCATAAACAAAGGCTACGTCTGTGAAATGGAAAATAGTCCCAGAGTTCAGGGGTTAATACCATGCAAAAGAAATCAAACAAAAAGACTTTTTAGCCAAGAAACGCACAGAAAGAAAAAAAAATAGCATCCATTTTTTTTCTATCGAATTCATTTCTGTTTTTATTGAAAACTATTTTCCCCCGGATTTTTGATATAATTTTCCATTAAGGGCTGTGCGTCTCACGTTCGTAAATAACAACAAATTTTTTGTAGATTTTGGTGTTTTTACGTCGCAAAAAAATAGTTTTTATGATATGAAGAAATTACTTTTTCGAAAAAGTGGCGATCACTTTTCCATGTAAATTTAACTTAAAATGAGCACCCACTTTCTAGCCACCTGAGAGAGGGGGGATTTTTTCCCATGTTTATTGGCTAAACAGCTTTCGTTTATGCTTACGCATAGCGTAAACGAAGGCTACGGCTGTTAAATGGAAAATAGTCCCAGAGTTCAGGGGTTATTACCATGCAAAAGAAATCAAACAAAAAACTTTTTAGCCAAGAAACAGAAAAATGCCCCTCTCTCAGGTGGCCAGAAAGTGGGTGCTCATTCTAAGTTAAATTTACATTGAAAAGTGATCACCCACTTTTCGAAAAAGTAATTTCATGAATGTCATGAAAACTTTTTTTTTGCTACGTAAACGGTTTGCAGATTCGTTTTTAGCACACCGAAATCTACAATAAAATATTTCGTTATATATGAACGTGAAACGGGCCTAAAAGTAAAATAATACCGGATTTTTTTGAGCAGATTTGCCGTTTAGTTGTACAAATATCCTCAAACCAGGTAATCACTAAAAGGGACTTTTAAAAGTCGTCACCTGTATCGAGCAAAAGTTTAAAACCACCGATTATATGCCAGCCTACATCATGGTAACATATATTGAGTGAGTTCCTAACAGTATTTTGTATAGTTTTTTAGTTTAAACTCATTTTCCCAAAATTTCCCCAAACTTAACGTGTTCGATACAGTCTGCCGCTATTTGTATTTTTCAGATATACCGATAAACATTGAATGTTTTTGAACCGATTATACATTACATAAAAACACTAAAATCTTATCCAGTTAGGTAGAACACTTACTTTTCTTGCCTTTGATAACATTTATTTGTTATATATTTATTTTTTGACAACTTCTTTGTATCTGTGTTTAGTAATATAAACCCTTTTCATTTAATGTAACGTTTAGTCGGCTCGAAAAACAGTGTTTATTGGTGTATTTGAAAGCTACAAATGGTGGCGGACACTGTTGATTACTTTAAGTTAGAGAAAGTGAGTTAAAACTAAAAAAAAACTAAACAAAATACTGTCAGAAACCTACCGATTATGCCAGCCTATGTCATGGTAACATATGTTCGGTGAGTTTCAGGCACTGTTTTGTATAGTTTTTAGTTTTCAACTTACTTTCCCAAACTTAACGTATTCAACAGAATCCGCGACCATTTCTGTTTTTTGAGCCAATTAAACATTTTACATTACATAAAAACACTAAACAATTATCCAATTAGGTAGAAACGTAAATTACCTTACCTTTGCTTTCATTTATTTGTTTTTGGACGACTTTTTTGAATCTGTGTATAGTAACCCCCCTCCCCCCACCATCAACCAAATATTAATTACTAACTCACATTTTTTAAAACAACAACAACAAAAAAAGCATTTAGCGTTTCAACATTTTTGCTACGTTCGGCTTCATCCACTGATTGTTGGTCAAGTCCAAAACATGAATGATTGACAGAAACTCTCGAGGATCCAGATCAAATTCTGCAAGAGTACCATTTTTTTCAGTTTCTTCTTTTTCACTTTTTGCAGTGGATTGCTGTACTAATATAAGAAACATGCATTTTCTCCTTTATTAAATTTTTCCATTACACCAAATTGAGCCACTGCAACGCGTGGCAGGGTACAGCTAGTATATATATATATATATATATATATATATATATATATATATATATATATATATAAATTGATTGGTTTCCTGTTGAAAACAAGAACAACTAAACGGACGTGTCACGCTTAAAGTACCATTACGAGGCGTAAGAAAAAAAATCTTGATAAAGGCGAGTTTCTTCGTCAAATTATATCGATAAAAATTATTTTTACACTGTTTATTATTTTTTGCGTTTGATGGCTTCAAAACGTATTTATAATTATATATATATATATATATATATATATATATATATATATATATATATATATATAGTGTGTATGTGTTCCATATGATCACATACACACATATATATATATGTATTATTTTTACGTGCATAAAACATACCTTTATACAGGCATGTTTGTAGCTTTTAGCCGTCGTCAGCATAGGTTATATATATATATATATATATATATATATATATATATATATATATATATATATATATATATATATTTCATGATGTTTTTAGAGATAAAAAATTTAAATATTGCAATTAGGAAAGGAAGACTTTTATGATTCATGATTAAAAGTAAATTTGTATATATACAAATATATATATATATATCTTCTCTCCAAAAAGGTGGGAATGAAGGGGAAGCAGGAGAGGAAAGAAAAAAAAATGGGGAGCCAGCTGACCGGTTTCGACCCTCGCTTCTCAAAGCTGTATCGAGGGAATTAATTTTAAAATAAAGAATGAAAGCGATTAAAATAGCGTTTTATTAAATTTACAGGGAATTAAAAAAAAAAAAAAAAAAAAAAAAGTGGGAAAACGATTAAAATAAAACGACGTTATGGACGAATACCCTAGAGATTAATCACGTTCAACCCCAGGAGGCATTCCCTTTGCTTGCAAAGAGAAGGTTTCCTGAGTCGAACGTGAATGGTCTCCAAGATCTTAAGATGGTATAATGAATGAGCACGACTAATAATGGTAAAAGAGTCCGTGCTAAAGTTTGCTGCACAAGACGGGTTTTTAAGCAAATGATCAGTAATTGAAGACCCGTATGTGTTAGTAACGACATCAGTTGCCCGGTAGGTTCCATTCCTAATTTTACTGGGTACATGTTGTTGAATTCTTCCATCTAATGTTAATGTCGTTCGACCCAAGTAGTTGGCACCGCAACCACATTTAAAATTGTAAATAACATTACTTTTATGGTGGGGGGGGTAAAACGTCTTTTCGAGAAGATGGAAATAAAGTTCTCGTAGAGAAAACAACAATACCATCTTAAGATCTTGGAGACCATTCACGTTCTTTCTATTTTCTATATCGTGGCCGGATATCACCGCCTCCTATTCCTGAACACATCTTTATTGAACTTATGAAACTTGCCACTACATCTGTGGAATTTAGTTTCAACAATATTATGTACCGGCAAAAAGATGGTGTTGCCATGGGGTCAGTACTTGGACCGACCATGGCAAATATTTTTGTTGGGTTCCATGAAGAGCGCTTATTATCTGGACCCATAAAGCCATTGGTGTACTTCCGATATGTTGATGACACATTCTGTTTATTTAATAACCAAACGGAAGCTAACACCTTTTTCTCCTTACTCAATGGAATGCATCCCGCGTTAAAGTACACCTATGAGGGAGAGAGCAATTCAACTATAGCCTTCCTTGATGTATTGGTAACAAAAACGCCATCTAGTTACCAAACATCTATATACCGTAAACCAACGTTTACAGGTTTGTACACTCGTTGGGATTCATTTTGTCCCAGAAAACGTAAGATAAATCTAATTTGGACCCTCACACATCGTGCCCTTATGATTTGTTCCAAATCAAAATTAGATGAGGAATTGAAAAGAATTACGGATACTCTATCCAAAAATGGGTACCCCCTTGATGTGATTAGGTCAACTATTCAAAAGAAATTGGCCGAATTCTCTCGAATGAAAGAGAATATAGTAGCCAAATGTCCAATTTATCTTCGTCTGCCTTGGTTAGGTAGAGTAAGTGAGAAATTTGCCAAACAAATAAGTTCAGCAGTTCATGGATGTTATTTTGCTGCCAATGTGCGTGTTGTTTTCTCTACGAGAACTTTATTTCCATCTTCTCGAAAAGACGTTTTACCCCCCCCCACCATAAAAGTAATGTTATTTACAATTTTAAATGTGGTTGCGGTGCCAACTACTTGGGTCGAACGACATTAACATTAGATGGAAGAATTCAACAACATGTACCCAGTAAAATTAGGAATGGAACCTACCGGGCAACTGATGTCGTTACTAACACATACGGGTCTTCAATTACTGATCATTTGCTTAAAAACCCGTCTTGTGCAGCAAACTTTAGCACGGACTCTTTTACCATTATTAGTCGTGCTCATTCATTATACCATCTTAAGATCTTGGAGACCATTCACGTTCGACTCAGGAAACCTTCTCTTTGCAAGCAAAGGGAATGCCTCCTGGGGTTGAACGTGATTAATCTCTAGGGTATTCGTCCATAACGTCGTTTTATTTTAATCGTTTTCCCACTTTTTTTTTTCTTTTTTATTCCCTGTAAATTTAATAAAACGCTATTTTAATCGCTTTCATTCTTTATTTTAAAATTAATTCCCTCGATACAGCTTTGAGAAGCGAGGGTCGAAACCGGTCAGCTGGCTCCCCATTTTTTTTTTCTTTCCTCTCCTGCTTCCCCTTCATTCCCACCTTTTTGGAGAGAAGATATATATATATATATATATTTGTATATATACAAATTTACTTTTAATCATGAATCATAAAAGTCTTCCTTTCTTAATTGCAATATATATATATATATATATCTTGTTTATTATACAAAAATCTTTCGTTGCATATGTGCATACATGTTTCAGTGTAATCCCAATTCATAGATCACTTTATCAGACTAAAAAGAGGAGCGATATTAAAACGGCAGTCAAGATTACATTTGTTTTTTTTTATAAGATAGTTGGGTGTGGTTTACGCTCTGAAAAAGGTGAGGTGTATACTTTGTGAATGTGACCAGTAGAGGTTTAGGATGGATGTGTGGCGAAAGAAAGGGGGTAGCAGTTAATTGGGGTGAAGGAAGAGGAGGCAGTACGGTCCCATGTAGTCAGGCAGTAGCAGCGGGGAGGTATTAGTATTATTTTAATTTGGGGGTTGTTTACACACACACGCACACACATATATATAATGGTTGGGCCAATTGGTTCGGTAGATGTTAATATAATAAAACTCATGTGATTATTAAAGAGTGCTCAATGCAAGACAGAGCTGGTTTATAGTTTGTTTATTATACAAACATTATTGGTTACATATGTGTATACATGTTTCAGTGGAATCCCAATTCAAGGATAAAACTTTGCAAATGATTCAAATTTTAGTATGTTATTATGGATGATAATGACGACCAGTTGTCAAAATTTCAGCTTTTTCCAGTTGTTAAATATAGATATATATACATGTTAAATTAATTATCTCTTCATGCTCAAAATATGTGCCGAGACTTTTCACATTCTATTGCAGCGATGATTAGATGATGGCTAAGAAAAACATATCCATCTATCTAAAATATATTTTATACAACACACAAGCCTATAGACCGTATTTAAACCAGAGAAGAGAGCGGATAATTGTAATCCCCGTTTGGATGCTCTTTTTTTTGTGGAGCAAGTTGATGAAGAGGACAAGCAAATAGAGAAGCAATTCTGGTGTTTCTATAAATCAAATGTGACGTATGTCTCTAGTGATTAGTTTGCGTCAACGACTTAGATCAAAGGCATATATATGTATATGTATGTATATATATATAACTTTCTTTTAGTTGTATTATTTGGATTATTCGAACTACTTTTTCTCATTTTGAATGTTATTTTCAAAACGTTTCGACCGACGGAGGCTCCAACCTTCTCAAGTGTCTGTTATCGAACTCTGGAATCTGCATCGGGCTATTGAAGAGAATTAAGACACAATCTATATATCTATAAAAGTGAAATTGTCTGTCTGTGTGTATGTTTCCCTACCAAACTACTTTGTGGAAATCTTTTTGATCGGTTTTCGGTCAGATATTTAACTGTCAAGGAGTCAAAGTTAAACGATTTCACCTTTGAAAACTCTACCAAACTCCTCCGCCAATTTGGTGTCTAAACACTAGAAATTTTAGATGTAGGTTACTTGGATATGTCATTTTCATCTGCGCAAACTTTTAGATTTGAGCCTTAAACAATAATTGTTAAGGGGTTAAAGTTAAAATATTTTGGACCTCTGCGATCGCTGCCAAATTACTCAGTCAGTTTTTTGTCTAAACATTTGAAAATTTACATAGTGTGTTCAAACATAGGGCAAGCTTATTAATCGGTTTTTGGATATGAGTCAAACTTTTTAATATATATATATATATATATATATATATACACACACACACACACACACACATAAAATTATGAACAGTACGTAAGTCCCGAGCAAAGCCGGACTGAACGGTTAATTATACATAAAAATACAATTTGATCATTATATTTTTTAATTTCATTAATGACTGTTCATAACTATTTATAAATTTTAATTGATATACTTTGACAACTTTAATTTATTTTGTGTAAAATTTTAAAAAAAGCTTCTATGTTCTTGATTTTATTTTAATTCAATAAATGTCTAGATAAGTAACGATTTATTTTGTGTTATCGTATCGTTGTTGACATTTGTTAATATTTGCGATTGCCTTCCCTGATATGCGCTCTTCAAACTGAAACCTAAAAGAGTCTTCCCATGACAATAATGCACAAATGCTTAATTTTTTATATGAGTACTAGTGCGAACACTGGCGAAGCAAACACTTTTTACTGGTGTGTGTACACTTAAAAAAAATGCAATTCTTTGAGTGTCTTTCGTCTTTCCGCTATAGATATATCAACTTGGAAACAAATTCTTTTTTGCCAACCTAAAGAGCTAATATTGAACAGTCTGTATTCAGCGCCAAAAACCTCAAAATTTATGGATTTTTCTTTATGGTGAAAGTTTCTTTTTTTCGATAGTTTTACGAAAACCAATAAAACTAAACTAAATTCTTGAAACTATGAAATTTTATTGTGCCATAAAACGGAAATTTTGCGCAAGATGGCTGCCGTTGGGCGGGAAGCGATAAATCCACAGAAAGTCTATAAATGTCTTCATTTTTGTTACAGAATCACAACAATGTCATTTCTTCATTTTGTCGACCAGAATGAGAATGGGGGAGGGGGTAGTTGCTCGTCGAAAAGTCGTGTTCTCTTCAGGCATAACTATACTCATGATGTATTGTAGACGATATATCTGGCATTCGTAACAATTAGTCTCGAATTTATATTTTCAAGGAGTTTGTAACTTGTTTAATGGATACACTCGCGGACGATGCCGGGTTAAGATCCTATCAGATTTGATATCATTGGAAAGGTATGAGTCCACAACTTCCATGTATCTGTAGGAAAAATAGTAACAGAATCGTTTGTCTTTTAACATTAAATAACGCAATAAGAGTAGATTTGTCGGATAATAGACTGGAGAGTTAAATTAATTACGGAATAATTAATTAAAATAAAATCAGATGTTTCAATATGCCTAAATAGGATTTAATTCAAAAAGTCATATTTTTCGTGTTTGAGTGACAACCCAAGAAGAACTCGGAGCATTTTCACGTACATATTTTTAATTTTTACTAATTGTACTAGTTAAACTTCGACGGATAGGCTATAGTTTGTAGCATAGGTAGGTCGCTTTGGTTGAATTACTTTACGGTCCTTTTTTTTATTATACATATCATCCGGTTTGCGTGATTAGCGAAGTGGATACAGTAGCGGGTTATGGAATCGATTGCACCGACTCCAAATCCCATTAAATTTACTGTGATGATTTATGCAAAGAAACCGTTGACACAAAAAAAAAAATCAATTTACTGTAGCTATACGTAAAATAGCAGCTATTGTGTAATCTATTGCATATACTGTATTGCGTTTCTGCAATAAATCGGTTGATTTTTATAAGGCATGCAAACTATGTAAAATCTTTACGTAACACCCGCGTACTATTATTTCATCGCTGCTAATGGACTGTTTTCCTTTGGAATTTGAGTGGCAATAAGCCTCCCAAGGATTCCAGTACTCTCTATGCCCTTCCAGTGAAGGTCTAGATCGTGTTCTGCTTTTTTTTTTTTTTGCTTTTTTTTTTGTCTTTCCACTCTACTTGACCATTTACGGCCATTTCAGTTATACCAACATATACTGGTTCCAGTGTATGTGTTTAATTTGCTTTTATTATGAAGTAGAGGTAAAATATGTTTTTTTTTCTGTTCTTATTCTTCTTTTTCGTATTATTATTATTATTATTACTTATTATGATTATTATTATTATTATTATTTATTATTTATTATTATTATTATTACTTATGATTATTATTATTATTATTATTATCATTATTATTATTATTATTATTATTTATTATCATTATTATTATTATTATTATTTATTATTATTATTATTATTATTTATTATCATTATTATTATTATTATCATTATTATTATTATTATTATTTATTATTATTATTATTTATTATCATTATTATTATTATCATTATTATTATTATTATTTATTATCATTATTATTATTATTATCATTATTATTATTATTTATTATTATTATTTATTATTATTATTATTTATTATTATTATTATTATTATTATTATTATTATTATTATTATAACTTTAATTTAAAAACTTCTCCTTTTTCATTGCAGGTATGTTTTAACATTATCATCATTATATTATATGAATCCGAAGATTTTATTTTTGGCGTTGGTTTCCCCGATATTTTTTCTAGTTAGAATTCTTTCTAGAAAGAAATCGGGGATGATGAGGAGGATCACGTGAAGATTGCCAACATCCTGAGTGAAGGTGATTTGTTTTTTGTGGAACGAACTGAATTCGAACTTGAGAAAATCAGGCCATCAGTCCTTGTCGTTAACCACTAGATTACTCCCAGTCTTCGTTTTCACAAAAAATTAACAACATTCAAGTAAATTGTAAGTTACAAAAGCTTTATTTTATTTTATTTTATACACAGCAGATATTATGTTTAATTTTCAAACCACGTGTGAAAGCGAGGAGTGAAACGGGAAGAGTGTATATTTTCAAATATAAATTGCTCTAAAAAAAAACCTTTCCTGTTCTAATAAAGATGTTCGCTGACTTTCGACTAAAATTGGTTTCGATCATAAAATGATTTGGACGTATGCCGATCCACGTGAAATTACCATAATTAGACTGTGTAATGATATTGTAATCGACTTTGAGTCATAATTTATCAACAATATTAATTATTTTACGAGAGTCGTTCCAAAAGTAAGGCCTCCTGTTTTTTTTTGTTTCTTTTTCAAAAACTAAAAGGTTGAAGAGCTACGAAGACGAGAATGGTACTATTAGAACGAGTAACTTTTGTGCTCGAGAATGAATTTTTCTACATAGTCACCGCGATTCGACCGACCCATCTTCTAAATGTGCTGACATAAACTGCATCAGATTCGGAAATGCTAAACGAGTGCCAGCGAATGTCGATCAGTTAACTTTTTTCTGCATGGATAAATGCAGATGCATCTCTGCTTCTGACGCACGTCAATGACAGGAGCTGTTTTCTGATAATCTTGCGCCATCAATATCTGAAACACAGAGATTAAACTTTCAAGTCATGAATACATAAGTTCAGTCATCATAATGCAATTTGCAATCCTCTTTAAGGCGAAACAAAAAAAAAAGGAGGTATTACCTTTGACACGTCTCCTATAATAAGTTTTAAGTCTATTTTTGATACTTATGCAGAATAACTGCCGTGATATCGTAGAAGTCTTCCAGACAGTTTATGTAAAACGCCAGAAGGTCTCAAACAAGAAATCCATTTTTTCGCGCATACGCTGACAAATCTTTGATTTTTTTCATGAAAAATATATTATTTCTGTCATGCAAGTTAATTAAAAAAAAAATTAATTGGAAAATAAAAATATTCTTTTTGTTGTTACAATAATTAATTATAAATAATTATTGAACAATATTTACAAAAAGCACTCATTGTAAGGTAAGTTTCATGGATAAATATCTTATTGTTTGCTATCAGTTGTTTGTTATGAAAATTATTTTTGTTTTTCTTTTGTTATAATATTATTTGTTCATATCTAGATGAATATTTCTTTATATAATAAATCAATAATAGAAAATATTTTTTTTAATAATATAGGTTGCTGCGTTTTCATTGGCTCAGCGTTTTAGAACCTTTTTAAAGTTTTACGTAAACTGCACAAAAAATTCCGATGAGAACAAGCTCCATATTCTGTATAAATATTTTTTCCATATTTCCTCTTTATTACCTTTGAAACCATTTTATTTCACTGTTTTATGTAACGTTATACCGGAACTACAACCTAACCCGATATTTTACGGGCATATGAAAAACTGAAACTTATCATAGAGCGAAAATCTTGTTGGGTTGAGGAGTATATAATGACAATTTTCAATAAATTCGAAACGCCAGACACGAATAGACAGAGAGCGTGTTAGCTATAATGGCTACTGAGTACATCACCAACGTGTATGTATGTATGTATATATGTATGTATGTATGTATGTATAAAAAAAAAGTAATTTTCGGGCTCATGGACTTTCAGTGTCTGAGGGAGTGGCACTCGTCTGACAAGACGTTTCAGTCATCATGTCTGTATATATTTGAGGGTAGTTCACTAAATGAAAACTTTGGTGTAGTCGTAATGTAACAGACTTGCTAGCGTATTTAGCAGCCACATATGCAAATGATCCCACTGGTTGCGCGAGGTCTTGTCACATGGAAGGAAGAGAAGGGGCAGAAAAAGAAAGACAAAAGTGCCGATGCAAGATGAATGTGTGGCCCGTGGCAGGAGAAGACCTTTAAGTCCGTGTCGAGACGGCAGGGTTTTGTTTACTACATGGTGAATTAAAAAAAATGCAATGCCTTGATGGAAAGCACTAATAAATAACTCTGGTTAAAACTGGAAAAATGTAGCCTCTAATTTCTTCCTTTTATTTGTTTTTTTTTCAACTTTCTCAGACTTAATGTATTGGGTCTGATTGCTAAAATGTAATGACATTGTTGAAGATTAACGACTACGTTACAGCAAAGTCGGTTAGTCATAAGTTGAATAGGTCATAAGTTGACAATGACTCCCAAATATTTTAAGAATTTGTATCGTTTACATGTTTCTGATTGTTGTCCTCATTTCGAAATTTTCCCAAAGCTTTGATTATTGTATGGTAGATTTCAGGTCCTTTTTTTCTTTCGTAGAAGAGTTATATGACCGGAATGTAGAGCCACAGGTAAATACACATCTTAATACTAAAACGTTTTGCAAAAAGGCACAGACCCCAGTAAGTAAAAGAGCAAACTAGAAAACTTTGAAAATGATATTCGGAAAAGGTTAGAATCAAACCCAGTAGGAAAGTCTTAAAAAGATAGATATTTTATCTAGGAAATGCAGTTGATTGTTCATTCTTTTATAAATGACTGGATATTAAATATGTCAGTTAAAAGAATGGACAATACGAGTTTAGAAATAATGATTAACAAATAGGTTAGATTTTGAAATAAATAAGTTATAAATAAAACAATTAATTTAGGAATTTCTTTGTTTACCAGAGGCGTGTAGGTGCATGTGCAAAGCGCACGTGTAATTTGAAACGTGAGGGAGTTACATTGGTTGACCACACCTCTGACGTCATCAAGAAAAGTCACTGTGAATTTGGTTGCCGTAATTTTCAAGGGAGGTAACGAATCTGGGAAACCACAAACACAACTTGAAGAAGAAAAAAAAAACAAGCAAAGAAAAAAAATGGCCCTAACAAACTAGATGTAAAAGAATATATACAAAGAAAAATAAGGTCCTAAATTACAAAATATGCTAGACGATTAATACATACAGTAACACAATATCAAGAAAAAAGAAGAAAGAGAATCATACACTCACACATGAAAAAAATGTATTTTAAAAAAGACACGATATGCCGCAAAATAAAAACCCAATAAAATTCCAAAGGAAACCACACACACACGCAAAACGCCATGAAAACTTTGTTTTGATGAAGTAAAAAACGAGAATAAAAACAAAATGAAAAAAAAGACACGGGTCCATGAGTACATTAGCCTAGAAATCATTGAAATAGACCGACATTCGGTTTGTAAATTGAATTGTTTTGAAATACACACACACATACAACGTGAAAAAATGCATTTTTATATACACGCAGAGTAAAGAAAAGAAATCGCTGTCATTCATTTCTATTGTTGGAAAATGGGTGTCAGTGTCGAAAATTGTTTGGGTTCATCTGTCAATCAAAATTTGTAATAATTATCAAACTGACTGGAGGTGTACTGTGTTTGTTATTGTTGAGAATGAAGATTAATGCACGTTTAAAAGATCCTATGGTCTGTAGGAATGCACTTTTATTGAAAAGGCGTTTTTGTGTTTATATTTGAACTTTTCAGCTTTCTGGGTGTTTTTTTTTTTTTTTTTTTTTTTAAAAAAGACTATTTTGAAAATGAGTTTATATGGATGTCTAGTAATCACGTAAAAAAATTGTGTTGCAGTGTTTTTTTTTTAACAGGCTTTTGTTATTATTGTTGTTTACAGAAAAACATTTTTTTGAATAGAAGTTATAACTTGAACGATTTGTCTAGAATATCATATTTTAATGCGCTATAAATTGTTTAATGCGTGAGAAAGTTTAATACAATGATGTATTTTTTGAAGAAGATGTTATATGATCTTTTGATGTTTGAACAAACATTGTTGAAAATTGTTTTAAATGTATGTATAATGAATTGTATCTGTTGTCAGAAATTCAAGCATAATTAAGTAGAATAAATTAAACAAAAAAAAGTACAGGTTATAAGAAAAAATAAAATGAAACGATGATTTAGACGAATGGTTGGCCTAGAAATAATATAAAATGTTAGAGAGGGGACAAGAGAAAAATTACGTAAATGGGTATTTTTTAGAGGTTTTTGGAGTCGATAAGCCAAAAGATAGAATTTTTCTTTTTGTCCATAATTTTTTCGCAAGCAATTTACTTTCCAGTGGACAATACTGTGTGCACATGTAGGAAAAACAGATGAACATCTGCGATGTTGTGGCTTTTAATGAAAGCAGGCTGCAGATAACAGCTTCGAGTCAAATGGTAAATCTCGATACAATAAGTTAAAAATGCAGATGGTGAGGGAAGAATGACGAAAGAAAGTCGGTACAAGGGCAAATCACTCAGAGTAATAAAACGGAAAAAGTAAAATATATATAGGGAGAAAAGATATAACCTTATGATATTCTTTTTGAGGTGAATGTACAGGGGATATCCCTGTTTGGAGATCTTGGACGCTCTGATGGAAGAGAAAGGATAAATCACAAAATTCCTAGCCATAGTTAGAATTCAGTGCGCAAGTAGGAATTTGGCGCAAGGGAAAAGGAGTATTTATTTAAGGGTGATGTTTTTGAGATCTTTGTTGAATTTTCGGAGTCCAAACGAGGAAATCCGAGTGAATCAGTGTGATAAAAAGGTATATCTTGATAATTAAAAGCCAACCACAAAGATTCAAGTAAATAAGCTTTGATGTATGTCCCAAAAGTAATGAAATAGTCTGACAAGGGGACAAAGCTCTAATTAGTAGAACAACCGTGCGAAAGAAGGGATCAGGACACATTTGGACGAAGAATCGTTGAATTGGTGAAGAAGTAAAATGGGACTTTGGTTTACGGCATAAGGGTGGCTGGACAGAGCAGCTGACATGAATCATAGGAGGTACTACCCTACACCCAAAAGGAATATGCCAGGGAGATCGGATGGAGATTCTGTTCTTGAAAAAAAATAATTAGGGAGTCAGGTGCAAAAGGGCTAACTAAAAAGTTGTTTATTTATGGTGTCTGATCTTTCTTAATCAAGTGGATGGATTGGAATGTAAAAATGCGTACATTTTTTGAAAAATGAGAAGGGAAGGGTGTTATGTAAAAGGAGACAGATTTCAGTAATTAGAAGAGCAAATTAGATAAGTTTGGAAATGATATTTGGAAAAGGTTAGAATCAAACCCAGTGGGCAAGTGTTAAAAATATAATAGATATTTAATTTAGGAATGCAGTCGATTATTCATTCTTTTAAAAATAACTGGATATTAAATATGTCAGTTAAAAGAATGGACAATACGAGTTTAGAAATAATGATTAACAAATTGGTTAGATTTTGAAATAATAAGTTATAAATAAAATAATTAATTTAGGAATTTCTTTGTTTACCAGAGGCGTGTAGGTGCATGTGCAAAGCGCACATGTAATTTGAAACGTGAGGGAGTCATATTGGTTGACCACGCCCCTGATGTTATCAAGAAAGGAGATTCCCAATATATTGAAACAGGGTACGAAGTTAGACAGTCTGAGTCGGAGTCAGAGACGAGAGTCGGAGAGCGACTTAGTGAGAGCTGATGCCGCTGGGAGGCGAAGGGTGGGTGAAAGAGGAGACCATGTAGTCGTAAAGGCTTGAATTCTTAACTGGTATGAATAAAGAATCATGTATATTTGTTAATTGTTGTCTTCGTTGTCAGGAAAAGGTAAATGTTTTATCTATCATCTTGTAAACGAACTTTGTATAGCTCCCTCAAAGTATTATGTGTCCCCTCCGCCATCATCAATAATGACTCTCCCCTCTATCTGTGTTTACAAGAACGGTTGCACAAATGTCTCAGCTCTGTATTAATAATTATATAAAGTCCCCAGGAATCGTCACAGTTGTTGTGATGTAAGCTGTATATAAATGTCATTATCATATGTGTCTCCAATATGAACCCCTGACTACACAACAGAAATATGAACACTGCATTTCTCCAAAAGATCATAAAATACTGAAATATTTCAATGTAGAAATAAAATTCATTTTCATTTATTTCCGACTAGCTGTCCCTTTTCAGCTTTGCCCAGTAATGTATTTGAAATTTCATTTGGTTTTTGTTTTAAAAAGCATGCTGTTTTTTTTTTGTTTTTTGTTTTTTTCAAAATAACTTTTTGTTCCAATTAGAGCGAAGTAACTCTGCATTGATGAATATTATTTTTTATTTTTGCAATTGTTCTCATATCACGTTTTCTCTCATTCCTCTTTTATCCCCATCCTCTCTCTCACACACACACACACACACATTCTCCTCTCTTTTATTGTCCTCTTTTATTCTCCTTTCTTTTATCCTCCTTTCTCATATATTCTCTTTCATTCTTAGTCTCTATATCTCTCTCTTACTGCTCTCTTTTCACCTATCTTCCCTCCCCCCCTTTTTTGTCTCTGTTTCTCTTTTTAATTCTTCTTTCTGTATAATTTCTCCTCTATTTTCTTTATAGATTTCAGTAATAAAGGAACACTCTTTCTTCATCTTGTCCTTAAACCCATTCCACATCGTTTCTCTATTAAACCTTATGCGCACACCTCTACCTTACCCACTCTCTCTCAGATTCAGTATCTAAACCAATTAGTACCTTCTATTCTCTGTGCCTACAGGTGTGTATCAAATTTTTGTTATTTTTATTATCACTTAAAATTTGAGTCGATTGTAGTTAACATCACTGTTCGACCTGCCCTTTTTTCGTCTCATCGTGGGTGAGTCAATCAACCATCACCCTCTACCAAACTCTCTTTCCGCCATGAAAATCGGATCGATTGTTTCAATCATGGAAGTTAATTGCATGCGTTTCATTTTACTTGAGTGGAAGTTCTCAAAAATCAAAGGACCCTTCTCAAGGGAAACACTTGATCGTTTGATTTGAAATGCATATTCGAATATTCTATTACAGTTCTCTTTTATCTCTCAAACGTTAAGTTAGTAAAAATGTTGGGACTATTACTATTCTTCTCCCTACGTTATAGTATGTCATGTCTTTGGCCTCTTTGTCTTACTGAATTCCAAAACAAGAATTTGTCTAGTCTGGTGGAGTATTGGTACTATAAAAACCACGTAGAGAAGGTTCACCAATCCTCGGACAAGAAATACAGAAAGAATTTTCTTTAGGCTTAGAATACTATTATTTTGAATATTTAGTCAGGATTTATTTGTAGGGGAGAGTATCCTCATGCCAGGTTGTCCTGACAAACACCTGTACAGATGACGCTGGAAGGCAATGTGTAATAGACATTCCAGTTTTCTATTGTCTAGTTAGCATTCCAGTTCTCTTTAGTTAATAAAACATTCCAGTACTCTTTTGTCTAGTAGGTATTCCATTTTTCTTTTGTCTATTAGGTATTCTAATCCTCTTTAGTCTAATAGGCATTCCAGTTCTCCTTTGTTTAGTATGCAATCTATTTCTCTTTTGTCTAGTATGCAATCTATTTCTCTTTTGTCTAGTAGGTATTCCAGTTCTCTTTTTTCTAGTAGGCATTCCAGTTATTTTTAGTCTATTAAGGCATTCCAGTTATTTTTAGTCTATTAAGGCATTCCAGTCCTCTTTAGTCTATTAAGGCATTCCAGTCCTCTTTAGTCTATTAAGGCATTCGAGTCATCTTTAGTCTAGTAGGCATTCCATTTCTCTTTTGTCTAGTAGGCATTCCATTTCTCTTTTGTCTAGTAGGCATTCCATTTCTCTTTTGTCTAGTAGGCATTCCATTTCTCTTTTGTTTAGTAGGCATTCCATTTCTCTCTGGATAATGGATGATGTGCATATTTAAATGAAGAAAAAAGAGAGACAAAAAGTATTTCTCTTTCAACTTGAAGAGAAATATTCGCCTCAATGAATCGGACATTCTTTTTAAATGTCCCTTTTTTGTTTACTCGACATTTAAAATCATGAAAACGTAGTTTCGCTTGTCGCTCTGTTGCGCTTAAGTTTGAAATAACTTTTTTTTTAATCGTTAAACGCGCATATTACCCGAAAGCCTCTTTATAAAAACCCTTCTATTGTTTCTTTCTCATATTTTATAGTTTAGCATTTGTTAAATGTCACTCTTTCCAACTATGGCTGGAACGAAATACCAATGTATTGTTCGATGAATTCGAAATCATTAAGTTTAATTAGCGAATCCCGAGTAAATGAATATTTTAAAATCATTTTAGTACAGGGCCGCATAAAAAATATTTATGAACCTCTGATCATCATAATCGTATATGTTTTGAGCTTTGTTTTTAAAGATCCATGTATACTCATAAAATTAGTCAATCAGCTTTGCTTTGCTCACTCACATATCCTTTCATATCCTTAGAATTCTACAAACAGTTCCGATGGCTCTATAATCAGACCATGCATGGTGTATTGTTGTCAAATTGAACTGTTGAATCTTTATCCCATTTGATTATTCTGGATGATTTTGAGAAACGTATCTGTAATTTCATTGGCTCCACCCTTTCTCCTTTTCTGCTCTCTCTTTCTCTCTCTCTCTCTCTCTCTCTCTCTCTTAGGCGTAATGTTGCTATTCTCAGTCTTTTCTATAAATACTATTATGATATGTGTCGTTTTGTTGTTGGTGTAGTAGTCTTCACCAATTTGCTATTTTGATCTCATTATAATACAACTTCCTATTCCAGTAGCTTCTTTTCCAAGAACTGTAGGCTTGTTTAACTCTCTTCCTGATAATTGTTTTTTTTTCAGGATTAAGGTCAATAGGCATCTCCTGTCTTTGTGATATTCATTTTTTCGTTCTTGTTAGATCTTTACATTAAGTGGCTTCATGCCCTGTCTAGAACTATTTGCATAAAAAAACAACAATATTTGAAAATATAAAAAATTTAAGCATAAAAGCTTTTACCAAAATGATTGGATTTGGCTGGTATGTCATAAAACAAAACGACCAAATAACCAATGATAAAACTTTTAGTTTTGGTTTTCTTTGTCAAGACTTAGACATTGCGGAGCGACATCATAATGGACATGACGTTACCTCACATGATCGGAAATGGGCTGGGCCATCCAAGCAGTATCTTGGGTCTCATTCCTGTGCGTATAAATCGTCCAGTACCGAGATTGAGAACACTGGCGTTTCGATTGATATAGGATGGAAAATATTATAACTGTCAACTACGAAGCTGTATTTTTCAGAATGGATCAAACTCCACCTACTGCTATCTAATTTTTGAAAACTTGTTGGTGAACAGCGGAAAAATTGCATAAGCAAGGACTCTGCAAAATATGCCGCCCGAAAGTTCTTCGTATTAGTTGATAAAATAAACTGGCTTGCAATTTGAGCAGAGATAGCACAGAACAGCTATGTTAACTGCGATGCCTAGAGATGCTGTGTTGGCCCAAGGTGAATGTTCTACCAAGAATAAGATGCAAGATAAAAATCATAACACTGTGCAATGCTCCAAAAAATTACAAGACATCCGTGGCCATTTTTCTAAGCACAATGGCATGCAAGGTTCATTTTGTGCCTTCTGTTTGTCGAATTAGGTACAATTTTGTTTCGTCAAAATTATAACTTTTGAGAATTTTGTGGGGAATCTTAGTGATGTGAGTGATGAACATAGCGAGATATTTGGGAAATTGAACCCTGACGTACTAGCAGACTTTTGCTGGAATATAAAAAGGAGGATGACACTCAACAGAAGAGGGTTAAGAGGACAAATGTTGTTTAAACTGACAACTGGGCATTTTTCATTCCTAACTAATAATAATAAAATATGGTTTAAAGTACATAAAAACGGTGCCTAATATAGAGAAATAAAGGTTAGATTTAGTATCAGGATATTTTTTACACCGAGACACGTCTTATGTGGCGTAGACTTTGCTTTAACATGAAATTTGTTGCACAGTGTTGTTAGACATACTGACATGAAATTTGTTGCACAGTGTTATTAGACATACTGACATGAAATTTGTTGCACAGTGTTGTTAGACATACTGACATGAAATTTGTTGCACAGTGTTATTAGACATACTGACATGAAATTTGTTGCACAGTGTTATTAGACATACTTACATGAAATTTGTTGCACAGTGTTATTAGACATACTGACATGAAATTTGTTGCACAGTGTTATTAGACATACTGACATGAAATTTGTTGCACAGTGTTATTAGACATAGGGACATGAAATTTGTTGCACAGTGTTATTAGACATACTGACATGAAATTTGCTGCACAGTGTTGTTAGACATACTGACATGAAATTTGTTGCACAGTGTTATTAGACATACTGACATGAAATTTGTTGCACAGTGTTATTAGACATAGGGACATGAAATTTGTTGCACAGTGTTATTCGATGATTTCACTAAAAACTGACAGATATTAAGATGAGCGTAATTTGTTGGTAAAAATTACACATTATTCATAATGAACAATTCTAATGGAAATCACAGAGTTATTACTTACATTTTACTAGAATTGAATGTTTGTATGAAATGTCGAACAAGGCATCTGTGTTTATAAAACTAGAAATTTATTTAAACATTTAAGGAGTATTTTCTTTAACTCAAGACCTGTTCTTGATAGAGTTCAACTTCAACTGTTACATCCGTTGCCAACTGCGATCGGATCCAAACTGAACTACAATTATTCGTTAAAAAAAAGAGTGGGACAGGCAGACAGACAGACAGACACATATGAAAAACAAAAAGACTGAAATATTCTATCAAAAGCCATAGTTCATTGACCTTTAGACAGTCTTAGCTCTCGAGTTTATGAACAACCTGTAAATCCGAATCGAGACAGACCGCCGTCTCTGTCTTGTTTTCAATGGCACATGCCAAAATATACCCGTCTCCACTAAAGTATAAAGAAAGTCGGGAGTAAGGCTTTTAAATGTGGGAAGGTGAAGAGCTTTCCCAGAAAGGGCTATATTTCATTCTGGTACATAAGTGATATCTTTCTTTCTCTGTCTCTCTCTCTTTTCCTCCCTCTCACTGCGGCAAAGTTAGACTTGAGCTCTGTTTAATATAGGGATGAAAGGGATTAGCTCCCTAGTGGAGACAGATTGAAGGATACAAGAATAGCTGAAAACGGCACCGTCGGCATGTCTGTAGTTAAATCTAATGTAATAATCTTCCAGCCTCCCCACACACACCTGAAGGAGGTAATGCTTGGGAAGGTTCAGCTCCTAGAACCGAGTTGGACCATGCAAAAAAGACGAACCTCGGCTGGTATACGAACTTTCTTCTGTCTGTCTGTCTGTCTGTCTGTCTGTCTGTCTCTCTCTCTCTCTCTCTCTCTCTCTCGCGGAACCTATTTTTGACTTTCATTGACATTCATATTGTGTAAAATAATAGCGCTTCCTTCTCCAGGGTTCCCTGTGTCGTTATTACACCCCGTTTACAACTATGTACAAGTTGATATTAAGATTTTTCGATTCGTTCACATAAGGTGATAGAAATCAATAAGGCTGGTTTGTGCATCTGACTTGTTTTATTCTTTACGGAATTGGGTAAACTCAGAATAAAAAGAATAGTAAACGGACACATCGATTGGTTAATAAATAGATGTCTTCGTCTGTTCATTCTCGAAGACAAATCTGTGTGGTGACGGATTTCGATATCCAATCTGTATGGTTGTCGAAAAATAAAGAGGCCAATTTTAATCTGTGTATTTGTTTTTTTGTTTTTTTTTTCGTGCATCCACGTCGACTAGACCTTTAAACAACGTTTGTTATTTCACTCGCGTATCTGTCACTTTTATGTTTGTATCCGACTTTAAAGGTCTTATACCACAAGGCCATAAACAACATTTTAAATTTAATTCAAATCGATAGAAATGGTTGCACACTATAAAAATTTAAAAAAGTAAACAAAACATACCGATTTTTAATTTGAATTATTTAATATGAATTTTTTTTTACTGAAAATCATTAAATGATTAAAAAAAAAATTCTTTTTTAGGTTAAATCTTTGTTGGTTTGCACATTATTGAAATCGTCGAAATTAAATATATAAACGTTGTTTATGACCATTTGGTGCAAAAGAAATATGCCGGCGTATATAGATGGTTATAAATTATGAATATCAACCATTTGTTAGGAACAGCGTTACAGGTTTCCAATGGGGGAAACATCCAGAATAAAGCTGCTATAAATATCATCAATACTTCGACTTGTAGGAATCTTCATTTGCAACTTTTTCGAGGATCCGTCAAATTAAGACCAAAGATGGACCAGATATGTTTCTCCATTGGCTGATGTAAAACCTTATATTGTTATTTGTCCCTTCATGTTATAATTGTAATATGTCCTGTTGATACCCCGATAAACATAAAATACACATACGTAAAACAATGTACGACACGTCTGCTTTTATTCTCTCTGTTTCACTTGTTACTTCTCTTTTCGAGAGAGCAGTGAATTAGTAGAAACACTAGTCTGTGAAGCGACGTGGTTGCTATGGAAACCAGTCATAAAAAAACGTCGCTCACCTCCTTACGAATTTTGACGATTTTGGACACCATTAAATTCAACATAACTTTTATTTTACTGAACGAAAATTGAAGCTTTTTATTAACAATATAGCAGATGTGATCTATAAACTGTAATAATTGTTTTAGATTTGTACGAAAAATGAATGAGCGGTAAAGCTATAAAGCAATTCTAAATGACTAAAACTGCCACTTAAGCATATATTCAAACACAGTAGTGTTTAAATGATACGTCAATAGACACATCATATCTACAACCCCCATCTTATACAGAACTCCGTTATACGACGCTTTCCACAATCCAGCCATATTGAGTACAAATGAACCAGCCTTTGCTTAACTTGCAGACATAATTCCATGGTTGAAACTATGTTTGGGTTTCGGTTTCGACTGATTGCACTCAATTCATAGTTTGTTTTACTTTTGACATGATGACGACATACTGGGTACAATATAATATGAAATAATTGACTCTAATAATAAATACGAAATTTGCGTAAATCAAAATATTATGTTTAAGCGTATTTTACGCCCGGTCAACACCGGACGAACCCTAATGGTTATTATTAAATTCTACTTGAGTAAATATTGTGGGGGACAAATCACCCCTATTTTTTTATTACATTTTCACCCCAAACAAGGCACATTGCCACTTTGATGTAGGGGGCTACTATTAGGGACATAAGCTACAGGGGTACTATGTGGAGAGTTGTGGCATGAACAGGACGTCGCGGACTGAAATGTATATATAGAGATTAAGATTAGAAGGAAAGCAGTGGAGAAGAAAAAAGACGCGTGGGAAGTTACACTCGACAAGCACGCGACGGCTCTTCTCTTACCCCTTCGATTGAGAGACAGCTGTGTCTGGTGCTGTGTAATGACAGCCAGCCGACGTGGACATAAAAAAAAGACTATTCTATTGTGAAATACGTATAGGCGACTAGCGTGTAAACAAAGAAAATAAATAACATTTTTCCTGCACCTGGAAAGTTTTTGTATAAGTTCTAACTTACATTTGTTACTGTATCTACATACAACGTTTAGGTTCGTTAGAGAGAACAACAGCGTTGCAAATGATGATGCTTTATTTTTAATTCCCATCAGCATTTCGCCCCGTTTTCATATTTATAAAGAAATGGAACCATGTATTCATTTTCAATTTTGTTGTGTTGCAAGATTTCGATCTTTTCTGAATGTCTACTAAAAGTCGAATTTTAAAGTGAAGGATTTTGATTGAAATGTGTTATGTTTTATCCAAAATTCTCTCGTTTTAATATTGTGATGTCGGCTACAAACCGTTACTATCGGTAAACGAGCCGTTGCTTTTGTTTTACCAGAGAGGATCAAAACTTGATCTGTTGAATCACATTGAAAGCGTTCTACAGAAATCACGATTAACATTATATTGCAAAACTCCGTGACTTTGTTTTTAGGCATTTAAAACAAAGTAATTTTTAATGTGCGCGCATAGGTCTTTGTAACACTTAAACAATAGTACTAAATGTATTTTGGTAGCTTAATTAGCTATCGGATTGTGACGGTGCATAAGCCATATTTCACAGTGTATAACTAAAAATATTGGCTTCAAACAAGTAAACACTTATTACAAATGCATGTCAGTATTTAGTAAAAGAAAATTAATCATATTGAAACCAATAATTATGATATCAAATTAACACACGAAATAAGTAAAATTCTATTAACCTTCGAAACAACGTGCTAAAATGATACGGAATTGTAACTTTGACTGATTCATATGAAATTGATTTTAACAGCTAACACATTGTGTAAGGGCTGTCCCCTTTGCATGTAAGTATAAAAATAGAGAGATTTAGTTAAAATGAAAATGAAATAGAATAAACGAAATTCGAACCTCGTAATTTAGGTTTAGAAATAGATTACGAGAGAGAATTAACAAATGGAATGTAAAAAAAAACATTGTTTAGCTTA
This sequence comes from Euprymna scolopes, assembly GCF_053919585.1. NCBI lineage: Eukaryota > Metazoa > Mollusca > Cephalopoda > Sepiida > Sepiolidae > Euprymna > Euprymna scolopes. Next base: position 186,094,529 of record NC_136482.1, read on the forward strand.
GAGATAAAATAGTTTTAAGAAAAGAATGTGAATTGTCAATTCTGTTTTGAAAATTCAATTGAAGAATGCAACTATAAGATAATTTGATAAACATGTTTTTAACATATTGGAAATATAGGTTACTGGGAATATAGGTTAAAATTCCTTTTGTAAACAAAGGAAAAGAAAGGTTTTGGACACGAATTTCCAGAACACGTGAAAGAAGACATGTTTTAACATGTGTATGACGTCATGGAAAATGGGAAGTTCTCGATATAGTTAGAAACTTTAGAGTTAAGCAGGGAGAAACTGAAGGAGGCTGAGAGAGAGTCCGAGGACGACAGACGACAGTCTGGAGTCGAGAGATGGGAGTCGAACGTCTAGAAGCGAGACGGTAACCTTTGAAACATATCTGTGAAGCTTTGAATTCTTGACTCAGAAAACCACGACCGGTTGGGAGAAGAAATAAACCCATCATATGTTTTTATAAACGTCGTCTTTGTGTTGTAATTCTACCAAAAAGGTAAAGTGAAATTGTAATTATATGTCTTATATATCTGTGTTATAAAATGTCTTTATATACATAATGTCTCCTCACTCAAAGAGCTTCTACACTTCTAAGTATAAAGATTTAATATATATGAATCTCTTCATGACACGAACACAGATAATGCAACAAACTCTTAATAGACTCTCAACAACTTCCCTCTTAATAACACTCTCTAAGACTCTCACTATTAATAAGACCTAACACGAACAATAACACAAACAACAAGAATAAGAACTTAAAGAATAATCATAATAAAAAGTAAATATAACAATTGTACGGAACTTGTAAAATTTTGTTTTCAAATATGAAGTGTGAATTTTCGAATTGTCGTAGTGGAAAGTGAAAATAATTTTATGGAAATCGGTCTAGACAGGGCGTGAACCCTCTTGTTGTAAAGAGCTCACAAGAACTAAAGATAATTATTGCAAAACAGACGCCTATTAGCTGTAGCCTTGAAAACGAAACATGGTTATATAATGTGGTGATGCCTGTGTAAAAATAAAAAAATTTAAAAATTAAAAATATAGGAAGAAAACAGTCAGGAGATAGACTCATAAGTTAGTAATTCTTGGAAAGAAGCTACTAGAATAGGAAGCTGTATTAGAATGAAGTATAAAAATAACAAATTGATGAAGATCAGTAGACCAACATGTCAAACAAGCTGGAACAAAGGAAGCAAGGGATAAATAAGATAATTCTGAAGAACACATTGCATAATAATATTTATTAAGAAAGAGAGATTGAGACTAGCACGAACATGGCGTCTCTGTATGAGAATGATTACAGAGAAATAACAGATACGTTTCTACAGCTTATTAAGAACTCACAAATGGGACATAGATTCACCAGTATAAAATATTTGACAAGAAAGAACAATAAAAACAGAAATTAAATTTAATGTTGCCAACATGTTTAGTAATTACATCTATTATGCCGTATTCTATTCCATAAAGTTTTATTTTCAAAATCGAAGATGAAATCATTTTTTGTATCGATGAAAATGTAATGTTTATAAAGTTAACAAAAAACTATTTCACTTTTAAAATGTTTTACTATCTTAAAATCCGACGAGTACGTTTTAAGTTTTGACTCAAAAATGTACACAATGACAAAGGTAGGTAGAGTAGAACCCCAAGATACGGCATTAAAAATTAGTAACAAAATACAGTACAGTGTATAATACACATGTATATCATCAAATAACACCGTAAGGTGGGGGAAATGCCGTAACCAGGAACTGGAAAAACATCGTATTCCACAAGGTAACCTGAAAAAAAAAAACCGTATCCTAGGGACACCGCATCCCGGGGTTCTACCGTACTTACATAATAGCGAGATATATTACTTAATTAATTGGAATGCTTATTGATATTTATTGCGGACTATTATCCTCAAATGAAAGCAGTGATTGCTGAGGAGATTCGGAATTCCTATCCCGCCGCGATAAGCACCTGACGAAGGCCAGAGGAATAGTTGGCCGAAACATCATGAAACAACAATAAAAAGATGAGGATAATAGTCCGCAATAAATAAATAAATGAATAATAGCGAGATGTTATAGCATACGTAAAGTTTTCTTTTATGTTTGAATTTTGTTTCGAAGAGAAAAAAGCATAAGTTTAAAGTTACCTTCTAAATTGTAACGGCGACTTTTTAGCGACCACGTGCCCGGATATATGTTTTCTGCACAAGTGGTCGCAACTTTGTCTGTTGCATTATCGTGAACAACACATACATGTTAGAAGCAAAAAAGGACACCAGCGAAGAAACATTGTTCTACGATGAAAGTACATTGGGTTAAATATACATGAGTACCCAAGAAAGAATACATTTGTGTCCCAATGCAAAAGAAATGCACATGTACCGCTAGAGTCGCAGATAGAAAATCATGCACGTGAACAAAGTAGATGTTATTTTGTGGTGGTGTTCTTGGAGTTCAGGCGACTACTGTAACATAATCGTTTAGTATAATTTATTAGTCGCACTTTTAACAAGTGTGTGTCAATAGTATACGCACGCTGATAGCCGTGGTTTTTGTAATCAAAGAGACACTCGTTAAATAAACATCAAGTTTAATTTACAATAATCATGATAACATGATAAGAGAGTACAGGTTAATATGTGGATTAGTGTTGTATTTAATCGGGACAACGATAGAAGTGTCACTGCTGACTTTCTCTTTAACCCTCTCTGATTCGTGCAATTGTTTATGTCTGATATAGAAATTCCGTACATTGGAATTTGATTTGTTCGCGTATTTTGACATTTTTCTTAATCGAAATTTTGTTTTATTACTTTCCACTTTAAGCAATATTCTCTCATTTGACAAGAATATAGGGTTGACGTCATTGCTAAGCAATCCGATGTACATCCGATTTTGCCTGGATTCATAATTGCGTGTATGCAATACATCCGATATTTTCCCGGCGTTGTCCGTCATCTATGCAACATGCTTACAAAAAAAAGACGTCTGACAAACACTGCATCAGTGTTTGTGAAACTATTGCGATAGCTTTGAAAGCCCAGCCAGCGTGTAACGAATTTTTTTTTTTTTTTATATATATATAATTTTCAAGATAGGATAACGCATTGTTTATAACGTTGGACAGAATAAACACAAGGGAAATAACGTGGATTTCCGCACAAGGGAGCTAACTCGGATAATCCTGCTTTTATAGCTTTAAGCGATACGTTGTGTATCGCAACATCAGTTGACCGAACCCTACGTAGTGCATACTTCCTGCATGTCATATTTAATTGGTTTTCAATATACGCGTACAAATATCCCCCAACTAAAACGGTTCTCGAGAAACGCTATCTCAAAAGCCATTAACAGTCTGTCCAGGTTTCTCTAAATGCTTTGTAAATATGGCTTGTGACAAGCAGATAAAAATGTCATCGTAATATATAATGTTAAAAGGCCACCGTATCTTTTTAATATATCTTTACTGTCAGCATTTAAAATTACATATTCGCCAATATTTGAATATGAAGATATGACGATTAAATCCATGGTTTACGACACGCTGACTGGCAATTACTTGTTGACAGATGCTATACCTGCCTCGATCTCCCGATGGTTCAAGATGGCGACCGTGTTGGTGAGAATGGCACACGAGCGGACAGTACACAATATGAAGAGGCTTGCTGACATATGGCCATCGAGTTATAAATATTCCTCTTTTACATCTGTTTTGTTTCTGGTTGTAAATAAAACCACAAATTGTCCTGCTGTCCATTTTGTTCTCTGGTTATTAGTGTATTGATTCTCGCTTTCTTTCGCGCTGTTCGGCGGACATGTTTTCTTAGTTGTTCTGAAAAATGTTTAAAAAACAAAATGACAAAATAATTAACCGAGTTGTTATTATTATTATAATGCCGACTAGCTGTGATAAATTTACGTTGTTGGTATTGAATATTTGCATTTTGTCGTTGCCGATATCTGGGCTAGATCATTTCGAGATATACTGGTCTGAAGGGGTCTTCGTGCTACAACTAAATTCCAAAAGCAGGAAATGGCAATGTTGTTCCAGACAGAATATTTGATGGAAATGTTTTCTTGAGGCAGTATGCTTTTTAATGCATTATTGAAAAGAAAATCGACCTCAAAAAGGAAATGATAAACTCGATTTGATAAAATATAAAAGTCTAGACATTTCTTTTTATCAGTTCAATATACCATTGTGTTCAGATATAAAGATCACTGTATAAAATAGCATAATTATTTAATGATTCTCAACGACTGTTTCGAATAATGCTTAAAGACATTTTCAGTTTTTAAAGGTGAAAGCTTAATACTATGGACGCCACCTCCCAGAGTGTTAGGAAGTGATTTCTGAAAAAAGAAAAAAACATGTCGAAATTGAAAAAATAAAAAAAATAAAAGACCCACAACAATAGGAGAAACTAGTTCATTAGCAGAGCCAGAGTGTACAAAATGAGATTAGTAGTAAGACAATGGAGTTGGGAGCTTCCTCAAAACGCTTTACGGTTAGTGATTAGTTTCTGATTAGCTAGTTTGGAGTGGCTGATAGCGCATGTGCGGAAGTAATCAGTTTTTATTAAATGTGTGTGGCGGTGACTACGACAGAAGAGCGAACATAAAGGTTAATATATTTAGAGTTAGTTTACGGAGAGTTTCAAGTTTGGGACAGTTGATACGGGGGCAGAGAAACCCCGGGAGAGACTACGGTTAGTCGGGCGACAGCAGATTCGACCGAGATAATAATCACCGAGGACTGACGCGAACAGACAGCAATCAATAGGCAACGTTTGGGGTTCCTTTTTCTATTCTATGTGGCAGTATCACACACTACACAGACACACCGCACACACACATAGCCCGAACACTCTCCACACACAGAGCTCAACTAAGTTTTATCAATTACTCGTCTTCTGTTATTTTATCGATGCGCGACCACGGAAGTCATCATCGGGCTACAAAAGGTCATTTCTTCAGATCCAGTTTGCATTCGAAATGCGCAAAACAATCCACCATGGAGGGAATTATTTCCATTCATACATTTTATGCTGACACATGTGTTGGCGCCTCTTCTTCGACACGGGGTCGCCATACTACGAGGGGCGTGCAATAAGTAATGCCCCTGACCCACTTTCAATTGTCTGATCTTGCTGAAATTTTGCATGTGCAATGATTTATATCTCTACGGGTTATGTGGCAAATTAAAGCTCTGAACTAATTGTGGTTTCTGTTTTACAGGTGTTTGAACTGAGTCAGGTGTGAAATGGAGCCTGTTGAACGTCGAGCAGTGATCCGAGTTTTGTATTTGAAAGTACGCACACCACAGGAGACTGTTAATGAAATGAAAGAAACTTATGGTGATACTGCCCCATCATATGACCTTGTAAAACGCTGGCATAGTAAATTCAAACATGGTCGGAAGTCTGTAGAAACAGCTCCCAGACCTGGTTGCTCCCCCTTCTGCCATTGAATGAGGCATCTGTCCGTCAAGTTGAGGCTGCCATTTTGGAAGATCGGCGCATTACTATTCGTCAACTAGCCCAAGATGTCAAGATTAGTACAGAGTCTGTGGAAACTATCATTCATGATCATTTGCATATGCATAAAGTGTAGCACACACCATTCCAGAAGCGATAACGCATCGAGTGCTTGAGGATGAATTTGGAGATGTGCCAAGAAGATGAGTCAAATTTTTTCAAAAGACTGATTACATAGGATGAAATCTGGGTCCATCACTATGATCCAGAGACCAAAGCCCAGTCAATGCAGTGGAAGCACTTGGACTGACCACCTCCAAAGAAGGCAAGGGTGCAGCCCTCTGTTGGCAAGGTCATGCTCACAGTCTTCTGGGACCAGGATGGAGTAGTGATGACAGATTTCCTGGTAAAGAGTACCACAATTACAAGAGCCTATTATGCTTCACTTGTGAGGAAATTAAGGGAAGCTATTAAAATCAAGAGGCGGGGCAAGATCAGCAAAGGTACCCTCCTCCTACAGGACAACGCTCCGGTCCACAACTCGCATGTTGCCAGATCAGAAGCACGGGCATGTGGTTATGAACCCCCATTCTCCCTACTCTCCTGACCTTGCCCCCTCTGACTTTCACCTCTTCCCAGCTATGAAGTTGTTTTTGAAAGGAAAACGTTTCCCAGATGATGCAGCCTTGATTTCTGAAGTCACGTCGCGGTTGGATTACCAACCTGGAGTGTTCTACAAAAACGCTCTCCAGAGCTGCATCAAACGATGGGAGAAATGCATAACTCTGGGTGGTTCCTATGTAGAGAAAGACTGATAACTGTGCCAAGTTTCGTTGATGTACTGCTATGGGAAGTGGGTCAGGGGCATTACTTATTGCACGCCCCTCCTAAATATGTTGTGTTATCTTGAACAATACGATGTTGGAATATAATGAGAAAAAAAAAGACAATAGTGAAGAAACAAGTAATAAAATGATGACTTAATTTGCATAGTGTTAGTCTATAAAACCAAAATATCTTTGAACAACAACGATAATTCCTGTTTGATTTTCTTGCAATCCATTTTTTCCTTTTGGCCAATGTGCGAACACATATATCGACATGACTAAAACCAGTATATATCGCCGGCTAACATATAACTTACCATTTCCGAGCAATTCCATTTACCAACACCTTGCAGCACATGACTTCTCCAAAACCGAATTTAGAACCATATTGATTAAAACACCGCCCTGTTAGCTGTCTCACATTGTGGTCTGCGCCCCCCCCCCAATCATTGAAGCCCTACTCATTCCCATGAATAAACCGACCATTAGTCAGGTTTTATATGAATGGTAAAGGTACGCTTAAATACTGTTAATGATTTTTAAACGATTTTAATCGACTTTTGAATGAATTCACCAAACACAATTATTAATTCATCACTCGCCTGAAGACGACTCATGGAAGTCGAAAATGGTCACGACTGTGATAAATTTCTTTTTATACTCGAATATACCTTTCGAGCATTGACCCGCCAAAAAGAAAAAATGGATTGCAAGAAAAAAACGGAATTATCCCTGATGTTTAATCAAACACGCAGAAGATAAAAATGCTGCCCAAAGATACTACAAATAACATATGTGCACAAAGATATTTCCGACATAGCTCTCTCTCACACACACACACACATATATATATACATATATAAACACATATTATATTAATGTATTATTTATACGTACATATACACATACATGTTGATATGTTTGAAATGTATGTGTGTGTATATATATATATATTTAATAATAACAATATATATATATATATATATATATATATATATATATATATATATATATATATATACCGTTTTTTTTTTGTTTTTGTTTTTTAAACCTTAATTTACTTGATTCCTCCGGCCTTGGCAGACGTGTTTTAAATATTCTCTCGAGTGCTTTTTCTGTGCACATTTGAACTTTTCTTTTAATTATTTGGAATTCATTCCATTTGTGATTTTTTTCCAAGGAATTCTGCTTTTTGGATCATTTTGGACCATTTGGAACGTACCTGTTGGATTGGAATTTTTTAATTCTACCGTGTTTGGATTTTACCATTCTTGGATTTTTTACCCTTCACTCGACTATCCATTCATGTGAAATCTTTTTATCATTTTTCTTTTACCTCCTACTCCCCTTACCTCACCCTTTTTTTTAACCAAGTAAGATCTGTGACTTACTTGTAGTTTCATTAAATACTTTTACATGCAAAATCCGATCCCGCATTTTGCTAATTCCTGCGCTCTGATGAGAAGGAGAGTATTTCTTTGAAACTCCGCGGATTAAGGACTATCCACTTATCTTGTGCTTCCTTTTTAAAATTAAATATGTTTTAAACTCTTTTTCAAGATGTCTTTTAACACGTTTTATTAATCATTTGTTCATATATATATATATATATATATATATATATATATATATATATATATATATATATATATATATATAGGATGGCAGCAACTCGTTCTTGAGTATCACCATTACTTAATATATTTCTGGCTCAAATGACGCAAACATAAGCGCAACTAGCAGTACGTGCCAGACGGTCACTTCTATGAACTTTCTATAGTCCTGCACATTCACTGATGACCGGGTCCAAGCTGTGGTGCCCCGAACACTTACCAAGTCAGACTCTAGAAGTTCCAGAGCCCTTGTTGCCATTGACGCCCATATTTGCATCAATCCTCATTGAATGTCCGTTTGCCATTTTAGGCTAAAGCCAACCTTTTTGTTATCGAGATACACACTGATTGCAAAATGTGTATTCCATTGCATATCAAGTAATGCCTTGCTTGAAGCTTTTTATAGTGAGGAAAGACTTTGCACTGAGATAATCACACTCTCTGAACAACTGCCACATTGAACCAAAAAGAAGAGCAAGTCAACATCATTGGAAGCAGCAGTCGCCGCAGGTTTTATATCAGTGTTTTCATTTGTCTTCACCACGGCTTACAGGAGCCCTCTCCTCCCACCATGACATAGTGTATTTAAACTTATGTACATACATATACATATATGACGCTAAACATTCATGAGCATGTTTCGGCTAGCCAATTATAAGTGACTAGAAACCTCCTCAGGCGATATTGCTTATACAAAAGTAAGGAGTGTAATTAAAATTTTTAGGAAGTTTTCAGTACAAAATAAACCAGGAGGTCGGTCGTGTCACATGATATTTTAAAATAAAATAAGCCAACGGCATTTAATATGTGTGAAAGAAAAAGAAAAAATAATGGAATACACATTTTGCAATCAGTGTGTATCTCGATAACAAAAAGGTTGGCTGTAGCCTAAAATGGCAAACGGACATTCAATGAGGACTGATGCAAGGATGGGGGCCAATGGCAATAAGGGCTCTGGAACATCCAGGGTCTGGCCTGGTAGGTGTTCGGGGCACCACAGCTTAGTCATCAGTGAATGTTCTGGACTATAGAAAGTTCACAGAAGTGACCGTCTGGCACGCGCTGCTAGTTGCGCTTATGTTTGCGTCATTTGAGCCAGAGATATATTAAGTAATGGCGATACTCGAGAACGAGTTGCTGCCATCATATATATATATATATATATATATATATATATATATATATACAGGCCGCCCGGCATTGCCCTGTCGTAAAATACGCTTAAATATGATACTTTGATTAGTGTAGATTTCGTATTTATTATTATATTGAACCTTATATAGAGTAATTATTTAAAAAGTTAAAAAAAAAAAAAGGATTTGTGCGCCGCCAGCGAGAATCGAAACCAAAACCTTTAGTTTACGATTTACTTTTTCCTTTGACGTTAATGCTTGAACTATGAAGGCATGTTTGTTCTAAGGCTAAAATTAAAACATGAATCAATATATATTACGTTATCATACATATACCTAATGCCGTCGTTCGACTTTCCCCTCATCCATTATTATTTTTTTATTTTTTATACTTTTGCACCGATTTTTCCCGGCTAAAACCCAAATATAAAGTCTCGCATGGGTTTAGATACCTTCTATATTAAATTTCATGTGTGACAGAGGAGTTTGGTAGGCAAAAACAAATTTTAAAGAAATGTATATACGCATATATAAATATATAGAGAAAGAGGTTTGAGTTTACTATAATCTTTTTACGTAAATATTACGAAAGTATAAATCATGTAGAATATCTACATGAATATAATTACATGTAATAGTTAACTAAAGATGATAGGGAATTAATTAAAACGAATGTTTAAAGGTATATGCAAATTAGCTACAATTGCACGACCCATGTATTAAAAAGTTGTATTTCCTTTTTGAATAAATAGAGAAAAGGGGTTTTAATATGAATATCAATACAAATAAGTATGGGCATATATATATATATATATATATATATATATATATACGTATATATATATATATATATATACGTATATATATATATATATATATACGTATATATATATATATATATACGTATATATATATATATATATATACGTATATATATATATATATATATACGTATATATATATATATACGTATATATATATATATATATATATACGTATATATATATATATATATATACGTATATATATATATATATATACGTATATATATATATATACGTATATATATATATATATATATATACGTATATATATATATATATATACGTATATATATATATATATATATACGTATATATATATATATATATATACGTATATATATATATATACGTATATATATATATATATATACGTATATATATATATATATATACGTATATATATATATATATATATATACGTATATATATATATATATATACGTATATATATATATACGTATATATATATATATATATATGTATATATATACGTATATATATATGTATATATATACGTATATATATATATATATATATACGTATATATATATATATATATATATATACGTATATATATATATATATATATACGTATATATATATATATATATATATATACGTATATATATATATATATATATATATACGTATATATATATATATATATATATACGTATATATATATATATATATATATATATACGTATATATATATATATATATATATACGTATATATATATATATATATACGTATATATATATATATATATATACGTATATATATATATATATATATACGTATATATATATATATATATATATATACGTATATATATATATATATATACGTATATATATATATATATACGTATATATATATATATATATATATACGTATATATATATATATATATATACGTATATATATATATATATATATACGTATATATATATATATATACGTATATATATATATATATATACGTATATATATATATATATATATATACGTATATATATATATATATATACGTATATATATATATATATATATATGCGTATATATATATATATATATATATATATGCGTATATATATATATGTATATATATATATATATATATGCGTATATATATATGTATATATACATATATATATATATACGTATATATATATATATATACGTATATATATATATATGTATATATACATATATATGTATATATATGTATATATATATATATATATCATATGTATATGATGGACTCTCCCGTCGATTTCGACGTATGAGGTTCGGACAACCCATATTTCTAAAACTCATTTATGCTTTTGCCTCTGATGACTTTTTAGTTCAGCAAAGGACTTGCAAACAAGGCCACAAATAGAACATGAATGTGAATTTAATGCTGCAGATATTGGTGCGGCTGCTAGTCGTTTTGCTCTTACTCTGTTTCCTTTCAGTTGCCTTAAGCTTTCAGATTGAAACCTCTGGAGACCTTCAAAACACCTTGATCTCCATCCTTTTCGGTCATTCACCTCATCTTCAAGACTCCTGTATGGTATGTTCACTGCAGACAAGTTACTCTTCAACTTGTCCTTGTACCTAAGCCAAGGACGTCCGACAATTCTTTTACCACCCTCAAATTGGCTGTACATTGCAATTTTTGGAATTCTGTCATCGGGCATCCTCAATACATGACCAGCCCATCGCAATTACGATTGAATAAGGAATGATTCAATGCCAGATATTTTGCATTTTGTGAATAATTCGGCATTTGATATCTTGTCGCGGAGGCTAAGACCACATATGGAGCGTAGACAGCTTTTGTGGAAAACGTCCAGCTGATTAATGTGATGTCTGTATGGGGTCCATGACTCAGATCCATAAAGAAGAATGGAAAGAACAACAGCACGGTAGACAAGGATTTTTGTGTCTAGTCGAATACCCCTTTCGTTCCACAAGCGATGGCGAAGATTTCCAAAGGCAGAAGTGGCCTTAGCAATCCTGTTGACAATTTCATCATCAAGAGAACCACCCTGGTTCACCTTGCTACCAAGGTAAGGAAAGGACTTGACATAATTGATATCATAACCGTCGACTTTCAGCTTGCGCGCAGGAAATCTATACTCTGGTGGATTTTGCTTTACGCCTTAAACTTGTTTTGGAGTAGTGTGTGGCTGATGCACTACCTCAGTCTTCCTTATGCTAATTGTCAGGCCAAAGGCCTTGCACGCGGCTGAAAATCGATCAAGAAGAACCTGGGCTTCCTCAAAGGACGTGGCTACCAGTGCGGCATCGTCAGCGAAGAGCAAGTCGCGAATAATTTTGGTGCGAAGAAGAGTCTTGGCCTTAAACCGTTGATGGTTAAATAAGCCACCAGATGACCGAAATTGAAACTTGACACCAGTGTCCAAATCATCAAATGCATGTTTCAGCATTAGTGAAAAGAAGAGCGCAAAGAGGACTGGCACCATTACACATCCCTGTTTGGTCCCATTCGTAACATCAAATGGATCAGACATCATATCATGTGAGACAACACTGGCCTTCATCCCCTCGTGAAAGGAAATGATCACGTTCAGCATGTTTTCTGGAATACCAAGCCTTCTTAAAACTTGCCAAAGAGCATCACGATTCACAGTGTCGAAGGCCTCCGTCAGGTCAATAAACACCATATACAATTCCTGATTTTTCTCACGGACCTTTTCTGCCACCTTACGTAAGGAAAATATCATGTCAATGGTGCCGCGACCCGACCAAAACCCACACTGGGACTCTGGATACACCTTATCAACGAGACGATTTATGATTTGGTTTAGAATGAGCCTAGCCAGAATCTTTCCTGCAATTGAAAGCAGAGATATCCCCCGATGGTTGTCACAGACATTCTTGACTCCCTTATTTTTGTAGAGATGTTTGATGCAGGCATCTTTGTAGTCCTGTGGAACTCGGCTTGCTTTCCATATCTTTACGAAGAGAGCATGGAGCTTTTTTACCAGCACATGCCCACCATGCTTGTACACTTCAGGCGGATATATATATACACATATATGTATATATATATATATACACATATATGTATATATATACATATATACATACATATATATATATATACATATATATCATATATATATATATGTATATATACATATATATCATATATATATATGTATATATACATATATATCATATATGTATATGTATATATACATATATATCATATATGTATATGTATATATACATATATATCATATATATATATATATGTATATATGTATATATACATATATATATATATATATGATATATATGTATATATACATATATATACTTATATATATATATAGATATACATACATATATATATATATATGCATATAAATTTTTGCCAGAACGGATTTTCCGGAATAATTCTGATTTCCCCAATAACGGGGGGGGGGGGGGTCAAAATTGCCCCCAAATCGTTCATCCGTTTATTTGCTCACATTTTTCTCAATAACGACTCCTTGGATTTTTTTGAAATTTTATACAAACATAAGTCATGGTGAAAGTATATTTTTCACTCACGGATGGGACCCCACATGCTGAGCTTGTGTGTTTGCATTGTTACTTGATGGGACTTGTTGCGTCCCGCTATCTGCATCCACACAATAATATAAAGTGATTCTTGCATCTTAAATGACTGATTTTGTTGAAGCATTTTCTTTCTCTTAACTTTGTTTATATACAGAAAATCGAATGATTTTTGACGGTTTTTTCTTTGGTGTGTCAGTGGCTTTTTAAACCCGATAATTTGCTGTAATAAACCTATCATGGTCTTAATTTGATTTCCTAAAGTAGCCAAACTTAAGTCAAATTTATCTGTATTTTTGTGCCTCACCATGTGATAAAAAACGATGCGGTATTATTTTTTGTACTCTTTTTCAACCTCAAACAATGCGTATTGCCACTTAGGTGCAAGAGGCTACTATTTGGAATCCTGTCTAACAGAGGACTGTGAGGAGTTGAGTAGCAAGATGTCTGTTTATATTACATTCAAACTTCTGCATGTCAGTAGTTAGGAAAACAGTGGATGTGGAGAAAGAAGTGGCTTACCGCTAAAGCGGGTGCGCGTTTGTGCCTGCAGAGCACAAATTGAGAATAAAGATGGCGCCCGCAGGCTTTTATGTGGAAAAAAGTCTTGTGGAATCTCGGGGAATCTCGGAGAATCTTGTACCCTGGTTCCATAAATAATGAGGAAAGGAAAGCAGGAGGACAGACGATTTTTAGTCACTAAAGCGAATGGACGTGTGTAAAAGAAGAGGTAAAAGAAAAGAGTGCAGTGAACGAAACAAACAACGACTCGGTTGAAAGTAGAGTTGTAACGAACACAAGCTATTTCGGCATGACGTCAGGATTTGACCCCAAGCTAATTCCCCTGTTTGATGACAGTAGCACTGATCACTCAGTGCAGGAATGGGTGGAAAAAGCAGAATTAATATGTCAGCTCAGTGGGGTGAAGCGTATGGAATGCGTAGTCCCAATGCACCTCACTGGGGGAGCATATGCAGTATACCAGCAGTTGGCTGATGAGAAGAAAACAGATTTCGCCTGCATCAAGCGCGCCCTTTTTACAGCATTTGTGTTAGATCCAGTTACTGCATGGAAGGAATTCATGGCCCGAAAATTACATCCCGGGGAAACGGTGGATGTGTATCTGGCTGAACTAAAAAAGCTATCGGTCCTTTTTGGAGGGATGTCAGACAAAGGCTTGGTGTGTGCCTTTGTTGCAGGATTACCTAAGAGTGTGGAAGATCTGCTCCGTGCTTCATCCCAAGTGGACGAGATGGACATATCAGAAGTATTGGCGAGGGCAATAGCAAAACTAAAGAAAAGCCCTAACACTATAGACCAAGCGGCAGCTGTACAATGATCACATGTTGGATTGCAGGACCTGGGCGCAGCTACAACCTGGTATAAGTGTGGAGGACCCAACCATTTGGCCCGTGATTGTCTTTCGTCACGTCAACCAACTCGGAAACTTGACGGGCAGCCGTGCTACAAGTGCAAAAAATGCGGAAACCTGGCCCGCACCTGTCCCCAGATCGTCATTGAGAAGGGCGCTACCGACTGTAAGCATACACATTAATGGAAGCGAGTGCCTCGCGCTTGTGGACACTGAGTGCACCCAGACTCGTGAGCAAGATATGCTGTGCCACTTGGAAAGCAGAGAGAATTCCGGTACTAACTCTAGGCAGAGGTTCACTAGCCTCTTGTGGGGTGAGCATTATCTGCGCAAGCATCAACGACGGGCCTGCAGTAGCCGTGAAAGCCCTGGTTGTGGAGGGAGAGCTTCTCAGGTACGACCTACTCCTGGGTATGGACTTGATTACACAACTGGGTGGAATTATTGTGGACAGAACCGACAAGAACCGTTTGTGCTGCCATAACTCTCGACGAGCCTGACTTTCGTGCAGAGTATGATAGAAACACCAATGCATGGACGGCGTCTTGGTAGTGGTCAAATGATCAGCCACCAGTATCCTTGCGGAACCAGTTATCGGAATATCCCCCACCCATGTGGCTAAGGGAACAGTATGAAGAAGAACTGCAGACGTGGATCGACAATGGCTGGCTTCTTCCATACCCAGAGGATGAGATTGGCCCCCCCCCCGCAAGGGCTGATTCCCTTGATGGCCGTCGTACAAGAGACCAAACAAAAGGTCCACCCCATCCTAGACTACCGTGAGCTCAATGAGCATGTCGACCCATATACGGCAAGGGCTGACGTGTGTGCACTCAAATTAAGGGAATGGCGACAGCAGGGATCAAACGTGGCAACTCTGGACCTATGCAGGGCCTATCTGCAAATACGCATTGAGAGGAAATTGTGGCCATTTCAGACTGTGGAAATTGGAGGAACCCGATATTGTCTAACCAGGCTAGGGTTCAGTCTAAATGTGGCACCAGGCATTATGACAGCAATCATGCATGCTATCCGGCAGCAAGATGAGGCAGTGCAACAGGCAACATCCTCATACATCGATGATATATTCGTCAATGAGAGCCTCATGTCAGCGCAATCGGTTAGAATGCACTTTGAGAGCTTTGGACTGACATGTAAGGAACCAGAGCATCTGTGCGATGGAGCAAAAGTTCTCGGCCTGCACGTGCTCAATAGCAAGGAGGGACTTTGCTGGAGAAGAGGAAGTCACGTCCCCAAGGTCCCATCGAACATCACTCGACGAACAGTGTTTTCGCTTTGTGGAAAGATGGTAGGCCACTTCCCTGTGTGCGGTTGGCTCAGGGTGGCCATGGCAGCCATAAAAAGACGTGCAACAGCTGTGTCGTCGGGATGGGACGATGCAGTACACGATGTCACCCTAAGGAGCATGCTGACAGATGCTGTGTCCAGGGTGACCAGTGATGACCCCGTTCAGGGAAAGTGGTGCGTAAGCGGGAATGAGTTCATGGTCTGGGTGGATGCTAGTTCACTGGGCCTTGGAGTTGCCCTTGCAGTTAATGATTCCATTATTGAAGATGGCTGTTGGCTTCGGCCAGAGAATGATTCGAGGCACATAAACCTGGCTGAACTTGATGCCACATTGAAGGGCGTTAACTTGGCGCTTCAATGGCTAGCCAAGGTTCTACATATCATGACTGACTCGGCATGCACTCATCGGTGGATAACCGATGCATTAAGTGGAAGAGCACGGCTGAAGACACGAGCATCAAGTGAGATGTTAATTCGAAGACGGCTTGCCACTTTGGTCGACACCATCACAGAGTACGACCTGACCATGGACGTAGTGTTGATCAGGTCTGCGCTCAACAGAGCAGATGCTCTGACAAGAGTCGCTCAACGATGGCATCTGGCTGGTGCTCGGAGAGATTCTGATAATCTGCAAAACACATGTGCAGCAGTTGTGTGTAATGTGGATGCAGCGTGCATCATGGACATTCATCGACAGTGTGGACATCCTGGCATCAAGCAGACACTGTACTTTGTCAAGATGATTGATCCAGGAGTAGAAAAAAAAGATATCCGGAGAGTGGTGGACAGTTGCGAGGCCTGCCAATCCATCGATCCAGCTCCAGCATGATGGAAGAAAGGGGAGTTGGGAGTGAGTGGTAAGTGGCAGAGAGTGGGCATGGACATCACACACTATGGTGGCAACCACTTCCTTTCCCTCATCGATTGTGGGCCTATACGTTTCGCGGTCTTGAGATTCCTCGGGCGCCAGGACTCTTGCAACATTATTCGCCAGCTGTCATCCGTGTTCTGTGAAAGAGGTGCGCCCGATGAAGTGCTGACGGACAACAACCCAGCCTTTTGCAGGCATCAGACGAGGCAGTTCTTACAAGAATGGGGTGTGCGGCTGTGGCTTAGATGCGCTTATGTGCCTTCTGGCAATGGTATAGCTGAGAGAAGCCATCGCAGCATCAAAACAATAGCAGCCAAGAAGCAGTGCACCATCGCAGAAGCTGTTTACTGGTATAATTTCATGCCGAAGGATGGCGTCTCTACAGGAACGGCACCTGCAAATGCAATCTATCAGTACCGTGTCCAAGAAAAAGGAATCCACCCTGATACGACTGTGGCCACTGAGATAGAATGGAATCGATATGCCAAAGGGAATGCTGTCTGGGTGAAGCCGCCAGGAAACCGATGTACTGACAAGTATAAACAGAGCACAGTGACCGATGTGGTGAGTCAGCAGTGTGTCCAGGTTGATGACGTACCCCGTCACGTTAGGGACCTACGGCCGGCGACACATGTACCACCTTCAGTGGACAATGAGAGTGACTCTGACTCTGAGACGAGTGGGCCATCGCTTTGGTTTGCACCATCCCTATGAAGCAATGACTCTGATATCAGTAGCCTCAACGGAGATGAAGCCTTCCCCGACCATCAGGCGGTGGATGAGAGTGCACACGAAGATGAGAGCAGCACTGTCCCTCTTCGCAGAAGCACCCGACGGCGCTGATTGCCACCCCCCTGCCGTCTCTGTGATCATGAGGTCAGGGAGGAGTGTGGAGAAAGAAGTGGGTTACCGTTAAAGCGGGTGTGTGTTTGTGCCTGCAGACCACAAATTGAGAATCAAGATGGTGCCCGCAGGCTTTTATGTGGAAAAAAAGTCTCGTGGAATCTCGGGCAATCTCGGAGAATCTCGTACCCTGGTTCCATAAATAGCGAGGAAAGGAAAGCGGGAGGACAGACGATTTTTAGTCACTAAAGCGAACGGACGTGTGTAAAAGAAGAGGTAGAAGAAAAGAGTGTGGTGAACGAAACAAACAACGACTCGGTTGAAAGTAGAGTTTGTAACGAACACAGTGGAATTTTAAAGTCTAGCAGTCCGATGGAAGAAACTATTTGAGTAGACGGCTTTTCAGCAGTAAAGAAGTTGGATTTGTCTGCTTGTCGGGTTAGTTGGAAGTATGTACAATGAGGGGGCACAAGTGTTATGAGTAGGGCTATGACAACAGCATATTTGTTTCATTGTTTTGACTCTTGAGTATATATCCGACACGGCTAGATACTGTTAATCAACCAAGAACCACATCACTCTATATAAAAGCATATCAGATATCAATGGATACACAGTCGAGAGTCAGATCAATGAAAAGAATATGCTGTTGTCCTAGCCCTAGTTATGAGTTCATCAGAGTACATTCCATTAAAGTACTTGTAAAACAGGCATATGCACACATTTTTATATTCTTCATATTTTCCAAATAGCATCTTCATTTGTTTTGTCGAATTTGATAATTCCTACAGAATTGATTATTAGGCTAGAGCCGAGTTAATCAACGTTTGTTTCCTTAAGGCTTTCTTTTTAATATATTTTAATCGCAGAAATGAAATGCTAAAATATCCTTCAATTACGAGATTGACTTAAATTTGAAAAGCAAAACAAATAAAAAAATCTCTCGGTTAAATTGTCTTAACTGATCTGTCTTGCTTTTTCCCCCACTTTTATTTCACCCCCCAACAAGACACGAGGCCACTTTAACCGAAGGGGCTACTACTTGGGGCCAAATTTACAGATACTATGTAGGGAGTTGAGCAGCAAGATGTCTGGTTACATTATATTTGAAATTCTGCATGTCAGTACAGTCGGGGAAGCAGGAACCTGGGATGGATTTACTAAATTTAGCAGTTCGAGAGAAGAAATAATTTGAGCAACAGGTTTTCCGGCATCTAGGGATCTCTACAGAGTAGGGCTGGGATTTTGCTGTTTTCCAGATTAGTCGTGAGTATTTACATCGAGGGAGGTACTAACTTTCTATCTATCATAATACCTTATGTGACATTCCTCTCCTGGACGACACTAAGTAACCTGAAGTATCCAGTCGGTGACGTCATGGATATTAGTGACAAGCCTTTTGTCACGTAGACCTACTTTTATAATTGTTGCATGGCGACGAGAAACTGTCTAGAAAGATTAACCCTTTGATGTTGAATGCGTGGGCGAGGCCACATGCTAGAGATTGAAGAAATAAAAAATCAGCCCGAAGCCAGCTGCTGAGATGCAAATGTCGATTCTAAGCCGGTCGCTCGTAACCACGAGGTTGTCTCCTCAGCAACCGAGAAGGCTAACATGTTTGCGTCAAACTCCACACTGGACCCTTCCAACCACCCCCTACCTGACTTTCCTATGCGGACAGACGCCACGCTAAACGATCTGAAAATCACCCTTGCTCAGGTGCATGCTATCATAAAAAACCTTGACACTTCAAAAGCATGTGGACCCGATCTCATCCCAGCTGTGCTATTAAAAAAATGCCCAGCCGAAGTAGCTCCAGTTCTCTCCAAACTCTACAACAAATTCCTTAATGAAGCTTGCTTTCCAGGCTGTTGGAAAACTGCTTCTGTGGTACCAGTATTCAAGAATTCTGGCGAAAGAACTGACCCATCAAATTATCGCCCCATTAGCCTCCTCCCACTTTTTGCCAAAATATTTGAGACCTTAATTAACCATGCTCTAGTCCATCACCTTACAGATGCTAAACTTCTGACTGACCAACAATATGAATTTAAACAAGCCCGTTCCACAGCAGACATCCTAACTGTAATCCCTGAACGTATATACCATTCACTGGACAAAGCAGGGGAGGGCAGAGCGGTAGCTCTAGATATATCTAAGGCTTTTTACAGGGTATGGCATGAGGGTCTCCTCAGGAAAATTAGATCATACGGTATCACTGGTAGAATACTTAACATAATTAAATCCTTCTTAGATAAGAGAAAAATCCAGGTTGTCCTCGACGGTCGTACATCTAAACAATATAATATAAATGCGGAAGTGCCCCAGGGGTCTATCCTTGGACCACTATTGTTCCTGATATTCATAAATGACCTCCCTGACAAAATTGCCTCTGAGATGGGTATATATGCTGATGACACTACACTCTATGGCAGGCACGACAGGAAGACGAATGAACACATTTCTAAAGAAATGGCAGAAACACTAGAGGAAGACCTCCAATCTGTACTGGAATGGGGACAAAAATGGTTGGTCAAGTTCAATGCTGCCAAGACTAAACTAGTTTCATTTAATGATTACAAGAAACCCTCTCTACCACCTATAGTCATGGCCAACGACTCTTTATCTGAGAGTACATCTTTCAAACTCCTTGGCCTAACGTTCACAGGAAACATGAGTTGGAACAATTACATTGAAGGCATTGCCAGGGCCGCTGCAAGAAAGGTGGGCTCTCTCTACCGTGCTAGGCAGCTACTAACACCTGAAAGTATCCTGTACCTCTATAAGGCAACCATTCGCCCATGTATGGAGTATTGCTGTCACATTTGGGCTGGTGCATCTGCTACTAGTCTCTCGCTCCTTGACAAGGTTCAAAAGAGTCGCAAACCTGATAGGCCCTGAACTGGCATCTAAGCTTCAGCCTCTGTCCCATCGACGAAATGTTGCATCCCTCTGCCTGTTCTACAAGTATTTTAGTGGTGAATGCTCTGACAAACTGCAATCACTTGTGTCCCCACGACGTGAGCACCCTCGACAAACCCGACAGGCTGCTAAATCCCACCCCCACACTGTAGAGATCCCTAGATGTAAAAGATCTTTCTACTCCAATAGTTTCTTCCTCAGAACCGCTAGACTTTGGAATTCCATTCCAGGTCCCTGCTTCCACAACAGTACTGACGTGCAGAAGTTCAAGTGTAACATGAACCGACATCTCGCTGCCCAAATCCCTACATAGTACCCCAGTAGTTGTTGCCCCTGATAGTAGCCCCCTACACCAAAGTGGCAATTTGTCTCGTTTGGGGTGAAAATGTAATAAAAAAAGAAGAAAAACGAAGGCGCTAAGCGAACAAGGATTTCCCTTCAGATAAGGAGTTGAAAAACCGCGCAAAGCTATGAGAACGTTTCGCTTTGTGAGAAGCAAAACGAAAAAGGACTTTTGTTGAACGTTATTCGAGCGACGTGAATTTGATTCACGCAAGGAAGACCCAAGGCCATATCATTCGAGCATCGTGAATTCAACACATCCAGGGAAAGCATCATACCTTTATGTACTTACGTAATCGACCATTCGAGGATTTTATCTATTTTTTTTTCTCATTTTTCTTCCTTTGAAGATTGTAATGCTGGGTATGGGGCAGCCAAACCAGCTGCCAACATTGCCTCGCTTTTTATTGAAACCAACCGAGAGCTCTTTTTAGTATCCTCGCTGTTCCCTTAAGTGCAATTGTCTGGATAAGAAGGTGTGTTAAGAAATGGTTTTTCCTCTTTGTTTAATCTCTGTGCTTTTACCTGCTGGTCGGAAACCTGTTGAACTGTGACTATCTTTCGAAAATATAAGTTGAACTTTTAATGCTTTTAAAATTGTCGCGTCTTAACACACGTGGTGACTTTTACTTTAACAGACATCGGGATTATTATTTTTACTTTTTCTTCTTCAAAGATGTACTATGGAATTGTACCTTGTGATCGAGAACTTTAATTGACCCTCTTTTTTCATCACCATTGAGACTTTATTATTATTATTATTATTATTATTATTGTTATTATTTTATTTTTTCAATTTTTTTTTACATGGAGGTAACCATTTATCAAAGCCCGGAAGCCACTCGGGGATAAGGGTTATTGCGTGTACAGTAATCAATGGGATAGTATCGTAGTAATCGTTAGTATTGGAGATTTGATAAAGTGTCTTACTTAAGGGGGGGGGCAATTCATCAGGAATTTGTTTATGTTAGACTTGAAGGCATCCAAGTTGTAGTCAGGTGGAAAACAGGCAAACGGAAGAGAGTTTTACAGGCCTGCAGTTCTAAGAAAGAAGCTTTGTTCATGGAATCTACGTTTTGATTTAGGCACAGATAAAGAGTAGGGAAAATTACTGACGGTGGTTTCAGCTAGACAGGTGTTTTTCGTGAAGAATTGGCGAGGGGGGGGCAGAGGTTGGAGCTCGGACGAGCACTTGCCATGGAAATAACGATAAAACAAAGACAGGCTCGCAACGTCTCTTCTGTGGGAGAGAGGTTGCAGGGAAAAGAAAAGGGCATCATCCACTAAGCCAGATATTCTATTTTGTACTCTGTCAAGGCATGATAGGCTGTTTTCAGCAATTTCAGCCCAGATGTGGCAGCAGTACTCCATCCTTGGACATACTTGGCTTTTATACAGATAAAGAATTGCATTAGTAGTGAGATATCTTCTGGGGCGGTAGAAGGATCCCATCATTTTCCCAGCGACCTTGGCAACAGACCTGATGTACGTGTTCCATTTCAGATCAGGAGTAAAGGTCAAACCCAGAAGCTTGTCAAATATGGAGCCTCCCCAAGACGAGAGCCATCCATTTCAATTGATGCCAGATGGGGATCAGAGCGTTGATGATGTAAAGATAAGAGCTTGGTTTTAGATGCATTAAAAGTAACCAGCCACCTATTCCCCCACTCTACCACGCGCTCAAGATCAGAGGAGAGAGAATCAGAGAGAACTTTGACATTTACGGCTTTTGATGCGTTGCCATAGATGGTCGTGTCATCATCATAGATGTTAACGAATGATTTAAGTATGTGTTTTTCTTCTTTCTTTCTTTCTCTTCGTTATTTGATTTATTAAAAAAATAAAAACCAGCAAATAATTATAAAATACATATTTGTCTCTGGATATGTGTTCTTATTTCACTTACACCCGCCTTATATTTCTGCGTGCCTTTATTAACATGATATTAACGTTTCCAGTCACGACTCAGGATATATAGTTTCATTAACCCATACACAGTAAAACGTCATTTGAAGATTCCCACCTCCATAAGTTTTTATGTTGATAAGAGGAGATAACTGGATGCTGCACTTTCGCTAGTAGTTTCCTCTACTCACGTCTGTGCAGGGTCCTTGAGCTGAGAAATGTATTACCTTACCCACTCTTATTTAATTCCATTCAGCCTCTACTTCTGGCTACCCCTCCCCCCCTCTCTCTCTCTCTCTTTCTCTCTCTCACACACACACACACACAAACTCCCTCTTTGTATTTCTCTCTCATTCTCTCTTAAATCTTTTACAATTTAAATGCTTTTACAAACGCGTTTTTCCTAATTCAAATAGTTTTTCTTGAGCTTAATAGCTGAGCCAACGGGTCACATATTGTTTTCAGTTTCAGTATTTGAATGAAGAATGTTTCTCATGCTTAGACTATCGCAATAGCATCTTAAATGTTTTTAAACGACTTCTTGTAAATTAGATTTGCAGGTTGATTTCTCAAATTATGACAAGTGAGCAGCGATTTCTAATTCTATTTCTCTCCTCCGTTGTTATCTTCCCGTTTATAAGTAATAGCACAATCAGGATCATTATGTGATAAATATTCTTTAATGTCTTTTCCGCCTGTAACGGTACACAATGAAACAAAGGCAAGAAAAGAATTTGACTCCTGTTTTTCAGTGAAACAACAGCCATTTATTTACAGGTACTTTCCAGAATACCGCCCTGTCTCTTGTTCAAAAATCTTCTTGTACTTCCAATGTGCTAAAGGAAACTCTACCGTGTCGAACAATTCGTACTCTATCGTTGTCCGGTCATGTTTAGGGCGCGTCTTTTCTTGTCGCACTCCACACATGTGTCACACGTCTCTCCCTGCCCTTCACAGACACGTTTCATTTTTATATAATCCTTTTCTTTCCTTCTTCCTCGCTGTGACGTCATCTTACACACGAATCGATCATTTGCATACGGCACTCTGTTGCACAACTTCTTTCACTTTTATTCTTAACAAGTGGAGGGCTTGCTCGATGGTAAAATACGTTTACATATATTTTAATTAATGCACATTTCATATTTCTTATTACAGAGCCAATTTTCCATTGATCATTATATATAGTACTGATTTCAAAAGTTTCAAGAAACTGATTTGGGTGCTACAAGCTAGAATTAAAGCCAAAACATTTAGTTCTCCAGTTGAAGTCCCACTTGAGTTATCAAGAGATAGATAAGAAAGATATAAAATAAACCATTTCAAGTTTTGAATGAATTTTCGCATGCGCAAAAGCAATAGAAATATGTCGGCAAGTTGAAATAAATATTTTGCATCTACACTTGCCGACATATTTCTGTATATGTTATTCATCCGTCCAAACAAAGATTTTGTTATAAATCATCCTTGGTGTATGATTACTATTTCCTGTTGTGTGACAAATAATTTATGCGTTTATCGGCTAAATATTTTCATACACACGCACACATAGAGGCATAAATCTACTGTTTTAATTTATGTAGATAATTTATTAAAATATTCAGATGTCCGAATTTGATTAAGTATATATAAAAACCGCGCAAAGCTATGAGAACGTTTCGCGTTGTGAGAAGCAAAACGAAAAAGGACTTTTGTTGAACGTTATCCGAGCGACATGAATTTGATTCACACAAGGAAGGCCCAAGACCATATCTTTCGAGCGTCGTGAATTCAACGCATCGAGGGAAGACATCATGCCTTTATATACTTATATATATATATATATATATATATATATATATATATATATATATATATATATATATATATATTGTTGATACAGATAAAAAAGACATAATGACTAATTGATTGGACGATGAAATTGTATCTTTGTTTTATGTATGTTTGTTATACTTTCGCCCGTTACGGAATTGTCGCTTCTCGTTGTAAAGCTTTTTTTCTCTCTGCTTTTTTATTGGCCATGCCGTGCCATTATTCGTTGGTGGCATTCCGATGAAATTTTTTTCTGAAAATTTTCTATTTTGCGTACATTTTTCGTTGATGCTTTAATATGAGTGTACAATCAAATTGACACTAACCGATGTAAAGGATCTAAATTCCGTCCGATTAACAAGAAAAGTCTTGTCTGAATAAATCATTATTTTTTATTATTATTGTATTTTCACACCAAACGATGCACAATGTCATTCTGGTGTACGGGTCTACTATCTGGTACATGATTTGCAGGGATACTATGTAGGGAGTTGAGCAGCAAGATGTCTGTTTACATTACACTTGAACTTCTTCAGTGCAGCCAGGGAAGCCAGGTTATTCCAAAGTATATCAGTCATAGAAAAGGAACTATTAGGAAATGTTAGGTACTTATATTTTCTTTGCCGCTTTCTCATGACCCAGGGCTTCAGTCTAATCAATATTTCTAAATTTGGGATATGAGGATTGATAATTCATATTATTTGAATTATTCTGATATGCAAGCTAGAATACCAGTTTTCAAATATCCTAGCTATAGTACCCGTTTTCAAATATCGTAGCTAGAGTGCCATTTTCAAATATCTTAGCTATGGTACCCGTTTTCAAATATCCTAGCTATGGTACCCGTTTTCAAATATCCTAGCTAGAGTACCCGTTTTCAAATATCCTAGCTAGAGTACCCGTTTTCAAATATCCTAGCTAGAGTACCCGTTTTCAAATGTGCAAGCTAGAATACCAGTTTTCAAATGTGCAAGCTAGAATACCAGTTTTCAAATATCCTAGCTAGAATACCAGTTTTCAAATGTGCTGGCTAGAATACCTGTTTGACAGCTTAATACTGTTTTCATCTTGAGTCTTATTTTCATAACGTTTCCGTCGATATAACGTCCGGCCTTCTTCGGGTGTATCTTGTCGAACTTAAGAATCTTTCTGTATAACTCTGAAGTCTGCATGGAATTTCGAACGGAACCCTTTATTTAATTCACGAGGATAGCGTGCTTTCGTTGCGTAAGCCATGGCTGGTAGAAGTGCTATGTAATTCGCAGTTGTATTTTGAGTATCGTCCACCCAGCGCTTATGTCAACGGATCATTAAATCTAAGGGAGATAACCAGCGTAAACATAGTCAAAATATGCATATTTTGCAAGATGTAATTTGGGACGCTGAAATAATCAGTAGAACAATGAAAGAATGTTAAATGAAAAAAAAAAAAATGATTACACGATTACTGTAGCCGAGTTCCGGAAATTAGTGAAACAGTTTACAAAAAGGAAACAAGTTCGCGAACTTTAGCAACGAACTTAAAATATAACAATGTTAAGTAACAAAATAAACTTATTAATTAACGTATTACACAAAACAAAAGTAAACTGTTACAATGTAACGATGGTAATTAATCCAAAACAAAAATTAAATAAACTTGTTAATTAACGAAAAGAACGAAACGTTTTTGAATGAGATTTTGAAGTATTTAAACCGTCATTTTAATTTTTTTTTAACGAAAATAAAGAATAAAAAATGTAGAATTTTTTTCTTTATTTTAGGTAATCAATCATTTTTGTCTATGATTAAAGTTTATTTTATTTTACTGTTATGTACAAATTTATTTAAAAAAAAAAGGAAGAATAACAATGTTCAAAGATTCTGCACAAGATAAAGTGTTCGTTTTTTTTGTTCTCTTAAATGAGGGAAGCATTTTTCATTGGCTAATTGTTACTAATTATTGTTATATTTTAAGTTCGGTGATTAACTTCGCTAACTTGTTTCCTGTTCGTAAACTGTTTCAGCAATTTCCGGAACTCGGCTACAGTAATCGTGTAATCATATAATTTTTTTTTTCGTTTAATATTTTTTCATTATTCTACTGATTATTTCAGCGTCCTAAAATATATCTTGTAAACTATGCTTATTTTTGCTATGTCTATGCTGGTTATCTCCCTTAGATTTAATGATGTGTTGACATAAGTACTGTCCACGCCCAGAATTGAACTTCGCCCTCCAGAAGCGTATGACTGACAACTGAATTTTATCAAGCACTTTATTCCACAAGTTTTTTTTTTTTTTATTACATTTTCACCCCAAACAAGGCACATTGCCACTTTGGTGTAGGGGGCTACTATCAGGGGAAACATCTACTGGGGTACTATGTAGGGATTAGGGCAGCGAGATGTTAGTTCACGTTGCACTTGAACTTATGCATGTCAGTACAGTTGGGGAAGCAGTGACCTGGAATGGAATTCCAAAGTCTAATAACACTAGTCAGAACAATCTAAGCAACACGTATCCGCTCAGAGATTAGCAACCAATCAGAACCTAGAGATTGGACTTGACCATCTAAGTATAAGGGACCATCCCAACCTGCATATAAGCCAACTTGTTTTTAATCTTACTTTCTTTAGTTCCAACCTAACTGGTCAGCCAGTTAAGCATTGATGACTAATTTTAACAGTGACAATTGACTTGTGGAAATAGGAAACGAATAAAATCTTGATCTACTTTCTATATTAATATCGGACATTGTATAAAAATAAAACTGGCGTCGTCAAAGCTATAACCTAATCTATTCGGTTCCAGGTCAATTATCTTTTTTATGTCAGTCTTACAAACCTAAAATAAATAAAGGCTTCAAAGCAGACAAATAAGAATATAAAAGTTTATGTAAAATTCATCCTCTGGATTTGATTACTTGCGTAACTATGGCGAGGGCTTCCAGGCACATTGCTTGTTATTAGCTCTAAAATGGCAGCTTATCGCTTGTAATTGTTGTCGTCATGGAAACGCCTGTTGATTTGTTTATCATCTTGAAAAATCGTTCAGAGTTAATCAGCGATCTTGATGATTTGTCATCTGGCTTTGTTGAATTGCTACGAGTTGGTTTTATTTCAGCTGTGTTAGGGAGAACTCGTACTACAATTGTTGATATAGCTATCATTGTAAGGAAGCAAGGGTTTTTATATTTAATGTTCTTGCTTGGCAAATCGGGCCAGAGGTAGTAAGGATCGTGCTTCAGAATTGACTAGTCTATATCAAATCTCCCTCGTTGGTCATAGCTATTAGGTTAGTAATTCGGGTTCACCTCTGACACCAAGAACAGAAAAGCTCAGAGGTTGCACATGTGGCAAAAGCTGTGAAAATGAGGGCTTACCGTTCAAACGATCTAGGTGTGCGTGTGTGTTTTGTCATCGCTGCGAAGCTAGGATAAGAAAAGAATTCCAAGATGGCACCGACGGCGTTTTGTAATGGTATGATCTCGGAAACTCTCGTGCATATATGCAAATCAGTTGGTCTTGGACAACTATAAATTCGGGTCGTTTTGGAAGGCAAGGCAGGAGGAAAGAACGGCCGGTTGGTAATTGTGTATGCTGGATCGTGTTGGCGTGTCACCGTATCTGTGTGTGTACTGATCGAACCGCTTTCCTGTCCCTTGCACTTTGGACTTTGAATTGGTTTACATTGGACTTGCACATTGGACTTTGAATTTGTTTAGATTGGATTTCAACTTCATATTCGGGTAAGGGTTGTCCTAGAACACACAAAGGAGTATGCATTGCGTATGTGTTTAAAATGCTAACCAATGAACGACAAATCTTGGTGTCGACTGATTCTGGATTTCACCAGATCCCTGTCAGCTCTGTTGTGGTGTTAATACCGTTTGGTCTCTGCTCTGTCAGCCACAGGCAGCCCTGCATGGAACCAGAGTTTTAAGTGGAATAGGTGTGACTCTATCACGCTTTAGTGGATGGCTACTTGTGATAATGATCGAATCCACTAATTCATAATGTTTTCGCTGTTTAACTAATTAATTTATAACTTTTTTTTCTTCAAGCATCATTGATATTTTCATGCAATATTCTCACCCATGTTGACTTGATAACGACCTTCTTTAGTCAATAGAAAAGGAGTCACCTATCGTCATGATAATGCTTGTTCTCACACAGTGCTGTTGATCAACGATCTCCTATGAGAATTTGGTTTGCAAATCATCATGCATATTTTACTGATCGAGTCCCCTCAGATCATCACTTATTTGAAGAACCATAAAACCATTTCGATAGACATCGGTTAACACTATGAAAATATGATATTTTAATTTATGCAGATTGCGTATGTATTATTATAGAATCAATCATCTATTGATTATTATATATTACAAAGAATAATTTGCCAAATAAAAAAATAATAACAATGATAATGTTGTTCATCAAATTCCGTCTGTGTTTTTTAACAATGTCACATCAATTTGGGCTTGACGTTAAATGCTCTGGAAAAGTCACTTCTGGTGTTAATGTTTATTTTTAAAATATGCAAACGAAGAAATGATTTGCAGCGATTTTAAATGGTATCTTTTTTCATTGAAATTAAACTCATTAATAAAATAAAATAAATGATGAGATAGACAAAGGCTTGAACAGGGAATCAATCGATCTGTAGTCAAATGCCCTACCACTAAGCTATATCTCCAGATTATTATAAATCTGACTTTTAAGAAGAAATGATTTGCTGAGATTTTATTATCTCCCTTGGTCGGTGTAACGTAAAATATTCCCCCGTAAAAATTCTTAAAATCAGATTTTTTCGATTGTCGATACTTGTGAGATGAATTTCTGTACAAAACATATCTAAGAACACTGCCAGACATATAAATTAGCTTTGTACGAAATTTGCAAAAGATAGGATCAGCCGTTTCAGAACCTATGAGGAAGAAACTCTCAAACATACACGCACACACACACAAACACATTGACTTTTATATTAATATAATAATAATAATAGTAGAAATATGTGTGTGTTGTACACTAATAATGTAGTATAACACTATTGTTTGCCGGGGAGAGTTGATTTGTCGTGGAGACATTTCTGGAACCGTCGTTACATCCTGGCATGGCAACCAACTTTCCCGGGAGAATAAATGACATAACTATAAGCAACATCCCCTTTTTAGGCTAAGGGATTCATTACTTCAAGGGTCCAATAGAGTTCATTTGACGTCTGCTACATCTGCTAGGGGGTCTAGTCTCTGGTCGTTTTGGTCGGCGACATTAAAGGCAGCATAGTTATCACCGTTAGTTGCAGAGCTTCATCAGCATTGTTGATAGGAACTGTTTTCTAAAATTGAACGCTTGTACAAAATTGAACACCGATATTTTTCTTTAGACAAGTGGATAAAGAGAAATGTCACAGAGCACAAGAATAAAAAATACTTGTTCTCTGGAAATGAATTAAGCGAATAATTCCTGCAGTTGTCATTGGCTTTATTGGCAATGGTACAATTATTGTACAGGACACACAACAAGAAAAAAAAAAATATATATATATATATATCGTCAATGCACAGTTCAAACATTTCAAAATATAACTGCTTGAAACAACGCGCAGCTCTTTACAAACAGACTTTTTTCTCCAAATTTACAATATGGCAAGGAAGAAGAAAAGGGAAAAAAGAAACAAAACAACATACTGAAGATGGAGTATACCTCTGAAATATATTTGTGATAAATTTCAAACAAGTAAAATATTTGTTTATTTTCCTAATATTACCTTGTGATTTGGCTTTCAAGCGTACTTGATGCGTATTTTATTTTATATATATATATATATATATATATATATATATATATATATATATATATAAATCCAAGATGGCGTAAGGTAAAATATAAAGGTAACAGCAGCTTCTTTTCCAAATTTTGGGATTCTTTCCATGTTGTATCACATTTTAATTCCTTTTGGTGGATTGATTGTTGCTATTTCTTCTGATGAGTTAAGCGCATAATAGATTCACTAATTGATATAATTATTAAGTGATTGATTTTGCGCTATGAAACAGACACTGTCAATAATTGTAAGGATCAATTGATGTATAACGAATGCCAACAGCCCACTTGGGAACGCTGATCATGCAGTGATAATGGTTGAAATCGCCCTAAACTCTAGAGCCAAAACTGAAGAGCCAGTGCTCAAAACAACGAGATATTATAAAAAGGCTGACTGGGGAACCATCAGAGATCTTATCAGAGATACCCCATGGGGAAATATTTTTTCTCTTCCTGCTGAACAGTGCGCAAACGAGACCATTGAATGGTTCAAAACTGCAATCGAAGTGCATGTTCCCATGCAGAAAATTTATAGCAAGCCCCACTCTCCCCAATGGTTTACATCGACTTGCACAACTGCCATTGCTCAAAGGCAGCATGCATACCGCAGATTTAACCGACATAAGTCCAGTTCAAACAGACAGAAGTACATAGAAGCTAGAAGTAACGTTAAGAAAGAAATAGTGACAGCTAAGAGAGAATTTATGGAAACCACTAAAAAACGCATCGAAGCACAAAAACTAGGAACTCGTGACTTCTGGAAAATCTACAACAGTGTAGTAAATAATGGGCAATCAATAATTCCCCCACCAACCAAAAATCATGAGGTTGTTTGCTCAGCAACCGAGAAGGCTAACATGCTTGCCAGTCGGTTTGCCTCAAACTCCACACTGCACTCTTCCAACCACCCCCTACCTGAATTTCCTATCCGGACAAACGCCATGCTAGACGATCTGAAAATCACCCCTGCTAAGGTGCATGCTATCATAAAAAACCTTGACACTTCAAAAGCATGTGGACCCGATCTCATCCCAACTGTGCTATTAAAAAAGTGTTCAGCTGAAGTAGCTCCAGTTCTCTCCAAACTCTACAGCAAATGCTTTAATGAATCTTGCTTTCCGGGCTGTTGGAAAACTGCTTCTGTGGTACCAGTATTCAAGAATTCTGGCGAAAGAACTGACTCATCAAATTATCGCCCCATTAGCCTCCTCCCACTTTTTGCCAAAATATTTGAGACCTTAATTAACCATGCTCTAGTCCATCACCTTACAGATGCTAAACTTCTGACTGACCAACAATATGAATTTAAACAAGCCCGTTCCACAGCAGACATCCTAACTGTAATCTCCGAACGTATATACCATTCACTGGACAAAGCGGGGGAGGGCAGAGCGGTAGCTCTATATATATTTAAGGCTTTTGACAGGGTATGGTATGAGGGTCTCCTCAGGAAAATTAGATCATACGGTATCACTGGTAGAATACTTAACATAATTAAATCCTTCTTAGATAAGAGAAAAATCCAGGTTGTTCTCGACGGTCGCACATTTAAACAATATAAATGCGGGAGTGCCCCAGGGGTCTATCCTTGGACCTCTACTGTTCCTAATATTTATTAATGACCTCCCCGACAAAATTGCCTCTGAGATGGGTATATATGCTGATGACACCACACTCTATAGCAGGCACGACAGGAAAACAAATGAACACATATTTAAAGAAATGGCAGAAACACTAGAGGATGACCTCCAATCTGTACTGGAATGGGAACAAAAATGGATGGTCACGTTCAATGCCATCAAAAAGCGCAAGCATTAAGTTACATGGACATACCCATGATCAAAGCATGAGCACATGATCGACTTTATATTAACACATAAAAGAGACACGAGACACATATGCAATGTACATGTCTTACGTAGTGCTGATTGTGAAACTGATCATAATTTGGTATGTGCAAAATTTAAGATGTGTATTTTCAGGAGCTCAAATGGCAGGAGTTCCAAAATGTATTGATGTCTCTACACTAAAAGATCTTGCAATTTGAATGGGTTTGAATGAAAAAATAAGCACAATTGAGTTTGCTGATAACTGGGAAACTTTTTAAGATCGGGTATATACTTCTGGAGTGGAGATCCTCGGTTTAAAAAAGTCTGTACACAAAGACTGGTTTGATGATAATGATCAAGAGATAAAGGCTCTCTTGGAGGCAAAATGTTCTGCCATGAAAAACTTTTGAATGGCAATCTCAAAAATAGAACAGCCATTGAAAGAAACTACAAGGAGTACATGGTTGTTCTACAGAGAGAGAAGAATGAAGAATGTTTGGTGATCCAGTATATCTGCTTACAACTGAAAAGATACCAAAGAGCTATGTAGTTTTCGTAAGCAGGTTTTTAGCCCCAAACCTGCTCCTTTTGTACCTTTACTGTCCAAGAATTAGTCAACTCTTATCAAAGGTCCAGATCAAATAAGAGAGCGATGGAGGGAGCACTGATGGAAAACAGATGGGAGTTGTTGATGAAAATATCATCAATGGTCTACCTCCACTTGACATTCTTCATCAAATGGATGAGTTACCCTCAGGTGATGTGGTAGTCTTGGCTATGGAAAATATAAAGACAGGGAAGGCACCAGTCCACATTCCCATTGAGCTGCTTCAACACGGAGGTAAGCATGCAACCAATACATTACACATGCTGATCAAAAAGTCTTGGCTGGGTTCACCAATACTACAAAATGGGATAAATGGGTTATTAGTTTCTCTTTTGAAGGATAAAGGAAGAAGATCTGATTGTGATCACCACCATGGGATAACGCTTCTTGAATCGGCAGGGAAGGTGCTGGTGAGATTCTTATTGGATAGTGTATTTATTTGCTTCCCCACCAAAGCAAATTAGGCACAAGGCCGTTTTTAATGTGGGGTAAAAACCAGCTCCCCTAAAAGTAGGCAAAAAGGGGGCACTCTGGTTACCAAAAATAATAATTGTCCCAGTATAGAGGGTTTCCCCTCGATTGACTGGTACAAATTATCCTAAGTGCAGCATCTGCAGAACAGATACTACACTTTGAGGTATTTATTTGCTCCCCCACTGAGCAAATTAGGCACAAGGCCGATTTTTAATGTGAGAAGTGAAGGAGGGAAATGGAGACCAACTCCCCAGGGAGTAGGGGAGCTGGATAGTGACAATTGGTATGAAGGGTTTCCCCTACATTGACCAAGGTCTTATATGTGGGGTTGCCCCTACATATGGTCTTTGTTTGCAGTATCTGCCGGGACAGATACTACACTTTGATTCCGACCCGAAGGCCAAGAACAACATAAAAAAGGCAAGCCTCTTTTCTATTGGATAGGCTCATCAAAAACATCTGTCCGTTAATCATTCCTGAGGTGCAATGCGGTTTCACTGAGGGTATGGGCACTGTAGATATGATATTTACTGCAAGGCAGTTTCAAGAAAAATGTATTGAACAACAGATGCCATTTTATCAAGTGTTTTTGGACCTTACAAATGTATTTGACACTGTAAACACTGTAAACAGACAGGCCTTGTGGGTAATTCTTGGGAAAATTGGATGTCCTCCTACTTTTGTCAGGATGTTTCAAGAACTCTACAGAAATATGAAGGCTCGTGTTGCATTTAACGGGCAATTATTTGGTGAATTTGCTGTAGACAGTGTAGAACAGAGAGATATTCCGGCAATGTCTTCAATGTGCAATGCATTTATTCCAATTCATGTTGGTTGTGAATGGTATGCTGTTGAGCAAACAACTTTCAGGTTGTGTATTATTAGTCATGGCAATTGGTTGTTGAGAAGGTTTCTTGTAATTGTTAAAGGAAAGAAGCTTAGTCTTAGCAGCATTGAATGTTAACATCCTGGCTTTCTAAATGCAGTTGACCAAGTACTTTATAGACATAGCTAGAAAACCTAAACCCGTTTAGAAGTAGTGTTTAAAACAGAGCAAGAGTCTCTTAGAAATGCTAGGTAAAATAGATACCGAAGGTTGGTTGAAGAGTGAGGAGGCCATGATAGGTGGAACACAACTGGAAAGAACGTCTACACCAAGTAAACTGGGAGCAGAACCCACCCAATAAAACACATTGGTTACGGGGTGGGAGTAACTGTTAGAAACATGACTAGAGTGGGGGTAAGCATCCAAGGGATGGTTCAATTACAAGACTAAACTCCAGAGGGCCAGAAGGAGAGACATTTGGCCCAAGTAATGTATTGAAGTGAATTTATCGAACAACAGATGCCACTTTATTGAGTATTTTTGGACCTTACAAAGGTGTTTGACACCATAAACAGACAGGCCTTGTGGGTAATTCTTGGGAAAATTGAATGTCCTCCTACTTTTGTCAAGATGTTTCAAGAACTATACAGAAACATGAAGGCTCGTGTTGCATTTAACGGGCAATTATTTGGTGAATTTGCTGTTGTAGAACAGAGAGATATTCCGACTCCAACTCTAGTCTTTATTTACTTCACAATGCTTCTTGCATACGCATTTAAAGATTGCAATAAAGGTGTCTTTCTCCACTTTAGGATTACTAGCAAAGTATTCAATTTAAGGAGATTTAACAAGTCACAAACGTTTGGAGTCAAGGAACTACTTTATGTTGTTGATGCTGATTTTGTGTCTCATTCAGAACGAGATATGTAAGATGTAATGAATTGTTTTTCAGCAGCATGTGATGCCTTTGGCTTAACTATCAACATTAAGAAAACGAAAGTGGTGTCCTCCCCTGCACCTGGTGTTCTTTATATTGAACCAAATCTCTATATGAGAGAAAGAAGGCTAAATGGTATGAACACATTTGTGTACTTAGGCAGCACAGTCTCAGAGACAGCTGTCTGAATGCAGAGATACGTCTTCGCATTTAGAAGGCTAGCACGGCATTTGGAATACTAGAAAAGCGGCTGTGGTGTGATCGATGGATTTCTGTCAAAACCAAAATAAGTGTCTACTCGACCTGTGTTCTTTCTCTCTTCCTTTACACATCTGGACTACACAACGACGGCACTTAAAGCGACAATAGATTCCATCAGGAATGCCTCGGGCGAATTCTGAATGTAAAATAGCAGTCAATGACACCTGACACGGAAATTTTTAAGAAATCTGAGTGTTTGAGTGTTGAAGCGATGGTGATGAGGGATCGGTCATGTTGTTCAGATGGAGGATGCGAGGCTGCATAAAAGACGATCTTAAAGCCTTCAAGATTTCTGTTCAGAACTGAGAAACTATAGCAAAATGCCACCTGAATGAAGAAGGCTAGTTAGAGATGGATCTGAAGTTTTCGAATGCGAACGAATCAGTTATGCTGAGCTCAAATGAAACCTGAGGAGGGTTTACTTGGGAATGGGGATTACCACCTGAGTGAGTGGTAGGGTGTTTGGGGAAGGGGGGCTGTTGCCACTAGGATTAAGGTTTAGTGATACGGTTAAGAGGGTTTTTTTTTCTTTAATTCACTCCCAAAACACACAATGTATCTCCCTTAATTGCAATACACATTTTGTTTGGAATAATACCACAACGTGAAGAATGAGGTTACTACAGGTTTCGATCCTGTGCCTCGGAAGGAGAAACCATTTAATGCGTTAAAAACGTAATTTTTCAAAATATACTTTAAAATTGTATACAGGTTGATGAGAAAATTTCATTTTAATAATATATCCATTCATATAACATCAGTTCATTCTATTGTTAGCATTGGTTTCGCCAATATTTTTCTAGTCAAGATTCTTTCTGAAAAGACAGCAGGTACTTACAGGAGAGACCACATGAAGGTTTCTGACATCCTAAGTGAAAGTGATTATTGTGGAATTAATTGGATTCGAACTTAGAACCCCCAAGGTCATTAGTCTGTGTCGTTATACACTTGATCACCGTCACCTTCCAAGATAAGGTGTGTAAAATAGTTATAATTTTTATGTTAAAATTTTTTCCCTCTCTCCCTGTCTCTCTCTCTCATTGTTTTTCCCTCTCTTTCTCTTTGTCTGTCTGTCTGTCTGTCTGTCTGTCTGTCTGTCTGTCTGTCTGTCTGTCTGTCTCTCTCTCTCTCTCTCTCTCTCTCTCTCTAATAAAACAAAGCAAGGGAAATGTAATTTGATTAGTTTTGTGTTCATGTCAAATTCACGCCCACAAGTCACTGGGTGTGTTGCAGAGCATACATAATCCATTTAAGAGGTGAGGTGGTTGTGGGGGGGGGGCTGATTGGACTGCGTACAATCGTTTAGGTTTTGGAATCCATGGAATTAAAAAAAATAGAAGAATCTCGGGTGTGGCTTAAATGCAAATAAATTTACTGCACTTCGTGCCAGAGTGGCAGCTGTAGCTTTCACTAAAAGTTAATTTGTTTTTAAGACGACATCAGAAGGCGGACTTACTCTTTTGTATAGAAAAGAAGTCGACAATTTGCACAGAGTTCGAACTGGCTTGAAGAAAAACGCAAGGAAGTTTTAGGACTGGGAAAACTCCGATGAACATGGATTTTTCAACAAGTTTTTTTCTATGCTTGATAGTATATATTTTATGTCCCCGGAACAAATCCACAACAGGAACATTTTCAAATTAAACACCGAACTACTGGATTGCCCGGGCGACATTAAACTAAATTCGGTGATGAAGCCAGAATTTGGGTGTTTTGTGAAAGATGGGGTAACTTATTAACAATTAATATCAGTGTTGCGTCTTAACTTTCTGCCTGATGGAAAACAGAGGAAATTTATTCAGTTTTATTTGTGTACTAAGTCATTCGGGTGTGGTGGGGGCATAAAATGGATACGCATTGTTTAATCGTATTTTATCAGCGCTTCTGAATTTCTCCTGTTCACACGTTGCACGATCAAGGAAATAGCTCGTTCTCTCTCACACTCTCTCTTTGAACCATGTGACGTTTATCCTTTTCTATTTATTCTGACCGTCTAGTAATCTTAATCTCTATCACTGAAAGTTGAACCCGACTAAACTTTAATTTCATTTTTTTTCTCAACTAACCGTTTTATATACTAGTGGGTTTACTCGCCCAATATTGAACATCAGGTTCAATCTGCGAGTATCATATCATGACATGAAACTGCATCAACTGTCATCAATATTTAAAACGAATGTCGTTAATATTATTCAGAAAATATCAAGAACAAAAATAATTTCTATCAAAATCATCCAAAAAAGGTTGATATG
Organism: Euprymna scolopes; assembly: GCF_053919585.1. Classification (NCBI taxonomy): domain Eukaryota; kingdom Metazoa; phylum Mollusca; class Cephalopoda; order Sepiida; family Sepiolidae; genus Euprymna; species Euprymna scolopes. Next base: position 186,132,366 of record NC_136482.1, read on the forward strand.
TCGTAAACGAAAACAACTGAAGAAAGAACCGCGGATTAATAGGTTTAATTATTTGTCGAAGTTTATATGTCGTAAAACAAAACCGACGCTCCATTAATATAACTGAATTTAAACTTGGTGAAACAATTAGACGCACGCATGCAAATCCTCGGCCTCTTAGAGGGTTATACAGTTACATTTTGCAGCATTTATTAAACAATACTCACTTTTACACTGGCCTCTTGTTAACTTGTGTTGATTTTAAGTAAAACTAGGATAGCAGATTCAATGGCTTTGTGACACTCACACACACACACACATTATTGGCCTGGCAAGGCTATAGAGGAGAAAAACCAAGCAAAATAAAACCCTAAACAAAATTCGTCCCTAAGCAGCAAAACTAAAGCTGACCTGCCAGAACACTATATATATACAAATATAGGCCAATTTGAGCATATCTTATTGGTTTGAAAGGTTTTTTTTTTACCAATTGTCATAAAATTTTAACCATAGAATAGTGCTATAATCTTCAAAAAGCCCAGACAATTTCATGTAGTTTCGTCCCATAGAACCAATGATATGAGCATTTCAATATTCAATTTAGCAATTAGTATAGCATATATATATATATAATATTTAAATTGTAATTCATTGAATTTCAAAAAACTCTCATTGAAATGAAATGAAATGAAGTGGTTGAGTTTCATATCAAAGAATTTTTATTATTCTAAGCAAGACAAAGAATGTTTTAGAAAGTTAATCTCCTTAACCTATAGGGTTTCGATGTCTACCATCTCATCAGAGGAGTGAAAATATTAGCAAATAGTTATAAAGGTATGCACCCTATTTGCTAAAGTCAGTGAGACATGGAAAGTCAAAGTGAAATCTCACGTTCACATAACCACTGATTGTTAAATAAAAACTATTCCGAAGTATATATATATATATATATATATATATATATATATCCCCAAAACCCTCTGGCTTTGATCGAGGGGAGACTAAAACTTGCTGCAATGGTTTCAAATGACCTGATATAATAGCAAGGGAAGACTTGATTCCAGATATTTATCATATGTTATATCTCCCCTCTTTTGGAAACAGGATACGAGTATGAATATCTCCAGTATCAAATAATCTTTATATACTCTGAAATTTACTTTATTTATGAAAACCAAAGATGTGGAGATATCATATATGAGAAATATTTTGAATCACGTCTCCCCCTTGCTGTTATTTCACATCATTTGAAACCATTGCAGCAAGTTTTAGTCTCCCCTCTATCATAGCCAGAGGTTTGGGGGAAATAACAGCAAAGGAAGACTTGATTCAAAATATTTCTCATATGTTATATCTCCCCATCTTTGGTTTTCACAGATAAAGTAAATTTCACAGTGTATATGGATTATTTGATACTGGAGATTTTCATAATCGTACCCTATTTCCAAAATATAACATATGAGAAATATTTGGAATCGAGTCTTCCCTTTTGCTGTTATTTCAGATCATTTGAAACCAGTGCAGCAAGTTTTAGTCTCCCCTCCATCATAGCCAGAGGTTTTGGGGAAATATATATACAAATACACTCATCAGCACCTACGATTTACCGAATACGAGAGCAAGTTTATGCATAATTCTATGTGTGCATCCAAATACAGTCTATACAAGAAAACATTTAAGAAAATATATTTTGTACTTGCATCCTTTTGTTCATATTGCTGTCCATTTCGTAACCCATAGATTTGAATCTATACCTTATATTTCTACATTTCGTTACATGAACATGTATACACATTAGTGTACACTTACATATCTTACATATATCTTTTCTGTCCCATGACCTATTAAATAAAGAATATACCAGATTATACACAAACATTATTCACACTCATATTAATGTTAAGTTTTATATTTCAGTCTATTAACAATCTTACGGACTGAGACTCTCAATTACACTATGTCTCAAAAGATTTATATATCTAAGACTGTTGTTTAGTTGTTCAGCTAGAATTAAGTCGATAAATTAATTTAGGGCTTCTATCATCAGGGTAAATTCCAACAAGCAACACACTGGTTTCAACGCGAACATATAAATTCAGAATTCAGGGGCTTGCGATCTTAAATATATGTCCATATCTACATCTGGTAATCATTTCATCTCCTTTATTTAATAGCTTTGTGTTCATACCTTTCATTTCCAGACAAAGATAGCATCTATATTTAAATCCCTTAAGAGTCCAAGAATTACAGAGAATAGACCAGATGACAGCCGTCTTATCCAACTCGGTCTTTCTCAGTACAAGATTCAGAAAAGAGTGTCTATGAACGTCTGTCTGTTTTCAGCTGCTCGCCGATATCCCGATGTATACCTTCTTGTCATTAGGGTTCTCTTATGGATTGATGGTTGCTTTACAGACCATACACTTGACCTTACAATTGCCATACAGTGGACATTCACTCCTGATTTTACAATTACAGTTCTTTTTATTTATATTATTAGTATCATTTACTGTTGTGTCTAATATTTTCAGATAAGATGTGAGCTTATTATGCTGTCCATGTTTCTTGTGCAAGAATAAATAATCTTCACTGATTTTCTATTAAAGATGCTGAAGTGTTTGTCTAAAAGTCTCAGAAAAGAGTTACCAGTTTTAATATGGGACAACTTGCAGAACGGGGTATTAAACCAAATAAATTTACGGCTTCTATTCCTAGAGTTTTTTTTTTTAGAGTATCCACTATTAGCTATTGCTATTTCATATATCTTTTTCTTGTTGAATATTGCCTTACTGGCTGAGAGCTTGTTTAGTCTTGTATTAATTGTAATTGATACTTAATTAATTATGCACTTGGGGTTTGACTTAATGTATGAGAGTGTTTTTTTTTCTTTGTTAAAAACGTATTAGGTTCAGTGTGATATACTAATAATTAACTACATTATAACTGAGGGTTATATCTATCTTACGTTGCAGGTGTCTAAATGCTCTACTTATCCTCTTTGAGTGATCGATACTAGAGGCCCATTGCTATTCTTAATGACTATTAGTCTGTCATCCCTGTACAACTCTACTTATTCTTGATTTAATATTCTAATGAATATGTGCAATATAAATATGCCTACTAATTCTTCGTCAAATACCTGTCAGTATGTCGAAGTTGCTGTCACTAGACTTGATCCAATTTCTGTGGTTAAACGTTAAAATGGATTTGCGGCAAGATAAAATGTTGCTCACCTGCTCAGTTGAAATCTCTATAAAATTCATGGCATAGATAATCATCATCATCATCATCATCATCATCATGACGGGCTCCTTGCCCGGACCAATGTGACTCTTCCTCTCCAGAGTTTCCTGTCTTCCATCAGTTGCCTCAGATCTTCAGGTTCACAGTTGGCGTTGTGTGCTATTTGTTGGATGTACATGAATCTAGGTCGTCCTCTGCTTGCGCATCCGTGTCATGGAGTCCATAGCAATACATCACTCACCAATTCATGCTTGCTCCTCAGACAATGACCCGCAAATCGTAGGCGTCTTTCTCTGATGGTATTAGATATGGCAGGTAGATTGCCATAAAGTTGCTGCTTCGTAGGATGATTTTGCCAAGATATATTTAATATTGCTCTTAGCATACAGGTGTATGTGCCGTCTAGTTTTCTTTCCAATCTTTTAGTGAGTGTCCAGGTTGTAGCACCGTAAACAAGGACAGACTCTACCACTGTCCTGAAGAACTGCCTTTTCAGTTTGTAAGCCAGTCTCAAAGTCCATACTGAATGTAGCCCATCCAATGCAGTCCATGCTTTTGAGATGCAAATTCCGATATCTCTTTCTGTGGAAACTATGTTGCTGCTCATATACGTAAACTCGGCGACTTCTTTCAGTGTTGATCCAACCAAAGCCCTAATCCCTCCCTTCACATTGAAAGTCATAAACTTTGTCTTATCCGCATTTATGTGGAGACCAATGTCATTTGCAGACTTTTCTAGCTTACGTAACAGTGTTTGCGCATCAGCAGTGTTGTTCGCGAACAAAGCAATATCGTCTGCGTAATCTGCATCAGTTATGTGTGCTGATTGATGACGTCTGTTTCTGGATTCATTTAGGGTGAAGCCTAGCATGTTGTGTACATCAACAGAGGTGTGAAGTACAAAGTCAAGACAGATAATGAAAAGAAAAGGGGCAAGAGTATCTCCTTGTAGAACCCCAGTGTGGATGTCGAAAAATTCAGCTTTGGAGAAATCTACAAAGATCATGACTGCCTCAATGTTTTTTGCTTTGACTCCTTCAATCAGTCTCCTAACAGTAAGTATTTGACTAGTAGTAGAGCGATTCTTTCTAAATCCATTTTGGTTCTTCCTGAGCACTTCTTCGATCTTTGGTTGGATACGGTTGAGAAGCATAGCATTGTAGATTTTTGCATCCTTCCCTCCATATATTAATAATTTTTTGATTATATACAGAATTGCATGAATTAAGAAGTATGTCACTGAAACCACCTGTCTTCCATACTTCAGGAGGTATGTTATCTAAGCCTGCAGCTTTAGGATTCTTGGTCCTCTTTAGTACATTTAGAAGTTCCTCCATTGTAAAATCACCCTTCTCAATATCGAGTTCCTGTACAACAATCGGCTGAATTGGTTGGTCTGTTACTTCTGGTTTGTTTCTGAGTAGCTTTTTAAAATGTGCTTTCCATTTCGAACATGCATTTTCCGGAGTGTTTGCCTTTAACTTAGCTTTGGCAGGTCGTTTGCGCCCAGATATCTCATTTACTACTTGCCAAGCCAGATAGGATTGTTTGTTATCTGCTGCATTCTGGATTCGATCTTGAACATACTTCTGTTGTTCTGATAAGTACATCATACTAAGCTCTTTAAGCGCCTGCTTCCTTAATTTTGTATTCTGTCGAGTTTGGTATTTATGTTGCTTTTTGATTATGTTTTTTAACTTTTCTCGTTTAATATTATTTTATCATTTTCCCACGGTACTTTTCGCTTTACCTTGGGCTTCAGAGGTATACAGTTCTTTGCTGCTTCTTAGTGCGATCTAACAAAGTTTTCATAGGTGGTATTAGCAGTTGGTTCCTGCTCTTGTGCTTGTAAAGCATCAAATCTGTTTCGCAGTTCGACGATGAATCTCGGTTTTTTCTGATTGTCATGTGACAACGATGACCAGTTGTAGGGCTGTCTAGATGATTTTTTAGTTTTGTTCGCTCGTAGGTTTACCTTCAACTTAGAGGTTACAATCCTACGATCAGTAGACACACCATAGAAACTGCTATAAGCTTCAGTTATGACAGCTATTGATCCACTTCTTATTCACAAAAAGATACTCCAGTTGTGCCTTGTCTCCATTTGAGGATTGATGGGTCCAGAGCTTACCGGGTCTTTTCTGAAAATGGGTATTCATGCATTGTAGGTTGTTTTCAAGGAGAAAAGTTAATAGATACTCTCCATTTCGGTTTGTTCCATCATGGAAAGAGAACTTATACTTGTTATCTTCCCGTCCTATATGTGCATTCATGTCACCCCCCCCCCCGATAACCAATAAATTATGTTTGGGGATTGATCGCACTATTGCTGACAGTTCATCATAGAAATTCAGGATCTCTTGCTTGTCACTGACGTTGGTAGGGCTGTAGCAACAAATAGCAGTAGTAGCAGGATTACCACTGAAGGTAGCAAGAATTATCCTTCGCGTTATCTTCTCAGCACTGTTCAATGATTTCAATGCTTGAGGGCTAAGCAGAAGTCCTACTCCCCCAATGGTACTATTTGTCGAATTTTTCCATGCTGACGCTGATACTAGTGTCCAGCTGTTACCAATTTCATGGTACTTTATGTCCATGTCGTTGTGGAAGAGATGGTGCTCTTGAATATACACAATATCGATATTGTGTTCTTTGGATGAAGCAACAAGTTCTGATATTTGAGATGTGGGTTGAAGTGTCCGTACATTAAAGGTGGATATTTTGATGGTATGTCTACATTTTGCTAGCTTAGGTTTTGATGCTGTAGTAAACTTGTCGATAGCTGTGGTCTGTGCCGGCACACCAAGTAGTGACACTTGGTTACCCATGTGGCGGATGATGCGGTATGGAATTCTGGTTTGATTTAAAGTCATATTGATTCTTTCGATAGCTCGGATAATATCACCTGTGTGAGCTACGTCTACATGCGAATCACAGTAATTTCTCTAGTTAGACTAGTTGAACCTGATCGTTGATCTCTTAATGATTCTTCTGCTCAGCGTCTTTTGTGCCCTGCCATTGACTGAGTCTTTTGTTCTTCCGCCAAGGCGCATAACTGTCATGCTGCTCCCCATGACGTTACCAGTTCAGGTTCTACATCAGTCTTCTGTTATGAGTGGTCCTACATGATTACCGTAGACTATATCCTCATTCTGCCACGATTTAGGTCTGATGTGAGTGTTTCTTTCATCAGACGGTATAGCCTGTTGAGGCAATCCTATACTGTTGTAACTTCCGCACGAGCTATGATGTAAGGTTGACATTTGCGGAGATTCAAATACTTTTTATCACCAGGATCGGTATGCTCTTCACAGCATACATTTGAAGTAATGAAAAAAAATAAATAAATAAATAAAATAAAATAAAATCCTTTACTCACATGAGATTATTCTATTTAATTGATATAACGCAATCGACGTCCAGCTAAATTTGAAAATTGATTAATTTGAGAAGACTGCAAGGAGCATGTCGGTCCAATTGATAAAAACTAAAAGCAAAACAAAACAAAAACAAAATGTTCAAATTTAGTTGGACGTCGATTGCGTCTTATCAGTTGACCAGAATAATCTCATGTGATTAAAGGAATTTTTTCATTAATTCGAGAGGACTCCGAGGAGCGTGTCGGTCCAATTGATAAAAACTAAAAGCAAAACAAAACAAAAAAAAAATGTTCAAATTTATTTGGACGTCGATTGCGTCTTATCAGTTGACCAGAATAATCTCATGTGAGTAAAGGAATTTTTTCATTAATCTGAGAAGACTGCAAGGAGCATGTCGGTCCAATTGATAAAAACTAAAAGCAAAACAAAACAAAAAAAAAATGTTCAAATTTATTTGGACGTCGATTGCGTCTTATCAGTTGACCAGAATAATCTCATGCGAGTAAAGGAATTTTTTCATTAATTTGAGAAGACTGCAAGGAGCATGTCGGTCCAATTGATAAAAACTAAAAGCAAAACAACAAAACAAAAAAATAGCATAGGTAATACTGTTACTTAATAGTTCCTTCGATATTAATGTGTAATGATATCCAATTGTATGAAGGAGATCCTCTATATTGCTGAACTACTGGATCGTGTCGGTTAAATCCTTCCAAAGGTTGAAATTCGTTGCCTTCAGTGTATGATTAGTAATTCCCTCAAGGATTCTCTTCAAAATATGATCCATTTCTGTTTGGGTAGGATTTATCAGCCTCCATTGCTTGTTTTGGAAATTTCTCTTATGATCCTTTTATCAGGATATACACATTCTTCATATCAATTTTACCCACTCTATTCTCTTTCAATAACCATTGCAGATGGATTTGCGTTTTCATATCAGCCGATTACCATTAATTTCTCATTGACGGTGACGATTGATCTTCACTAGAATTTAGATGGCAACAAACCTCTCTGAGGTTCCAGTCCTCTTTGCACTCGTCCAGCGGAGATCTGGCTAGTGCTTTCTCTCCTCGGTCTTTCCATACTCGTCGACCCTCCTCCCTTTGGTGTGGTGTCAGTTTTTGGTGACATACACACACAAAAAGGTTCCAGTTTTCGTGATTTCATGTGATGCTTCTCTGTGTTTTACACATGTAGCATTTTCTGCATGTCTAGTTTGTGTCTGTAGTTCATGTGTATTAATCTCCACATTCAAGTGTCTTCCTTAATATTTCAGCAGTTTTCATTATTTTTATCCGTTGTATCTTATCAGCCATTCCTCTGTTCTCGATCTTTCCCATTCTCTTTTCAAAGTTTTTCGGTATTGTTCCTAGTGCTCCTACTATTAGTAGTCTTACCCTGATTGTCTGCATCTTCCTTATTCCAGTTCAGTATATTTGCTTGTTTATTTGTCTTCTTCATCTCTACTCTGTGGTCTGCTGGGACAGCAAAATCTACAATCCCACGGGCCTTTTCCTTCTTATTAACTGGTATGACATCCGGTCGTCTTGCTTGAATGGGTTTATGTGTTTGTATATCCATGTCCCATAGGAGTTTGTGACTTTCATTTTCGGATTATTTAGCTTAGTTTGACAATATTCGTTTTCTAATATGATAATAAAAAAAATCATATTCAATCATGAACATCTCCTAGACTTGAATTTCCGTATTTTAGATCTTTGATTTATGAAATAACAATCCGTGAAAAGTTGCATAGAACAAAACTTCGGAAATGTAATGAAGATTGAGGCCGTTTTAAACATTATATAACGAAATCCTCGGACAACTTTGATGACGAATATTTTCCTGATAAATTATCGAGACGATTTCCCCTAATAATACGCATTATTATATGAGAATATGAGAGTTATTCCTTTTCTGTTACACAAAGGGATGTAATCTAGCATGCATTTAAGCAAACGCGATTCTTATTTTTTCTAATGCAAACACGACGATGATTGCTTTTGAAATGTGGTTTTAATTATATAAGTTTTATGTAAATTTGAAAGCACTGGACAATGTACATAATTTTCTTTAGTTACGAACATAGTGGCTTGTATTTTTCAAGGTTAAGCTCAAAGGTCAAGGTCATAGCCTATGTATATATACTCTCCTACAGCCCACACCACTGGACCGATCATGAACAAATCTGGCATGATGATGGTCCCCCATCTAAGGGTGTATCACACTATTTTCCAAGGTCATAGACTATATATTCTCCTACAGCCCACACCAGTGGGTCGATCATGATCAAACATGACATAATTGTGATCTCTAACCTAGGGATGGTGCACACCATTTTTTAAGGCCCAGGTAATGGTTAAGGTCATATTTGATGGGGCTCTTACAACATTCACTTATTGCAGACAGAAGAGTCCCGTGCAAAGAGCGTGTATCTTTGTTAGCATATAATAATAGCCTTGTTCCTACCTGAGTACAACCATTAACATCTGTGACTCCATAACTGCAATCATGATTTAGCTTAGAAACCTCGCAAAGAAAAATTGATTGTAAAAATGTATGAGTTCACTAAACTGTAAGATTTATATTGCTAAAGTTCCTTTTTTCTTTTATAACTTTCATACAAATATTGGCTTTAAAAACATCATACACACACACACACACACACACACACACATATATAAATTATTTTTTTACTATAATAATTAAATACCTACAGACACTAGTATGCCATCCTTTCGGGAATCTTCAGTGCAGGGTGTCACGATTAACACCAGTCGAACGATTCGAACCCGGCAACACGAACCATCTGGCTCGATTAGCAGATATATATATATATATATATATATATATATATATATATATATATATATAACTAGTAGGGAGACTCGACGTTGTCCGGGATTGAATGGGATGAACAAATGTTTCACTCTCTCATACTTTTAATTTCATCGAAATCGATGAAATTGTCCATTTTTCAATCAGATATATTGATTGCCTGTTTTAGTTGAGGACTCCCCCACCCCTAGCAGTAACTCACCCCACGATACTGTGTAGTCTATATAGAACTGTAGAGAATCTACTGTTGATTTTATAAAAATTATTTTTATATAATGACTTGAATAAAAATTTTCAGATGCAAAACTTAAGTATCACGGTTCAGTTGTGCTCTAAACAGAAACATTAATTTAGAACGTGCCCTTATCAAAGAACCTACTGTCGATTTTAGGAAATTATTTTACGTAATGACACGAATTGAAATTAAACGTACAAAAGTCAAATATTGTTATTCAAGTGTACTCTATAAATAAATATTTATTTCAAAAGCGCCCCTGTCTTATAAAAGAATTTTATTTGTTATAGTTAATTTTATAGGCTAATTCTTTCCGCTTATGCTGTGATACAACTTCCGAAAAGCACTTGTTGTGTTAAGCTGCGTAAAAGTGTTTACTTTGGTCAAAATCGGACTTCGTCTTTTAGTCAGATTTTTTCAATTAGTGATATTTGTATACTTATCTGAAGCATTCCAATGGGCAACTTACATAAGAACACTTCTTGATTCATCCAGTACCTTTGTGTTAAATATAAAAACATCGGCCCAGCGGTTTCCGAGTTCAAAGGGAACAAACTCACACACGAAATAATAGTAGAAGATAGATAGATAGACTCACTGTGCGTATTTATGAAAATAAAGAATATTAATAGAAAAACATCTTTAGTCAAACATTCGTGAAATATAACTGTGTGTGGAAGACGTAAAAATTTTATGGATGATGCAAAAGAAAAGAGGGAATACTTTGACACAAATAACAGAGGAATCATAAGTTAAGCAACGTTGAGCTCCGTCAGTACCAGATGGGTGACCATTTGAGAATACTAAGTGCTGCATGTATGAAGATCCTGTCACCTCGATGCAAGGACTGATGGAGATGTACATGCTGCTGGGGACCAAATTTAATATTCACTTGGCATATCTTCCTTCTGAGTACGCCGGTTCAACCCGCCTAGGGTGAATGCCATTGACATACATACAAATACAATTGTCCATCTATTTATACATGTGCGTAATAAAATATATAAAAGAAAGCTTATCTAGGAATCAGATTTCGTTAGGTTGCTATTTATCAGATCCCAAGGAGTTTTCAAAAATAGACGTTGTGATTTTGCTAACTCACGGTAGAATCGTAATTATCATTCGGCAAACAAATCAGGGGAAAATACTCTTGTGGAAATGGTCGATTTGATTGGCAGACTGGCATCTTTGTCTTTGGAGAATTGTTTTTTTTTTTATTCGCAATCTATTTCCGCTCGGTAAAAGGAATGAACATCTGCAGTCATTTCAGATCTTGAAACTTTCTCTAAACAAAGCTGCGATATTATTTACACGTGTCGAAAGTTCCTTGACATTCTTATCGTTTAGCGATGAAAAATTATTTAAGATTTTCCTTGCTTATTTAGATGAGCAATGATGGTGGAAATTAAAAGTAGAAGAAATACAGAAAAGTCTGTATTATGTACGTACCAGTCATGAAATGAAGATGAAATATTCCCCAAATCACGTGATTCGATCAAGTATTTTTTTTTTATTAAAAAAAAAAATCAAATTTTATTGTGTCAATGCAGGGAAAAAGCAGCGTCCAAGAAGGAATCAAGGGCAGACAATCGACTTTCATTGAAATTTTTTTTTTTTTTGGATAATGTCGGAAAGACAACTGAAATGTACGATTTAAAACCAAGCAATAATTTATGAAGATGAAGTATATTTTTTTAATTCTTATTTTTCAACACATTAAATTTTCAAGAAATGAAAACATTATTTTAGGAGCGTTATTTTCTATAAGTAAAAAACAAAATTTGGAGAATATTAAAATGGATTCAACTTTCACTCATCAGTAAAAAATGGCAAATTTGTTTTCAGAAAATAAATAAAAACATTACTTGATCAATTTTTATGATTTTTGGAATGTACCATTGTCATTCCATGACACGTAGGTACAATGTAAAAGTTTTAATTTTTGCTTATTGCCATAAATGCTAATCAGAAGAAGCTTCAGATTTTCAAATTGAAAATTTTCCATAACTAGCGGGGCTACCCAGCGTTGCCCTGGTGTGGTAAATCAAAACAAAATGGAAAATAAAGAATAAGCGAACGAAATAACCCTGTTTAAATATTATAAAAAAAAAACAACGAAAACAGCAAAATAGAGAATAAGAAAACGATGTTAAACTTTCTTAAACAAATCGGAAAAACAAAAACAAAAAACGGCGAACGTGATGGAAAAAGAAACAAAAACCAAAAACGAACGTGATGCAAAATAAAGAAACAAGCGAACGATGTTAAAATTTCTTTAAAAAATTCGAAAAAAAATATAGCAAACGTAATGAAAAAAAAAAAAGCAAACGTGATGAAAAAAAAAATAGCAAACGTGATGAAAAAAAAAAAAACGAATGAAAAAATAGCATAAATAACCCTGTTTCAGTATTAAAACTCTAAAAATCGAATAAAAAATATATTTGACATCTCGGCTCGAACGTGCAATCTTAAGATAACGACGCTGCTACTATACCGCTTGGGTTATGACCGCGTGAGCGAAATTAGGTGTTTTTTTATATATTTAAACTAATTCAAGAAAGAACGTTATTTTGCGCATGCGTGTATGGCTAAATTATCATGAAAGGACGTTTTTTGCTACGCCTCCCTGTAGAAATGTGCCCAGTTGATGGTGAAGGAATTAATAATTTTAGCCAATTTTTCGATATTTGTCGTCCGAAGGATCGACCTTCAAAATGATACCGTGAGTGCTAATTTCGGTACTTATGCAGAATACGAACCGTGCAAGTTTTTTTAGATGTGATTTACAAGTTAAATTTAATTTTTAAAGTCTCTTCTGTTTATTGAATTGTTACATAAAAGTACAGAATAGTTAAAAAAAAAAAAAGAATCTCCTCATATTAAGTATGGGTTTCTAAATGATAATGTTATTAAAGTCAGTGTTGTGTTTTCCGTCATAGAAGCGTTGTTTAAAATTTAAAATAAAATACGTAAAAAATACATTTATAAGCCAAATTACAACGCAATAGTATGAAAATACACAAATTCTGAGGATGGCGTTTATCTTTGAAATATTAATTTTAAACAAATAAATATTTTGTTTAATTGAAATTCATTATTCAGATGTGTATTATTTGTTAATTTTTATTTATTGTGGACTATTACTCTCATCTTTTCTTAGTTGTTTCACAACGTTTCGGCCAACTACTCCTTTGGCCTTCGTCAGGTGGTAACCGCGACGGGATAGGAACTCTGAATCTCCTGGCTGCATCCAATTACTGTCTTCCGTAGTTGTTGTCGTCTCGCCATGTTTTGGCCAGGTAAGCCTCTGGCCGGCTTTGGCATGGATTGAAACCGCTATCTTCAGACAATTCTAACCTGGAAACGTAGAGATTCAATGTCTCTATCAACTGCGCCACGGGCCCCGAAGGGCGATCAAGGTTAAATTTTTTGGTCTTATAAATTCATGAAACAACTAAGAAAAGATAAGGATAATAGTCCGCAATAAATAAAATAAATATTTGTTTATTTTCATAATATTGCGTTATAGTTTGGCTTATAAACGTATTTTATACGTATCTTATTTTAATAATGTTATTCCGTATTTTGCATAAGTACCCTAATTTGTTCAATCTCACCTCCTCCCTGTCTTATCAAGGAATAATATAAAAAACGGACGGACTATGTCTTTCTTAAGATTGAATTTCAATCCATTTAATTATTTTAGTTATTTATATACGGCGGGGGGGGGCAAGAAATAATTTTATTTTTTGAAAGTTAAATTCGATCAGTTTCTGTTTACTTGCTTCTGCTGGAAGGAACAAGTTTTTGCTTTCTTCATCGAGATATTGCGGGATGATGGCATAATGGACATAGCGTTGCCTCGGGTGATAACCGAGGAGATGCGCGGGAATATCTTTTGGGTCTCATTATTGCAAGTTTCGCTCAATGTCTCGTGTAAATTGTGAAGCATTGGGACGGGGGATCACTGATGTTTCTACTGAGGTAGACTGAAAAATGAAACGGTCAATTAGTGGGTTATATTCGTTGTATTTTTTTTTTCTGGTTTCGTTGAACTGGGCTCTGGTTTCTCACTCAGAAAAGCGATTTAGATAATTGGAATTTAGATTTAATCTTACGGGCTTTTTATTTTAAGCAGTTAAGCATTCTGGCACTTAAGATGTAAGTGTGCGTTTATAGCCGATGAAGTCGCTTTTACTTTCTTTCTTTTATTTTGTCTCTTTTCACTTTCCTGAATTTAGATAAAAATTGGAACCAGCAAAAATTGCAAGGTAAAACTGGCACCGGTAAAAATAGCGCAGGAGAAAAATATAGATGAAAATCTAACAATGAGATTTTGTTGAATATAATGCATAAAGAGAAAAGATCAAGGAGTTTGTCAAACTAAAATAATTCACATCTACACTAGCAAGCCTCCCCCTTGCCGCCCAGTCATAAAATACGGTTACATATGATATTTTATTTTATGCAGATTTCGTATTTATTATTATAGAACCAATTCTCAGTTGATAGTCCTTAATTCGCGGAGTTTCGAAAAAATACTCTCCTTCTCATCAGAGGGAAGGAATTAGCAAAATGCGGGATCGGATTTTGCATGTAAAAGTATTTAATGAAACCACAAGTAAGTCACAGATCTTACTTGGTTAAAAAAAATGTAAAAATGTTATAGTTTCGTTTTATTGTTGTAATATATTATATATATGTATATATATTATATATATATATATATATATATATATATATGTAGATATTATATATATGTATATATTTATAACAACGAATGAATAAAGTTCTTGCAGATCAACACCGGCAGCTAAATCACCCTTCTCCCCCCTTCAATGTGATTCTACATTTTAGGCGATATCATGTAAAGTGAGAAGGGTGATTTAGCTGCCGGTGTTGATCTGCAAGAACTTTATTCATTCGTTGTTATAAATATATACATATATATAATATATATATATATATATATATATATATATATATATACATATGTATAATATATTACAACAATAAAACGAAACTATAACATTTTGTAAAAATGTACAATTTCACATAAATGTAGCCTTTTTAGAAAAAAGCAGCATTTTCATACGCAGAATATTAAACCAAGTTAAGCTTAAGTTTAATAGTCATTAATTATTAACTTTATTATCGTAACTAGCAGGGCGCCCGGCGTTGTCCGGACGTAAAATACGCATAAATATTATATTTTAATTCATACAAAAACTGAGACATGTGCATGCGAGTATTATGTGTTTTCTAAACGGTTTACTTCTTGTAAGAAAACAAATAAAAACGAAAATACTCGGACTGAGATCGAAACCAAAACGCAAAGACAGTGAGTCAAGCACAATAACCATTAGGGCGACCTGAAACGATCGATAAAAGTTGTTTTCAAACCTATTTATATTTAATATAATGAATCAGTCATGTGAACCATTCACGCATGCGCATTTGTGGAGCAGTTACCAAACAGATAAAAATCCGCCGTCTCCTACGTACCAATTCTTCAAGTTTGATCCCTTAGCAGCTACTTTTTTTTCAGATGAAAACCGATTTAAAAGTTTTCTACATGTCTAGATATGTTATATAACCAAATTTCAAGTCTGTAGATCAAAAATACGTTGAGTATATAGGTTAAGAAGTGTCCTCACACACATATTCTCGCTTTTACAGATATAATGATTGGATCTAATTCAATACACTAGTTTTTGCTTTTACGGCCGAACATTTTGTTATTAGTAGCGTACTTTGAGGTAATTGCGCCAAATCCGGGGTTAATTGCGCCAACTGAAAAAAATGCTCTTTATATGCGTGATTGCCAAAAGAGCACTTTCAGCTAGTTGACGCAATTACCCCCGGACATGGCGCAATTACCCCCGGACATGGCGCAATTACCCCAAAGTACGGTAATTTATTTACGCGCCCCAAACCACATAAAACAAAGATTAATTCATAAATTACTGTAAGATAAATGGTATAACACAACGATATATTAAAACAAATATCACAGCAAAATACTAACTTGATTGTTCAATATTGGCGGTGGAGGCGCGCTTGGTTTATATTTAAAACAATAGGGTAAGAAGCCTTACCACTCCCTCCCCTCTACTTAAAAAATCGATTTTATTTGCTTGAAAACAAGTAAATGTTAAACGTACAGGATAGTGAACAGTCAATAAATCTGTAAAAAAAAAAAAAAAATCAAATGTCTTATACAAAAGACTAAGAAAACTTTATTAGAGATTTTATACTCATTCGGAACATTGTGCAATTTTTCACCATGTGTGTACCAAGCAATGGAACAACTCTAACACAGTTCTGCACTATTCAAAGTCATTTGAAATTCGATGGCTTGTCAAACCCAGAAAGGGAGCTTTATTTGTAGTCGCTGTCTAAAGGTCTGTAATCAAGGAAATGCTGGTAATTTCATCAAGAGATGATTGAATTGTTTATATTTTTGTAAATATATCTGAAATTATTTTTTAAGTGAAGTACGTTTTATGAAACACTGTAATTTGGATAAGGTTTTGCAATAAGTCTAATCAATCCAACCTTAGATGTTACAGAATATGGTTCAACATCAACAACAATCATTTCTTCTATCCGATAATAAATATCTTGTAAATTGTGGTAATTATTATCCCAAATTTTCTTCTTGGCCAACATTGATTGTATAGTGCGTTTCGCTGGAGGTTCGTTATTGCTACTAATTGTTTCTGGAATGTCCGTTTCTGAACATTGACTTCGTTCCCTTTTCTTATCCACAACTTTTGCTCCTTATGGATGAAATTTTCTAAGATGGTTTAACATATTATTTATGTAAAAGTCTTTTGCCGATTTGCCATCGTTTGGTGTGATAGCTTGGCATATGTTGAAAACAGATGTCTTTTTATTCTTAGAATTGACATAAAAATATTCACAGCAGAAACTGGTTGCCACAATGGTTTATGGTTGTTGTCAATATTTAATTATGTTTTACTTGATTAAATTACTTATGTCTGATATCAAAGTTGTTATTTAACTCAATAAAATCTGCATTATTTTAAACCAGAAAAATAAAAATATGTATGCAATAGTAACCCAGGTCCAGAAATGAGAAACAAGAGTATGACTGATGAAGAATACTTTATTTTCGGTTCGCACATCGTCACAATTTAGTATACAATTCCTCAAGATGAAAACTGAAAGATGAAGTATTATTTTTATTTGACAGTGCTTTAAAGTAGAGAATAATAAGGTTACTTCCATAATAAGCGAAAGGAGAATTTTTTTTTTCATTTCTATTTACCTAAAGCGCTGCTTACTCAAAAGTCTATATGTCCTGTTATTTGAAAATACGACGTAGTCTGTGCATGTCTCATTCATGAATTTTCACCGGCAAAAAATACAGGAGTTAATTTGTCTTTGTTTTCAATATAATTCAATTAATGTTAGTTCCATTATGACAATAAAATTTTCTGATAAATTGAACTTTAAAAACCTGTTAATCGGCCAAGTTGTTTATTGGTGCGTACCAAATTGGCACCCAACACTACGAGACAGCATCGAAAAATAATTTCGTTTTGTCTTTGTCGAATACTGTTTTGAAAATGTCTATTCATTCTTTGTTTCTAACCATGTTACAAGCGCAATGCGACGTTTTCACTTCAGAGGAACCTCGGTATAGCTGATACCGAAACATTCAGCTATATAGGCAGAGATATTTGCTATAAAACTATAGGGACCCAATTGCACTAGCGATACGTGTACTAGTGCATATTGAGGTTAATATGTGCGTGTGTATTTGCAATAATGCGATAATCGAATAGGTAATTGTTTTTAATTGGCGAAGGACGCGATAACCAAATGAATAATTATTTTGATAATCAATTATTTCGTGGAATTCTGGTTAAAATGACATAAGAGAAAATATGTTGCTTTCAAGATCAACAGAGCCGTTAATTTAAAAAAGAATCGATAGTTCGAGCAGGAGAGGGGGATGGAGTTTTACGAATTGGGTATTTTGTTAATAAAAAAGGGATTGTTTAAAATTATTATCAAAATGAAAAATCATATTATTTATTATCAAAATCATTATTTATTATCAAAATCATTATTTATTATCAAAATCATTATTTATTATCAAAATCATATTATTTATTATCAAAATCATTATTTATTATCAAAATCATATTATTTATTATCAAAATCATCAAAATCGTATTATTTATTGTCAAAATCATATTATTAATTATCAAAATCGTATTATTTATTATCAAAGAAAAATCTGTTTTTGAAGAATTTAGACACCGTGTAATACGTTGATTGGTACGCTAAAATATGGCCACATGCGCACATCTGCAAAAATAAACATCGCGGAGCGTGTTTGAAATGAAGAATGAGAAAAACAGAAAAGAGTAGAAATAAAAAAAGAGGAAAGGAAGAGGAGGAAAGAGTCAGTGGAGTGAGTTCAGTAGAACTTTGATGCTCGAAACGATAAAAGACCAACCTGACTATCAAAAAGAGAAAGCAAAGAAAAGAATTTAAATAAAACCACCCTCGTCTGACTTTACCAATTAACGAGTTCGTAATATATTGTTTTTCGGTTTATATTTTTTTTTCTTTTTAATGTCAACTATGTTTAGATAAAGTGTCGCCGTACGGCTGACATAATTTTCAATGCAACCATTTTTATAGAAGACAAACTTTTGTGTGTTATTCCTTTTCTCCTTTGATACGCCTATAACTTTCTCGCCTGATGTCAGCAGAACGATATATCAACCAGTTTGAGAGAAATTTCTGATAACGACTACAGTCCTAAAAAAAAAAAATAATAAAAAAAGACAACCGTCTCTTATACAATAGTAACGAAAGACTTAGTGGTTCCGCATACACTAGACGATTGATGAAATGTTTTCATGAACTCTTACTTTTTATCGTTTTCGGTATCTTTGTGACACTTTGAGACACTTTTGAGTACGCGTAAGCGTCATAACAATCTAACATTTGACTTTTTCTTTATTCCTTAAATATCAACGAATACTGTCGGAATTAGTTTACCGACGAGTAGGCGGGGGGAAGACGTTTGAAGTCTTGCAACGAAATGTCGACGTTGCTTACAAGCAGTCTTTCCTTGTAAGAGTAACAGAGGGCATTGCCAGGGCCGCTGCGAGGAAGCTGGCCTCTCTCTACCGTGCTAGAAAACTTCTAACACCCGAAAGTATCCTGTACCTCTATAAGGCAACCATTCGCCCATGTATGGAGTATTGCTGTCATATTTGGGCTGGTGCATCGGCTACTAGTCTCTCGCTTCTTGACAAGGTTCAAAAGAGGGTCGCAAATCTGATAGGCCCTGAACTGGCATCTAAGCTTCAGCTTCTGTCCCATCAACGAAACGTTGCATCCCTCTGCCTGTTCTACAAGTATTTTAATGGCGAATGCTCTAACGAACTGCAGGCACTTGTGCCCCCACAACGTGAACACCCTCGACAGACCCAACAGGCTGCAAAATCCCACCCCCACACTGTAGAGATCCCTAGATGTAAAAGATCTTTCTACTCCAGTAGTTTCTTCCCCAGAACCGCTAGACTTTGGAATTCCATTCCAGGTCCCTGCTTCCCCAACTGTACTGACGTGCAGAAGTTCAAGTGCAACGTGAACAGACATCTTGCTGCCCAAATCCCTACATAGTGCCCCAGTAGTTGTTGCCCCTGATAGTAGCCACCTACACCAAAGTGGCAATGTGCCTTGTTTGGGGTGAAAATGTAATAATTAAAAAAAAAACGATGGTCGAAGCGTAGTTTGTCTGAAAGACAACAAATCCACTCCTTTTATATATCCAATCTCTCTCACGCGTGACTGGAATGTCTATTTAACTTGTAAGGAATAGGCACCTAGTTTCTTTGCTTAACAGACAACCGGCCGTGTTAGTAACAGCTACCAGCATTCCTTTCTTCCCCACCGATCTATCCTCGGTAAGTCAAATAATTTAAAATTCTCACAATACTCCTAATCAAATTTTATTTTGTTTAACCTAAAGCTCATATCTTCTTTTTTTCTGGTTACGTCTTAGAAGCGGCTTCATATTACAGAATAATCAACCTGGCCGGTCTGATTGGTTTCATGTGACGTTGGAAAATTCAGTCATAACGAGACTTTGGTACGAAACAGTTGTAATGTTATCCACGTTTTACCAGGTAGACACCCTCGCGAGGAAATAAAGACAAGAAATAACTTTACTTCCTTTATAAAATCGACGTTTATTTACAGATATTTCTTTTACTGTCGCCCTCAGACACCGTGTGCAACACATCTATCTCTGTCCTATTCTGACGTGATTTGCTCACAGGCCACGTGTCTCGAACACGTCTCGAATACCTTTCAAATACCGTTCCCTTCTCTTACGTGATTCCCGGTCTGCGCACACGTTCTTTTTATACTCTTTTTCCGGCTTTCTTGTCGTAATGTCACTTCACACCCGGCTCGGTCATTTGCATATAATAGCCATCTGCGCGTCCGCGTTTTCTTACACAAGATATAAAAATGCTTATTCTTCTAAAATATATACCTCATTTTACTCTCGTTGCGTCTAAAGAGAGGATAATTTGTGTTGCAGCTCTTTCAGGCCGATAATAATGAAAACAAGCACAGTATCGTTAACAAAAAAGTGCATATATTACAAAAGTACACGTCATGCTTCTGGGGTCATGACTTTCACGAATTACTATCCAATAACGTGTTAAATGTAACTATGTTCTGTGGTTAGAAGCAAGAAAGAGAAGTCTTACCGTGGGTGCTCAGCGAGTGAGTACAGGCGAAGAAAAGGAAGAACAAACATGGCGGCCAGCATTTTTATTCCGTCCGTTCTCGCATAATCTCGTGTGTGCGTGAAGATGGAACCTATAAAACGATGTTCATTTCTGGGTGCTGGGAGATGATTCCCAGCCAGCCAAGAGAGAAGAGACAGAGGACTGTAGCGATAATCTTTCTTGAACATTCCGTTTGTGTATTTGAGGTGAACCCCCCCCATTTTACGTCAAGCTATTTCGGCTATGGCCAATGCAGGTTTAAGCAATATGATTAAGCCTTTTAATGGCGACGGTGATGTGGTGGCGTGGCTTAAAAAAGTGGACCTTGTAGCAAGGATTCAGAAGCTGGATGATGTGGCCGCAGTAATACCACTGTTTCTGGAAGGGGACGCACTGGCCCTCTATTTGGAGCTCAGCGAACGGGAACAGGGTGATGCAAACGCCATCAAGGATCGACTGATCGAAGCTTTCGCAGAGGGGCCTTTCGAGGCCTTTAATAAGTTGAAAGAGAAGAGGTGGACTGGTGAATCTGTGGATGTCTATGCGAATGAGATAAGGAGATTGGTTGAGTTGTCGGGCATCAGAGGACATGCCACGAGTCACGTAGTCAAGATGACTTTTGTTACCGGGTTCCCGGAAGAAATATCGAAAAGGTTGCAGCAGGTACCGGGGATGGAGACGCTGGATGTGAGTGAGCTGCTTAGAACTGCGAAAATTTTAGTGAGCACCCAGCCCACGGAGCCTGGAGGAACGACAGCAACGGTACAGCAGGATGTGGGCAGGAATCTGCCAAACCCGGGGATCGCATGCTTCGAATGCGGGGGACCACACATGAGAAGAGACTGCAGGAAGTTCTTGCAACGGACAGTGTGTTACAAATGCAACCGAAGAGGCCATTTAGCAGTAAAATGCACAAGTTCGGGAAACTGGCGAGGGGAGGCCGACGCGCCAGCGGCCGCCCCGATTCGAGAATAGAGACGCACCCGCAGCAGATGCCCAAACAGAAGATTGCGGTGGAAGGACGGGAAATTATGGCCCTGATTGACACTGGCTGCACCACTACCATGGTGCACACTACCCTGGTCGGAAGATGGAAAGGGAAGGGTGAAGTAGTGGCATTCGATGGGTCGCGAGTGAAGTGTCGAGGGAAGAAGACCGTCACTATTGATATTGCTGAACGTCGGATGAGGGTCCATGCAATTGTCACTGATCGCCTGGTGCCTGGTGTCCAAGCCATCATTGGAATGGATGTTATATGCCGCCTTGGAGGTGTTACCATCACATGTGACAATGTGAGGTTCGGACTAGCTGAGTGCGCGGTGACGGAGAACGCTCCCAGAGGGATCAACAAGGCCGGGGAGGAAAGAAAATTGTCGATCAAAGATCAGGACTTCCGAGCCGAATTCGACGGAGAGCGGTGGACGGTGGAGTGGGCATGGAAACATCAAGCGCCATCGCTGACAAACAGGGTGGCGTGCTACACAAATTCGCTTAGAGGAGGGGCGAGAAAGGAGTTTGAGCAGGAAGTCGACCGATGGATTGAGGAAGGGATACTGATGCCTTGGACGGATGATGTGGAGTCGGGCATTTTGCCGTTGATGGCCGTTCTGCAAACAACTAAAGGGAAAGTAAGACCGGTCCTGGATTTCCGAGAGCTGAACGGCCATGTTAAGTGCCATATGGGAGGCGACACCGTAGATGTGTGCAGTGAGACCATTAGGGAATGGAGGCAGATGAATGGCACATCTACATTGGTAGATCTAAAATCTGCCTATTTGCAACTCCATGTTGCCAAGAAGCTCTGGAAATATCAGTTAGTCAAGTACAAAGGCAAAACCTACTGCCTTACACGAGTAGGGTTAGGGTTAAATTCGGCACCCAAGATTATGTCAACTATCCTCAGGAAGATTCTGGAGACAATGGGAAAGGGAGATGGGGTAGTGAGCTCATACATAGACGACATTCTGGTGAATGAAACTGTGGTAACTGCCAAGGAGGTGGTAGCTCATTTGAAGAAGTTCGGCTTGGTCGCCAAAGAGCCGGAAAAATTAGACGGAGGGGCTGCTTTGGGCCTAAAACTGAAACGAGGTGCGTCAGGCGGCCTAGAGTTTCGCAGGGGAAACGAAATCCCACAACTGAAGCAGGAGCTCAACAGACGTGAACTTTTTTCCATATGCGGAAAGTTGATCGGACATTACCCCATTGCTAGCTGGCTTAGACCAGCATGCAGCTACATAAAGAGACACGCCGAAGGACAAGGATGGAATGATAAGGTGGGAGAAAGAACGGTTGCCATGATGGAAGAGCTCCTGAAAGAAGCAGAACGGCAAGACCCAGTCCGGGGAACCTGGAACATACCGCGAACATTGGATGGAGTCGTGTGGTGCGATGCGAGCAGCATTGCAACAGGGGTCGTTTTGGAAATTGGAGGAGTAGTTGCAGAAGATGCAGCCTGGTTGAGGAAAAAGAATGACGTCAACCACATCAATGTGGCGGAATTAGACGCGGCAATAAAAGGAGTCAATCTGGCCTTGAAATGGGGACTACGTGACATCTGCATCAAAACAGACTCCGCCACGGTGTTTGCTTGGCTAAAGTCTCTCATTTCAAGCGAAAAAAGGATAAAAACGAGAGGGGCTGCTGAGATGTTAGTGAAGCGCAGGCTTGGGGTGCTGGCTGAGCTGATGCAAGAGTTTTGTTTGAAGCTTCGCGTAGACATGGTTGCTTCTGAAAAGAACCGAGCAGATGCTCTCACGAGAGTGAAGAAGAGTTGGCTGTTGCCAAAGAAAGATGTTGTTGCTGCATCGGATCTAGATGATGTTGGTGTGCGAGAACTGCACAATTTGCACCATATGGGGGTAGAGAGGACTTGGTACTTGGTGAAAAAAGTCGACCCAAGGATCACCAAGGAGCAGGTGAGGCAAGTGGTCAGGACATGCGACAGATGTCAGTCGATTGATCCTGCTCCAAGCACGCATGAAGCTGGCCAATTGGAGGTGAGTGGGACCTGGGAGAGACTGGCATGCGATGTCACCCATTACAGGGGTGGACTTTACCTTACCATGATTGACTGTGGGCCCGGGCGATTTGCTCTATGGAAGAAGCTACGTGGAGGAACAGGCAATGAAATAGCGGCAATCTTTGATGAGGTGTTTTTGGAGCGAGGCCCCGTGGAAGAGTTGTTAACCGACAACGGGACTGCGTTCAAGTCAGTAGCAGTGACAGAAGTACTGAAGAAATGGAAGATCCAACAATTTTTCAGAGCTGCCTACAGACCCAGTGGCAACGGGATCATAGAGAGAAACCACCGCACCATAAAGGCAGTTGCGGAAAGAGGAGGCACCTCACCTGAGCAAGCCGTCTTCTGGTATAACATGTCGCCTAAACTGGGACAAGTACCAGAGACGGTCCCGCAACTGTCAATGTTTGCATATTCCTGGAGGCATCCCAGGGTGGAGCCGGCAAGCCGAGAAGTAGAGGCCACAGGGACAATTAAACTCGGGGACGAGGTATGGGTGAAGCCACCGGGGGCGCGCTGCACCACACAATGGAGTAGGGGTCGCGTAACTGGGAGGAACACTAGTAACAACATTGTGGTGGGAGGAGTCCCGAGGCACATTCTTGACGTCAGACCAGTTGAGGGCGAAGCAGTGGAGGGGAGTGTGCAGCCACAGGAGGAGGACGAGACACCTCAGAGGCCAAGTAGAGAGAGGCGACCGCCACAGTGGATGAGAGACTATGAAATGTGATCTTGAGATCAGGGAGGCATGTGGTTAGAAGCAAGAAAGAGAAGTCTTACCGTGGGTGCTCAGCGAGTGAGTACAGGCGAAGAAAAGGAAGAACAAACATGGCGGCCAGCATTTTTATTTCGTCCGTTCTCGCATAATCTCGTGTGTGCGTGAAGATGGAACCTATAAAACGATGTTCATTTCTGGGTGCTGGGAGATGATTCCCGGCCAGCCAAGAGAGAAGAGACAGAGGACTGTAGCGATAATCTTTCTTGAACATTCCGTTTGTGTATTTGAGGTGAACCCCCCCCCCCATTTTACGTCATGTTCATAGTCTCTGAGTAAGTAATTATTCCTTAAATAAGTATCTCAGCTTATCCTATGACAATTATATTGCGCAATAATTAATCTGACTGGTTACGGGTGGTGCTGGAAAGTTATAATGATAACTTGTTATTAAACAATGAAACAGTTACTTAATGGAACGGATTTGAATCATTTGATTTGATAGAACTGATCGCAGGTGGCACTCAAAGTGAACCGCCAAGAAGTTGGAACTTTGGGTTGTTCTTCGGAGTGGCTTCCTTTGTCTTTTGGCTATGAATATGTCTAAGTTGATGTCAATTAAGAGTTAGGATGAAAAGAAGAATTGATCTTGGAATTTGCAGACTAAGAAAGGATAAAAGTTTTAATTAGAAATTAGGAGACAACTCTATATTTGATCGCACAATGTGCGATTCAATGCCGTCAAAGAGCCTCCAGTTATTAGACTTTGTGGTGTACGGTCAATCTACCAATGTCCCTTCTATAGGTTCAATAGAATTTATCAATCGCAAACTATTTACTTGCAAAATATATGCATGCGAAACAAATGAATCTACAAACTATAAAATATACAAATTTGAATCTGTCAAATATCTGTAAATATTTAGAACCTGAAACAATATAACTGGATTCATAATTAATAACATTACTGGGTTGATATGCCGTAAAACAAAATAATAACTTTCTTTCTCTTTCTTGGTTCACTTTTCAATTGGATATGTCTGGGTTTTTTTTTGTATCTATTTCTTTTTCCGTTTAATTTAAAAAAGAATAGAATTAAAACTTTGAATAATCTTTGGTAGTTCTTTATGATTAAAGTAACGGATAAAAAGTTAAAACTAAATTATGATGAAAGAAGTATCGCGTGGTTTGCTTGAAGCATTGTTTAACGGATAAAAGGTGTTTTTAAATGCTTGACAATGCATGAATGTACAATCGTTGTAAGCAGATAAATAATAATAATTTAATATTTTATTATTTATTTATCTGATTATAGATTTTATTTTTCAACTATAGATGTTATACCCCACAAAAACCCTACAACACATTAAGACATCTAACAGAAAAAAACACACACATACTAACTAACACATGCTTTCTCAAAACACCACATTTTAATGATAGGATAATCACAGTCATACGCAAGACCATTCGCAAAGAGCAACTAGATATACAATTCACACACACCTATTCAACATTAAGATAACACCTATCTAAAACCAAAACTACACCTAAGAACAAACCATGCTCATTATCTAACTGCCCCATAAAAATCATAGGACTATGCGAACGCACATATTCAGCATATTAAATTCAATGTACCATATGCGATAAATCATATATCGGAAGTTTAATCAGCCAGTTACATATCCGGGTCAAAGAACACATTACCACCAAGATAATATCCTTTTACAAACATGTGTCTTACAAGCATAACCCCAATAAAAACATAGCCGTTAAAATACTAGCAAATTATAGAGACCAGAGAAATCTCAGATTGAAAGAATCAATACTGATTGAAAAATCAAAACCAAAAATAAATAAAACAGAAAAATCTAACATATTTCGAATAGACACAAGCAAACTAATTACTTTACTTAGTAAGTCAATGTGATAATTCTCACAATTTAAATTAAAAATAAATATATAAATAAATTACCGAACTTCATACTAAGATATAATTATTTCCCTTAGACTAGACCAGAAAATTTTAGCAGAAATACAAAATTACTTCCCTTAGATCAGAAAAATGTTAAAAAGTAAAAAAAAAAAATGGAGTTACCCCCTTAACGATTAACCTAATTTTAAAACTTAAAAAAAAAGCGTTTAGAACAAGTTTAAACGCAACGACCGCTTCAGTTTAACCAAAGTCAACAGCATAAAGAATTGATGTATATTTCTATCCCTGAAAATAAGAGATGCTCTCGAAAAAATTTTAAGATGGGACTTAATACCAGCTACAGTTGAAAAATAACATCTATAATCAGGGGAATAAAAATATTATTGAATTATTTTATTATTTATTTATTTATCTGCTTACAACGACTGTACAATTCTTGCATTCTCAAGCCTTCAAAGCAACTTTTGGAATTATAATAACTTTTCAAAAGTTTATCTCAATAGAAAATGGATCTGACCTTGTTACATAATGTTGTGCATATGTAACGAGTCTGTTGTGTAAACCTCTATGGCATACATACAAACATTATATATATATATATATATATATATATATATGTGTGTGTGTGTGTGTGTATATATATAGCTAGCTGTCTTTGAATGTATCTATGTATGTTTCCGTGTTTATTTAAACGTCCGTTGATATATTTTTGTTTGCTGGTGCTGAGATAGGGCACATACCTTGTCTTCACTAGTTCCGTTTTTTCGGATCTTTTAAACGTGGGATTAAAGATTTCCTCAGAATGAAACACCGATCCACAAGTTATATTTTACATATAAATTTTATTTCTTACCGGTTACGGAGTTGCAATCGCTTCTCTGGCTTTTACATCTCGCCATGCGCGCTCAAATATGCTTCCGAAAACGTAGAAGGGACAACCGATTGCCGATCTAATCCCCGGTAAAACTGTCTGACGCAGTCTCTCCGTCATGTCTCATTTATCTTTGATTGACCGGTCCGTTACGTGTATTTACAGAATAAAGTTTTCTTTGTTCGTTACACACTTTTATGTAGCCTTGCGTCAAAGCTTGTTATAGTTCTAAATTCTATTAATCGTTTTTGTTTAATTTAAATATTATTGTTTATATTAAACTATCGTCTTATTTGTTTTTGAATTAAAATTTCGAATTTTTTTTTGTAAATATGTCATTGTTTAACTAATTATCCTCAATACATTCTTTTTGGTATTAAAAACATACATTTCAATAATATTTTTCTTTATTGAATATTTCATAACAGTAATAATCGCAGTGCGAGTTTCGCTTAATTTGTGTTCATCAGTGGTTTCTGGCAGTTCAATATTTAACAGGTTTACTTTCGTTCGCTTCATAACTCTCATTTCCTTTATTTTATCATTTAGTCCTCACATTCGATGGGCGAAGTTTCTGACAAAAGGGGAAGAATTTCTGCTTTCGAGGGCAGGATCTATCCCTCTAAAATTTATCATTGGCATTTTTTAAAAAAAGCTTTGTATTACTTATTAATTTAGGTCTTTACATCATCCCTTGTCTGGAGCAATTCCAATAAAAAAAATTAAAACGCGAATGGATGTTCATTAGACGCGTCCATTTAATCTGTGCGTTTTAGTAATCGAAATACTATTTTAAAGTTAAGCGTGACAGACAGACGGACAGCGTTTCTTATGAGAATGCTTGGACGTATTTAAAATGCTTTTTCAAATTAAAGGGTTACAGACGGACAAATGGAGAAATCATCTTAGAATGATGCTAAACTAGGATGCTTTGGTCAATCTGTGCATTTCCCGATCAGACTGAAGTGTGACAGACAAACAGACACAGACAGACAGACATTTTGAGATGCGAGGATAGCTTTTGCTATTTGTATACGGTAAATTAAGGACACGATCAATGTACGCAACTATTTCTGCCGATTCCCTATCCGTGTGAGATTTAGGCACAAGAAATTAAGGCATGACAAAATAAAGGTCAACAAATTACTATTCTTTTTTTTTCGCTAACACTCTTTAAAACATATTTTTTTTTTACTTAAGACTTTTTTTGACTTAAAAAAAAAACACGAGTCGAACGTAAAAAAGAAAAAAAGTTGCCTTAAGTTGAAGAAACAAAAAACATCCATTTACTTTTTAAATCCGTCAATGTCTTATTCGTTTTTAACAGTTTTCTTGAAAAATGGAATGCTTCTCTGACTGCACTGATATAACGAAGTTTAAGAGTAATATGAACAGATATCTCGCTGCTCAACCCCCTGCATAGTATCCCTATAAAAGTGGTCCCAAAAAGTAGCCCCTTACGTTCAAGTGGCATTGTGCCTTATTTGGAATGAAAAAGTAGTAAAAAGATTTTTTTTTTATTTGAAATATATATTTTTATTTGAAATATATATTTTTTATTTGAAATATATTTTTTATTTGAAATATATATTTTTTTATTTGAAATATATTTTTTATTTGAAATATATATTTTTATTTGAAATATATATTTTTTATTTGAAATATATTTTTTATTTGAAATATATATTTTTATTTGAAATATATATTTTTTATTTGAAATATATTTTTTATTTGAAATATATATTTTTTATTTGAAATATATTTTTTTATTTGAAATATATTTTTTATTTGAAATATATATTTTTATTTGAAATATATATTTTTTATTTGAAATATATTTTTTATTTGAAATATATATTTTTTATTTGAAATATATTTTTTTATTTGAAATATATATTTTTTATTTGAAATATATTTTTTTATTTGAAATATATATTTTTTATTTGAAATATATTTTTTTATTTGAAATATATTTTTTATTTGAAATATATTTTTTTATTTGAAATATATATTTTTTATTTGAAATATATATTTTTTATTTGAAATATATATTTTTTATTTGAAATATATTTTTTATTTGAAATATATTTTTTATTTGAAATATATTTTTTATTTGAAATATATATTTTTTATTTGAAATATATTTTTTATTTGAAATATATATTTTTTATTTGAAATATATTTTTTTATTTGAAATATATATTTTTTATTTGAAATATATATTTTTTATTTGAAATATATTTTTTTATTTGAAATATATATTTTTTATTTGAAATATATTTTTTTATTTGAAATATATTAATTTACTTATTCTGTTTCTATAAAATAAGTGATAAGTCCAGATTGTTTCACTATAAGTTTTGAAGGCTCACTGTTGTAAAACTATTCGATTATAAGGGGAGGAGTGATAGGTGGCGGTGATGAAATTCATACTGGGCATGCAAAGTTCGAATCTATTCGATTCCATAGCATCAATTTCGCTGTCGAATATTGACAGCCTTCATACTATCCCTTCTGCAAGTATCTAATTCTGTTGTATACTTAGTATCGCCAACACTAAGAATTGAACCTTCAATCCCTAGAAGAGTGTCGCGACCAACTGAATTACTAAGTACTTTATCTGTTACGCCACGGATGCTTGTGGACAGATCTGGTGAATTCTGTACAGATACCAGAGTTTGAGAGAAAGATTCATGATTATATATATATATATATATATAGTTAGTAAGTTATAAAATGTATATGGCGATTAAGCTACATTGAATATTCCGCGTTTCATCCACTCTAGGATTCTTCAGGCTTATTATAAGCCTGAAGAATCCTAGAGTGGATGAAACGCGGAATATTCAGTGTAGCTTAATCACCATATACATTTTATAACTTACTAACTAGCTCTACCTATGTATTGAGCACTTTTGAAGTAAATACTTAAAGTTTATGCATAAATCTATACTTTCGTATATTAATATTATGTGAGTAAATTAAGTAGTTATATATATATATATATATACATATATATATATATATATATATTGGAATTCTTTGAGA
The DNA here is from genome assembly GCF_053919585.1 of Euprymna scolopes. Classification (NCBI taxonomy): domain Eukaryota; kingdom Metazoa; phylum Mollusca; class Cephalopoda; order Sepiida; family Sepiolidae; genus Euprymna; species Euprymna scolopes. The sequence continues at coordinate 186,162,426 of NC_136482.1, forward strand.
TGAGTAATTAGTATATTAATTAATTTATTTGCATACCATTATCCTCATCCTCATTCGGCTAACTCATCCTCCAGTTTTCTTCAGGTGATTGACCGCGACGTTATACGAATGCTGCGTCTCTTAACTGCATCTCCATTAGTAACTGCCTTCCATAGTTGTTATTGTTCCCTAATCACATTTTGGCCAACTGATCCTCTTGCCTGCTTTGGGTAGGATTGAAACCACTATCTTCAGATAATGTTCACTTAGAAGCACAGAGACGCCTCGATTTACTGTGCCACGGGCCCCGAAGCATTCTTATCCCATCACATTTAATCAGCTGAAGATGAGTTGACCGAAACGTGGTGAAACAACAACAACTATAAGGATGAAGATAACAGTCCGCAAATAAATGAATAAAGATTCCTGAGTTTGGCAAGATACATCTGAAGAAGGTCCGAGGTTATATTGGCCGAAACCTTGTGAGAATACCACTCCAAATAAAATCGCTAATGTGAATAATCCAAATAATCCAAATTATTAATCCTTAACCAAAAACATTTAGAAATAAAGTAATTCAGTATACAAAATACATGTGATTTTTTGTTGTTTTTTTTAATAATATGAACGCCTATATAAATTAACTGTGAAATATCTGTGTGCTCGGCTGATAATAAGGCTTGATTATCCGCTTGTTCTTGGGGCAAACCTTAATGAGGCATTCATTCATGTCAATGTTTCAATTAACATTGCATTAAATCTTGATTGTTGATCATATAGACGCGTTGTTATCGTTTTTAGTGGCGACTAAGTATCTACGTCCGTCTAGAGGACAGTGATGTTTTAGTATAACTTTTATGTTAGTCTGTCACGCTTTTTCAATATAATTTTCGTCGCTAAAATTGCAGATTAATGAAGGCATCTCATTTTCAATGCATCCAAATATCTCTATTGTGCGTTATACCTGGTGGTTAGACTGTTTCATTAGAATGTCGATTAGCATTTCCGTGGGTCTGTCACACGTAAATTTTAAATAACATTCATATTATTTTCATGGAAAGTGCTCGTCTGAGCTCTAATCTATGCCCCTCCCGCGAGATTTTAACAAAAAAACACTCGACCAGTTACAACCACTATCAACAATTCCCGCCCCCATCTCTATCTGTGCCTAAATCTAAATCCAGATTCCATGAACAAAGCTTCTTTCTAAGAGCTGTGCGCCTGTGGAACACAGTTCCGCTGGCCTGCTTCTCGGCAGACTACAATATCGTAGCCTTCAAGTCCAACGTAAAGAAGTTCTTGTTAAACCGTCTCCTTAAACAATCAAATTCTAACCAACCTACACCATTAATTCATTAACAGCTTACATTCATCAACCCTTATTTTTGAGTGGCCTTCGCGCCTTGATAAGTGGTGATTCTTTTGTTTAAAAAAAATTGGTCTGTTTCGCATAGGTTTGAAATGTCAGTTTCATTCCCAAATTCCTACATTAATTGGACGCATCTTAAGAATGGATCCTTTCTCATTTATTTCTTGTTTAATCCTTTTTTATGATCTGTTTTCATCTTTCGTGTTGTCGTTCCTCTTTCTTTTTTTTCTTTTTAATAATTTTCATAATTTCATTTGACAATTGCATATTATCCATCAAATTATTTTGTGTTCTTTTATCGTTCGAAATAATCACTCGAATAATAAACACGTTCATTGAACGGTTCTCATCCTATTTATTATCAACGAGTCGATAGATAGGAGCGTGATTAGCTTAATGAATACCGTCTCGGACTATACAAAACGGTATACTGAGGCCGAATCCAATTGTATCTATTGTGGTTGTTCAAGTATTTATATTATTATCTATATATCTATCTATTTTGAAACAAGAATGTAGTAGGCAAAAAAAAAAAAAATACAACTAAAAACAGACGGAACAAAAACTCGCTTCTCGCAGACACGTGGGTCGTAACAAGCACAATCTACTCGCCAGAATCACCTACACACAATCTGCAGAACGCTCCCTCTCCTTTCCAGTGTCCTGCCTTTATAGCGGCGGGGAACGACATATTTGCATAATCGCGCGAGAGCAGACGTGATTCAACGATAATCACATTGGGTAAACGCTAATAAAAGCCCATGGACGCCACCTTGGAACTCTCTCTTTCGCTCAACCCAAAACAGACGTATCCGAGGTAAGCTCTATTTCTCATTTTGGTTACTGCTAATTCTGCTACACTCCCCCCTGATCTCATGATCACAAACGGGGCATGGGGGCAGTCTTCTTTGCCGGATGCTTCTTCGAAGAACTGGAGGCAGCACTTCCTCCCTGACATCTTCCTCATTACCACCGTTATTGACGCCAGCTTGTTCCATAGGCAGTGTTTTACAATCAGGGCAGGGACAGGGGGGCAGTATCCGTCTTTGTCGGGTACTCCTTCGTAAAGGCAAGACGTGTGGTCCCTCTTCCGCTTCTTCCGTATGTGCATTATATGGCTCTTCATCGTCCTGCATTATACTCTCTGCTCGTTCAGAAGACATTGTACTGTCTTCCTCTTCCTCCGATGTAACAACATAATGGCGAGGGTGCAGATCTTTCACGTGGCGAGGCACACCGTCCACCAAAATCGATTGAGGGTTGATTACCTTGGTCACCTCACCCTTGCCGAACCTTGTGGTACATTGATTTTGCGGTCTTTTAACCCACACACGATCTCCAACCTGGTAAGAGCTGTCCTTGGGATCTGCAAACGCAGTTGCGAGATTGGTCTCCTTTACTCGAACTTCGTATCGATAAATCCTGTTGGCAGGCGCAGTGAAGGGAGATGTGTCGTCTCTTGGTGTGATGTTATACCAGTAGACAGCTTCCTGTATGGGACAGCGCATTCTGGCCACTATTCGTTTCACTGTACGGTGACATCGCTCCGCTATGCCATTCCCGGCTGGAGCGTATGCACAACGGAATCGCAAGTGAACTCCCCATTTATGTGCAAATGCTTGAAATGCGTTGCTGCAGAAAGCCGTGTCATTGTCTAAAAGGATTTCATGCGTCGAGCCACGCTCAAGGAACACTGTTTCCAACTGATGGATCACGCTTGCTGAGTCCTGCCTTGCCAATTTCCTCTAAATAGAGAAACGCGATGGACCACAGTCTGTCAGAGTTAAAAAATGGAAGGTGCTATAATGCGTGATATCTATTCCAATTCTTTGCCAATTCTCGTTAACTTCCAGCTTTCCCTTTTCCCACCTGACTGGCGCTGGGTCAATGGACTGACATTCCACCAATCGTTTTGACATCTACATTTGTTTTTCTCTAAGACCGACACCGGTCTGCATGTAAAATAGTCCTAGAGCATCCTGTATCAATAAGTGCCAAACATCGCGTCCCATCAACCTGGATGCTTATCACCGGGAGCGTCGTGCTTGCATCTTGGTGGGGAAGGAGACTGGCGCTTATGCGTTCTCCTCTTGCTCGTTTCCTGAGCAATTCCGAGCCCAGTGTCCACTCTCACCGCAACGGTAACACCGTGTTCCACGTTTTCGACAGTCCTTTACAAAGTGGCCTTTCGTATTGCACTTGAAACAGGTCACACTAACAGGAATATTCTGGGCCCTGTGGCTGTTGGGTGAGCATGTGGCCGCAACCACGTCCTGATTGTGTTCCCCAGTCATCGTCAAAATTCTTGCTCTCGGCATTAGTTCCCCCATGGTCAGGACTTTGATGTTCGGCACCTGTTGAAGAGCAATTGAGATAGCGTCAGGGAACCCAGTCACGACAGTCAATTTTGTGAGTCTCTCTAAGCCATCTCGCGTGAATCCGGCCAATCCAACCAACTGCCTGATTTTGTTGGCGTAAACATCCACACGTTCACCAGCCCATCTAACCATAGTTATTTTTCTGTATGCTGCAACGTGTCGTCGGTAAATGCCTCCTTTAATCGGGCCTCAATCCGCTCTATTTCTCTTTGATCGTCCTCCTCCATTTCCATGTAGAGGGCCAGTGCATCACCTTCCAGATATAAAGGTAGCAGACTCGCTACATCATCCACCTGCTGAAGTTGTGCGACAAGTCTCACTTTTTTCAGCCATGCTACAACGTCTCCCTCACCAGAGAACGGCTTGATAATATCGCTGCTTATCTGCACCTTCGCCATAGTCAGGCCGAAATAGCTTGAAACAAAAATGTAGTAGGCAAAACAAAAAAAAATACAACTAAAAACAGACAGAACAAAAACTCGTTTCTCACAGACACGTGGGTCGTAACAAGCACAATCTACTCGCCAGAATCACCTACACACAATCTGCAGAACGCTCCCTCTCCTTTCCAGTGTCCTGCCTTTATAGCGGCCGGGAACAACATATTTGCATAATCGCGCGAGAGCAGACGTGATTCAACGATAATCACATTGGGTAAACGCTAATAAAAGCCCATGGACGCCACCTTGGAACTCTCTCTTTCGCTCAACCCAAAACAGACGTATCCATCTGGGGTAAGCTCTATTTCTCATTTTGGTTACTGCTAATTCTGCTACAATCTATAAAAGGCAAAATGTGTGTGACCATTTCATGTATGTCTCGTAAAGGCTTTTTTCGCCGATGGTCCCAGGGTCGATACTATCGCTTAGATCTGTTTATATACCCCCCTAGATAATAATATCTAGGATTTGGGAACGCGTGTAGCATCTAGATTTACTTACAACGACTTTTACAAAATTATTGCTATTTTGGCTCCTCACATTTTGATTCGGCTTTTTCGTATAAAAAGCGAAACTAATTCAAAGCTAACACTGTTCTCGGCTTCGCGCCGGGAACATCCACAAGCAATCAGTTTTGATCAATGTGGGGCTAAACTCCTTATATCAGACAATTGCTATTCAATCTAGACAATCCCCTTTAAATGGGGGAGCCGGTTTCCCCCACACCCACAAACCATCATCTTGGGGAAGCGAAAACTGCCCCGCATTGAAACAAAGTAAACAAACCCAAAAAAACTGTCCCGCATTAAATAAAATACGGCTACGTCATCTCATAATGCTCCCGCGATGACCTCATTTAGTGGCTATCTGTCAATCAAACCTCTTTCACTCACTCTTACTGCTGGCCTAGATGGTTAAGTGGTTAATTTTTGTTTCACCTCCGCGTCAAGGCTTCCGGGTTCAATCCCGCCTCCCGACAAAAACTATTTTTTTTTCTTTTACATCTTTAAACACCCGGGCAGCGGTTTTTTTTTTTTTTTTTTTACTTCGCTTATTCTTTAGTTTACCCCCCCTCCCATACACACAGCATTGTTATCCTAAGATTGCAGGTTCGATCCGACAGGGTTATTTATGCCATTTTTCCCCCGTTTTTTTTTTCGCTGTTTTTTTTTTTGGGGAGAGGGGTCCGATTTTTTAAACATAGTTTCAGGGTTATTACTTACCAGCGAATGTTTCCCACTCCCATTATTATCATCGAAATCCGTGAAATCGCATTCTGTTTTAGAGTTGGCTCTTCCCTTTTTCAGCGCATTCATTCATTGGAGTTTCATTTCAATTGTCCTAACCTATCTTCACACCTTTTCTGATTCAAAACATCATTTGTTTTCGCCTTCAAATGATTTACAGTTTTCATCCGCCCCCCCCTTTCTTTAACCTAATTCTATCGGGGTTTTAATGAAAAGCGAAGCCTTTGGCAGTTCCATGCCTCCTGGCGAAAAAATTCTTTCGAAAAACATACTAACGCAACGACAAATACGAATTTCTCATTGAAAAACAACGGAATAGAAAACGTGTTTTCTTCAAAACTCGCGGCGCCACATTCCATTCGAATATCACGTGACGGAAACAATGTATTTTTGTTTTCTTTCAATTTCATGTTTAGAATTACACGACCATCGAAACTAATTACCTTGAAATTGACATTTATACTCGGTAAATCTGACATTACTAATTAATATAACGCTAGAGGCAACCTCTTTGAATTATGACTTTGTTGCATGCAACCACAAATATTTATAAGAAGCTCTGTCCGACTTTCGATCGCGTTTCAATTTTAAATATTACCTTTATTCTTCAGCGTGCAGAGTCAATATACGCATTTTACGTTTAAGCATTTAAAATAGGTGGCTCTGTCGGTAATAACGTTATCATTGCTAAACGCGTAGATTGAATGGGCGTATTTTAAGAAGTGATTTGTTATTTTGTTTTTAGGATGATAGTTTGATCGTATATTTGAATTTCTTTGTCTAGCTATACTCAGCGTTGTCTGGGAGCATGGCTAACAAGTAGAAGAAATAAAATTGTATTTGGGTAATTAAGACTAACGTTCTCATCTTGTTGTATTCACGATGTAACCTCCGACCTTTTTCAAGTGTATCTTGTCGAACTCGAGACTTTAATACAAAATACAAAGCAACAACCAATTACTCATAGGACAAACATTGGAAGAACAAAGCTATGTACAAATGGAAGCCAATGGTGTTGGTTGGTTGGTTGGTTGGTTGGTTGGTTGGTTGGTTTTTGTTTTACGGCATATCAACCCTTTTCGGGTTATTTAATGACGAATCCAAAGATTTTGAAAAAAATTTTTTTAATAGAATGTTTGTTGTTTTCAAGTCGGTTTCTATGTAACCTATAGTTGGGACCCTAACAGGCACTACCACTCCGGGTCAGATTGGACCTGGGAGCAATGGTAATTAAAGGGTAGCTTCCACACTCCACAGCTCGCAAGCTGGGGGCCTCACCACTGGATATAGTTTAAGGTCATATCCATGACGCCAATGGTGTTGCATGCCATATCTGCAATAAGACTTTCAAAATAAAATCGCGGTTGCTGAGTCATCTGCTTGACCACAACTTGACGGGCAAATTAGCAACAATAGTTGTTTTACAAATTTAAAAAAAAATGCGCAATTTTAAAAGTTTATCGGACGATTCAGCGCTGATTCCCGACCAAATTTGATCAGATTTTTAACAATCTCACCTAGAATGAAAACAGAAAATTTACGAATCATTTCGCATTTTATTCCAAGACACATGGATTGAACGAATTCAAAACGTTTGAACGTCATCAATCTTAAAAATGGTACAATTCAATACTCTATAATAAAGATAAATGTGCATATATACATACATATATATATATATATATAATGTCCCGACACACAAAAGTTAGCGAGTACAAAACTGCCCAATGAAAACACTTTACTTCAATGAGACGTTTTCTTTTTTGTGCTTTTTATACCGAGTTCTACTTTATTCCTTTTTATTCTTTTCATATTGTCTATACGTATGTATTATTTTCTGCAAACACCCAAGCTTGTCTTAATATCTTGCTCTCTCTCTCTCTCTCTCTCTCTCTCTCTCTCTCTCTCTCTCTCTCTCATATATATATATAGAACGCTACTACTTTATAATATAATATATATGTATAATATAATATATATACATAATATAATATATATGTATAATATGATATATATACATAATATAATATATATGTATAATATAATATATATACATAATATAATATATAATATAATATACATATGTACATATATATAATATAATATATATAATATGTATAATATAATATATATACATAATATAATATATAATATAATATATATAATATGTATAATATAATATATATATACATAATATAATATATATACATAATATAATATATATACATAATATAATATATAATATATATATACACATATATTATATAATATATATAATATCTATATAATATATATACATAATATAATATATATAATATATATATAATAAATATATATAATATATATAATAAATATATGTAATATAATATATAATAAATATATATAATATATATAATGTAATATATATTATATATATAATATAATAAATATATATAATATAATATATATAATATAATATATATAATATAATAAATATATATAATATAATATATATAAGATATAATATAATATATATAATATAATAAATATATATAATCTAATATATATATAATATAATAAACATATATAATATATATATAATATAATATATATAATATATATATATATATATTTTACATGGTGGTCACCACTTATCAAGGCCCGGAGGCCACTCAGGGATAAGGGTTATTGCGTGTACAGTAAGCAATGAGATAGTATTGTAGTAATCATTAGTATTGGAGATTTGATAGAATGTCTTACTTAAGGGGGCGGTTTATCAGGAATTTGTTTATGTTGGATTTGAAGACATCCAAGTTGTAGTCAGATGGGAAACAGGCGAACGGTAGAGAGTTCCACATTCGTGCACTTCTAGGAAAAAGAAGCTTTGCTCATGGAATCTACGTTTGGATTTAGGCATAGATAAAGAGTGGGGAAATTATTGACAGTAGTTTCAGCTAGACGGTTGTTTCTCGTGAAAGATTGGCGAGGGGAGACGAGAGATTGGAGCTCAGACGAGCACTTTATATATATATATATATATATATATATATATATATATATATATATATATATATAGACTTTTAGTAGTAATCCACTTTTTAGAAGCACGGAGTTAACGGAATTCAAAATATGACGTTAGAAAGAACGACCACGTGCGTATCTGTATTTTTTTAATAAACAAAAATCTATTTAAACTTTCAGATTTTTGTCTTGTAAAGCCTTCATCAGGAATTTTCTTTTTAAACAATACAATATATTTCTTACGTGCAATGGTGTCGTTTGGCAGAGTTTGTTGGTCGAAGGTAGATTTTGTGTATTGTCAGTTCAGTGGTAAGCGCTGTCCATATATATATATATATATATATATATATATATATATATATATATATATATATATATACGAGGGGCGTGCAATACTTAATGCCCCTGACCCACTTCCCATAGTAGTAGAGCAACGAAACTTGGCACAGTTATTAGTCTTTCTCTACATAGGAACCACCCAGATTTATGTATTTCTCCCATCGTTTGATGCAGCTCTGGATACCGTTTTTGTAGAACACCTCATGTTGGTCCTCCAACCACGACGTGACTTCAGAAATCAAGGCTGAATCATCTGGGAAACGCTTTCCTTTCAAAAACAACTTCATGGCTGGGAAGAGGTGAAAGTTAAAGCTTTTTAACAAGTTTTGTCACGAAAATTTGATCTGCCAAGGGGTTAAAATTCAAAATATTAGACGTTTGCAGTCTCTAGTAAACTACTCAGCCAATTTTTGGTCTAAACATTTGAAATTTTACATAATGCGTATTCAGACATGCGGTAAGCATTTTAATCAGTTTTGGGCCGGAAATTTCGCTGCCAGAAAGTCAAAGTTAAAAGAATTGACCTTTGTAGATTCTACCAAACTCCTCCGCCAATTTTGGGTCTAAACACTTGAAATTTTAGATGTCGGTAACTTGCATATGGATAGAACTTTTTATTTTGATTTGAGACCAAATGTTAAGGAGTCAAAATTGGGGTCAAAGTTTTAAAAAAAATACCTCTGCGGTCTCTACCAAATTACTCAAGATAATCCTTGGTCTAAACATTTGAAATTTGACATAAAAGGTATTCACACATAGGGCCCGAGAAAAGCCAGGTTGAACTGCTAGCATATATATATTTATATATATAACGGAAACATACTTGTGGCTTTTGTGTTTCATTCCCTAGGAAAATTATAAGTAAAATTGTTCTAAATAAATCTGTTCATCCACATTTGTTGATGAAAACCACAAACATCACTGATGATGCTGTGACTTGGGCGTGAAATTTTTGTCGCAAGAATTGTGCAATCTCCAGTCACATTTCTCCTGAGTCGGCACTGTTTTATGCCAGTAGCATATAGAAATTCAGGTGAATTTAAAACAATGCCGAGATACGTGGAGAGCACATACAGCGCCTACTATTCCCAAATGATCACCCATCTGGTATTAACCAGCCCCATCATTGCCTAACTTCAGAGATTCGTCAAGAACTGGTGTGTCAGCGTGATTATGCCGTTCTAAGCTCTACTCATATTGAGCACTATTGAAGTAAATACTGAAAATATATTTTACTTCAGTAAGTTTTAAGAGATCAAGGGGCTCCTTCCTGGAGCTAACACTTGATTCCGTTATGATTTAAATTTATATCCGAGGGCTCTTTTAAGAATAGATACTGTTCCCTTTATGGCTGCTATCTGTATTTCATTACAGCTTAGTTTTCCAGGGATCGCTTCTAAGTATTTATGAAGATTCTTTTTTATTAGGCCAGTTGCTCCTATCACAACCGGTATAAGGTTTATTTCTTTCAGAGACCATGTCGTTTTTAGATCATTTTTTAGGACCTGATATTTTGTTATCTTTTCCCGTTCAGCTCTGTTAAGACCAAAATCATTTGGGACTGTGACATCGACAATGAGTGCAGTTCTGTCTGTGTAATATATTTTATGAGTATATAGCTTCCGTTAAAAATTATGGGGAAAATTATGCTTTGCTAGAGTGCGCACTACTATTTATAAAATTCTTCTTTTTTAAAAGCAACTTCTCGGGTGGGGGCGGTTTCTTTCTTATTGTTTTCTTTTGAACTTCACCGATAAAGACGTCATTTTATCTGATCATGAATAACATATATTTATATATCGTGCAAACAAAACGCAAACTTGGAAATATGTTTATCAATGTTTGAAAAAGAAAATGGACGTTTCAGATGAAGCGATTGCAAGTAAGAATCGATCACAAGAAAGTTGCGAAGAAAACCAAGAAATGATGACGCTAAAAATCAAAGGATTTTGTGTTCGTTCATAACAAGTGATTATATGTTATAGAAACGCTTTTTGGAATTGGATCGACATCAGAAAACTGATAAATAAATCGAAGAATCCCGCCATTACTATTGTTCGCTATCAGCCAATCAGGAAATGGGAGACAAAAAAAAATCGAACATTACAAGTTCGATTGGCGCCGCTGGATAATTAAAAACGTAAAAGGAAAGTCGTTGATATTTTTTTTCGCGCCATTTTTTTAAAAATAATAATCTCCGAGAATGAAAGCAAAAACAAGGTCTATAATAAGACAGTTTTTTTTTTTTTTTTTTTTTGTAAACTGTAAGAACAACGGCTATCACTGACTTGAATTTCGTCAAATTAACAATTTTTTATAGCATTTTTTTAGCTTAATTCATGTATATAATGAATTATTTCTGATTGTTTGTCTGTCACACGTAAATTTGAAAAAGTATAAGCATCGTTAAACGCGCAAAGTTAATGTACGCATCTCAACGTATATGCATCTCGGTGTGATGGGATCTATCGGTCGGTCTGTCACGCTTAAGTCTTCAATCGCATTTCGTTTGTCTGTCTTGGCTTAAGTGATAGTAAATAGCATTTTTTTTTTTTGGTTTGTCACGCTTAAGTTTGAAACAGTAGCTTCGTCGTTAATTAATCTATCTTAAGAGTATCAATCCTTGTTTCCTGAATGAAATAGTCTCGGATGAGGTTCGTTGGATTTAAAGCTTTGAATTTGAAAGACACTGCCGATTTAAGTTCGAATCTAAAAATGAAACTAAGAAAATCGTTTATTCAATTTTGTCCATTAATCGACTTAGCACAATTGAACGATCGATTGGATGTAAAATAAATGGATCCCAATTGACCGATTCAAGATAAAGGGATTCGATCACGTGATTCAATCCTGATGACTATCAATTTTGATCAATATAATAATAAAAAAAATGATTCGCAATTTTTTGTCATAACCTCTCTGCCAAACTTTCACAAAAAGCACTCATCTAGCTACAACCACTGTCATCAATTCCCCCTACTCTCTATCTGTGCCTAAATCTAAACGCAAATTCCATGAACAAAGTTTCTTTCCTAGAACTGCCAGTCTGTGGAACTTTCACTGGCTTGCTTTCCAGCTGACTTCAACGTGTTTGTCTTCAAGTCTAATGCAAACAAGTTACTGTTGAGCTTCCACCTTAATAGTCAAATTTTACTCAATTTTAACCACTGATTACTACGCTGTTGTCCCGATGACCACATTATCGCTCATTGTTTCACGGCCCTGAGGTAGAGGATCAGCTAATGGAGCAAAAGCTGGCTTCGTAGCTGGGGTCGAATCTCATGACCAGCAGGAATTGTTACCTTACACTGATGATTGCGTAAGCATGAAACACTAGTGTCTGTAGGCATTAATGAAAAATTATTACTTAATTATAGTTCTATAATTTATTCTGTTTAGTAGTTGGTTTGTTATGTATAATTATTTTTACTCGTAAGACATATGACAACGATTACGATTTGTGATGATATATAACTGTAGACCGGAAATGTAGTTAGATGAAATAATCCTACATAATTATGTAGTAAAGTGTGGGGCAGGCGGTATACTTGTTCAGGTAAAGAAAATAATCAGGTCTTAACTCTATAGGCACAGTGAAATAGATTCCCTAGTCATCTTTCTGGTTCCTCCTCTTATTTTTTTAGCAAACTTATTTTTTTTATATTTTTTATATACGAATAGAGAACATAATTATATGAGATACCGTTTACATTTTTTTTTTACCTGTTTCTCACACTTGTACCAGTTCATTATATGTTTCAAACATTTTGGGATTATTTTTAGGAGCTAATTTTCTGACGCCTGTTCTGTCTCGTTGATGATATTTTTGTTTTTGTTTTTTATTTTTGCTTTGTTTTATCAGAACGTGACAAAAACACAGTGGCTGTAGCGACACTATTACGAGTGACACTTCCTGCTATAAGAGAACAAGCTTTTAGATTAGAAAATATTATAATAGCCGGAATTCTACCATATACTCAAGCTGAGAAATACCAGAATTAATTAAGTGATAATTCTGTTGCAGAATTCGAATAACAAGCATCTGATAAGCCAGAAAATCTATTTGATTTCTCTTTCCTCCATAAAAATTGTTTCATGCACGAAAGTAAAAAAAAAAAAAAAAGAACGGAAAACAACATGGCTGCCATATTTCCTGTTTCCATTTGATTACATGTTAGATAATTTAATAAGTGTTATTCAAAACTAAAAATGGAAATATAAATGGTTTGCTTTTGGAATTCTTAAAAAATATATATATATCATTAGAATGGAGATTACGTGTCTGTAACTAAAATTACAGCATATATCAAATCACATTCTGTTTTTGTTTTGTTTTGTTTTAAATCCAAAACAAAATGATAACCATTATCTATGTTCAGTCTGAGATATATTCAAGTTAAAACGCAGTCTTATTTAAACGGTATTATTATTACTCGTTAGGAGTTTTCACACAGGTCATTATCAGTGATTGCTCATCTGTGGTGTTTCCTGAAGTCTGAGTGACAGATCTTCCTAGATTTCCAGCACTCTCCGTCTCCTTCGATAATCATTTCAAGTCATTTTGCGTTCTTGCAACAGCCGCTTATCATTGATTTCTAGATGGCAATAAGACTTCCCCAAATCTCAATACTACCCTACCCTTCCAGTGGAGGTTTGGTTAGTTCCCTTTCTTCTGTCTTTCTGTCCTCCTTAGCTGTTCACAATCATTTGAGTGGCAACAGTTAATGTTAGTATCATCACAATATATGCTTTGGCGGGGGGGGGGTAGTTTGAGATTTTTTCCGATTTCAGTTTCCATTTTTTTTCTTTTTCATAGTGTTCTTTTAATTTTTTTTATAATTTCTATTGCGCTTTCCATGGTGGCTGGTAAGCGTTCATTGTTTTTCTTTGTTGACTTCTGCATTCGGCTATTTTCTTAAGATTTTACATTATTGCAATCCGTTTTATAGTCTTACTCTTCCCTTTGATTCCAATTTCTCATAGCCTTTTTCCCCAGGTTTTTCCGGTACTGTTCCTAGTGCTTCCACGATTACTGGTATTATATTGACTTTAAGCATGCTTCATATAATTTTCAGTTCTCCGGCAAGTTCTATGCGTTATTTTTTGTTTAATTAACATTATTATTATTTGTACTCACTTGGAGTTCTCACAAAGGCCATCATCACTGAATATTTACAGATAATAACCGATGATTTTCCCTGGCGTCTGGGTAACAGCAATTCTTCCCAAGATTTTAAGTACTCCCAACCTCTTATTTTATTATGATGATGATAATAATCTATATATCTATAAAAGTGAAAATGCTTGTGTGTGCATGTGTGTCAGTCTGTCTACACTTCGCTGCCAAATAACTCAGTCAATTTTCAGTCTACAGATTCGAGATTTGACATAAGGGGTATTGAGATTTGTGAAAATCTTTTTAATCGGTTTTCGGCCAGAAATATGGCTATTAAGGGGGTCAAAGTTAAACCATTTGACCTTTGAGAACTCTACCAAACTCCTCCACCAATCTTGGGTCTAAACACTTGAAATTTTAGATATTGCTTAATTGGACATGGATCTAACTTAATAACTTGATTTGAGCCCAAAACAATAAATGTTAAGGGCTCAAAATTGGGGTCAAAGTTTTAAAAAAAGACATCTGCTGTCTCTACCAACTTTTCTCTATGGTAGTTAAGGAAGCCTATTTTATAGAAAAGCATTACCGTACATATTCACATTTTTTAATATATACATAGACACATAATGTTATGAACAGTACATAGGGCCTGAGCAAAGCCGGGCGAAGCTGCTAGTAATAATAATAATAATAATTATTATTATTATTGATATTATTTCTACTCACTTGGAGTTTTCACACAGGCCATCATCAATGATTTCTTTCTGTCCAAAACCTGCGGTGTTCCCTGAAGTTTAGGTGACAACAAGTCTCCCTAGGTCCCCAGTACTCTCCACCTCTTTCGATAACTTTTGCAAATGAATTTACTTTATCGCAACAGCCGTTTACCATTGATTTCTCGCTGACAACGACCATTGGTCTTCACTGGAATTTAGGTGACAATAAGCGTGCCAAAGGTCTCCGTTCTCTTCACAGGCATCCAGTGAAAGTCTGGTTACTGCTTTCTCTCATCGATTTTCTATCATCTTGACCCTTATGTGGTGCCAGTTGATGTCGACAGTAAAAGTTTTTGAAGGGTGGAGGGTCTTACAATTATTTAGTTTCAGTTTTCTTGATTTCATATCGTGTTTCTTGTTGTTTTACTTTTGTTGCAGTGTCTATATACCCGGTTAACGTTTGTTGCTCATTAGTCTCAGAATTCAAGGCTCTTCTTTAATATTTCAACCGTTTTTATTCATGGCATCCGTAGTACCTTCTCAGTAATTTCTCTGATGCCAAACTTTCCATTATTTTTTAACGTTTTTCATATTATTAACTAGCATTCCAGCCCAGCGTTGCCCGGGTGTTTGGGGTGAATGTTGAGCAAAAAAAAAAAAAAAAAAAAAAAACGGTCAATTTTTTAAACTTTGACGCCTATTATGACCCCTTAACATTTATTGTTTTGGGCTCAAATCAAGTTATTAAGTTAGATCCATGCCCAAGGAACCTATATCTAAAATTTCAAGTGTGTAGACCCAAAATGGTCGAAGGAGTTTGGTAGAGTTCTCAAAGGTTAAATCGTTGAACTTTGACCCCTTAACAACGAAATTTCTGGCTGAAAACCAATCACATCGATTTCCCCAAATCTCAGTACCCTGTATATCAAATTTCGAGTCTGTAGACTTAAAATTGACAGAGTTATTGCGTAGGGAAATGTACACAGACAGACACACAGACAGGTTCACATTTATAGATATATAGATAGATATTGGCTCACAAGGAGCTTTCACGCAGGTCATAGAGGATCTATCCTTGAGAACAGTCTCTGGTGTTCTCTGGAAGTTGAGTGACAATGTCTCTCCAGTTTTCCACATCTTCTGATAATATTTGCAAATGAATTTGGATTATCGCAACAGTAGATTAACATCGATTTCTATGCTATTTGGCATCATTCTTTCGTGAGGGGCGGTGATTGGGTAATTGAAGAGGATGGGGGAAGGGGATAGAGAACTTATAGATATGTATCTTCAATGTTCTAGGTCCTGGATATGACCTTAAACTATATCCGATAGTAAAGCTCTAGCTTGCGCGCTTTGGAGAGTGTGGAGTCACCCTTTAATTGCCATTGCTCCCATGTACACTCTGACCCGGAGTGGTAGTACCTGTTAGAGCCCCAACTATGGGTTAAATATAAACCAACTTGGAAAAAAAATATTCTATTAAAAAAATTTTCTTCAAAATAACTGGATTCGGCATTAAATAACCTAAAAAGGGTTGAGATGCCGTAAAACAAAAACAATCAATCAATGTTCTAGGTTCCATGCAACGCTTCTTCATGCTTTGTCTTTGCAGCAGTTTGTTTGGTCCGCTCGTATGGTTCATGTGTATTAGTCTCCATGTCTCTTTTCATCGGTTTGTTAACTTCTGTTCCTCATCAATTGGGTTACCGTACATAGTCACACTTTTTAATATATACATAGATCGATTAAAGACAGTTTTTTCCATTGATATTTAAAATATTTTTCCAGATATATGTGAGGTATTTTACGTTGTAGCGTAACTATTAAAAAAAGATATTTTACGTTGTAACTATTAAAAAATGATATTTTATGTTGTAACTATTAAAAAAAGATATTTTACGTTGTAACTATTAGAAAAAGATATTTTACGTTGTAACTACTAAAAAAAGATATTCTACGTTGTAACTATTAAAAAAAGATATTTTACGTTGTAACTATTAAAAAAGATATTTTACGTTGTAACTATTAAAAAATATATTTTAAATTGTAACTATTAAAAAAGATATTTTACGTTGTAACTATTAAAAAAAGATATTTTACGTTGTAACTATTGAAAAAAGATATTTTACGTTGTAACTATTAAAAAATATATTTTAAGTTGTAACTATTAAAAAAAGATATTTTACGTTGTAACTATTAAAAAATATATTTTAAGTTGTAACTATTAAAAAAAGATATTTTACGTTGTAACTATTAAAAAAAGATATTTTACGTTGTAACTATTAAAAAAGATATTTTACGTTGTAACTATTAAAAAAAGATATTTTACGTTGTAACTACTAAAAAAAGATATTTTACGTTGTAACTATTAAAAAAAGATATTTTACGTTGTAACTATTAAAAAAAAAAGATATTTTACGTTGTAACTATTAAAAAAGATATTTTAAGTTGTAACTATTAAAAAAAGATATTTTACGTTGTAACTATTGAAAAAAGATATTTTACGTTGTAACTATTAAAAAAAAAGATGTTATAAAATGTGAGAAAATCTTATTAACACTTAAGTTTTTATTAGTTTGGAAAATAAAACTGAAAAAAAAAAAATAGCGACATTAGATAAATATTGAAATCTATTTTTCCCCCTCAAGGCAAATCTATAATTTTAGGTAGAGACTATCGAGTTTTCGAAGTCGTACTAATGTAGGAAAAAGACTATTATTATGTAATATAGATTATTTTACAAGCCAAAAAATCCTTTTCCTCCACAAATATTGTCTCGATTGCTAAAAGCAAAAAAAAAAGGTGGGGGGAATGGCTGCCATCTGCTGGTTCCACTTGTATTGTATGTGAGATTATTTAATAATTTGAAAAAATAAAATAAAATGATTTACTTTAAGAATTATATATTAGCAGGAGAGCCGATGTTGCCCGGGATTGAATGATGTTGAACGAATGTTTCACACTCTCATGTTTTTATTCTCATCGAAATCTGTGAAATCGCCCATTTTTCAATCAAATCGATTGATTGACTGCTCTACTTGGGGACCCATCTTTTCACATACCTCCCTGAAGCGACTTATTCCACAATACATTGTAGTCTAAATTACAATATAGAGGGCCTACTATTGATTTTATAAAATTATTTTTTTATATAATGGTTTGAATTAAAGTAAAATTAAAAAGTCAAGTATCATGTTTCAGTTGTGCTCTAAACAGAAACATTAATTTCGAACATGCCCTGTCATATAAAAGAACCTACTGTTGATTTTATAGGCCGGCCTCTCGGCTTTTGTAGTAATAAAACCTCTAAAATTCACTTGGTCTGTTAGGCTGAATGAGATGTTAACTTTCGTCAAAATCGCCTGCTCTTTCTTTCGTAAGGTTATTTTGATTGGTTAGTTGGTTGTTTTTGTTTTACGGCATATCAACCCTTTTCAGGTTATTTAATGCTGAATCCAAAGATTTTAAAGAAAATTTTTTTAATAGAATATATTTGTTGTTTTCAAGTCGGTTTCTATTTAACCCATAGTTGGGACCATAACAGGTACTACCACTCCGGGTCAGTGAACCTGGGAGTAATGGCAATTAAAGGGTGGCTGCACACTCCTCAAAGCCCGCAAGCTGGGGCCTCACCACTGGATATAATTTAAGGTCATATTCAGGACCAGGTTATTTTGATTATCGATACTTATCAAAGACATTCCTATACAAAACCTATCTAAGAACACTGACAGATACAGACATGTATGTGAAATTTCATAAAAATCGGCGCGTTTTGGGGTCCTGGAAAACAGACTCACACACACAAAGTGCCTTTTATATAAAAGTAGATAGATAGATGGTTGGATTCTTGCGTTAATTTCAACGGATGAGGTTCACACAATAGCTAAGTTATCTGAAATTTATACGGATATTTTTTTTTATAAAGGTAAAGGCTTGTGTAGAATCATATTTTGAAACAACTGCTTACCACAATCGGTGCAATTGGTCTCCATGGACAGAGCAGGCATGAGACCTCATGTTTTTTTTATCAGTTTTCCTTCTATATGTGTATGTGTGATATATATATATATATATATATATATATATATATATATATATATATATATATATATATATATATATAATGGAGGAGTATAAGAAGGCTATAGCAATGCAGAGAACCGACTGTTGTATTAGCGTAACGTATGAACAAAAATGGAAAAACTAATGTTCTGATTTGTTTTGTTATTTTTTTTAACTTCATATATCCATTTATTTTTTCAAGATAATCACAATATAAATCGGTAAATATGACTAACACTTTGATGTAACCGGGATGATGAATGTTTTAATATTTTGAGATAACATCTCTTTTTCAAAAGTAGAGGAACCAAAGAATGTCCTTAAGAGAAAACCATTGAAAAACGAAATTTCACTGTTTTTCTTTGAAATACATTCTAAGGACAGGGATTGGACCTTGGTTGATAGTGTGGGATTTATACGGTTGGAGACTCTTTTTAGACCCTGTCTAAGAGTTAGAGACTAGTTGTAAATGCACAAGCCCAGGAGTAACAATAATACTCCATGAATAGTGTGGTTGTATAGGATACTCTTATTTCTGAATAAAGTTCTATTATGTTATAGGGAACCTACCTTCCTTTTTTTTTTTTTACATGGAGGTCATCACTTATCAAGGCCCGGAAGCCACTCGGGGATAGTATCGTAGTAATTGTTAGTATTGGAGATTTGATAAAGTGTCTTACTTAAGGGGGCGGTTCATCGGGAATTTGTTTATGTTGGACTTGAAGGCATCCAAGTTGTAATCAGGTGAGAAACAGGCACACAGAAAAGAGTTCCACAGGCGTACACTTCTGAGAAAGAAGATTTGTTCATGGAATCTATGTTTTGATTTAGGCACAGATAAAGAGTGGAGAAAATTAATGACAGTGATTTCAGCTAGACGGGTGTTTATCGTGACAGATTGGCGAGGTGGGGGGTCAGAGATTGGAGCTCAGACGAGCACTTGCCATGGAAATAACGATAAAACAAAGATAGGCTCGCAACGTCTCTTCTGTGGGAGAGAGGTTGCAGGGAAGAGAAAAGGGCATCCCCCACTAAGCCACAAAGTCTATTTTGTACTTTGTCAAGGCAGGATAGGCTGCTTTTAGCAATTCCTGCCCAGATGTGGCAGCAGTACTCCATCCTTAGACGTACTTGGCTTTTATACAGATAGAGAATTGCATCAGTAGTGAGATATCTTCTGGAGCGGTAGAAGGATCCCATCATTTTCCCAGCAACCTTGGCAACAGATTTGATGTACGTGTTCCATTTCAGATCAGGAGTTAAGGTCAAACCCAGAGCAGCCTTAATAATATACTCAATGTATTTGTTCCAATTCATGTTGCATGTGAATGTTTAATGCAGCTGATAATGACAAAACATCCAACCACTGTCTATTATTATGAATTAAACAGTGAGACACTTAAGGTTCACAGGGTTAATGGTGTCTGCTACAATCCTTATTCGTACTTTGACCATAACCAAATCACGTAATTAATAAAATTGTCGACGGAATAAAAAATGATTTAAAAGAGGAAATTATGGTTTTTTGTATTTAGGGGAGGGGGGCGTCCATTCATTAGGAATATTTTATCCATCCATCTACACAGAAAATATAAGTTAATTATGATTACGCTCTAAAATAGGAAAACGGGGCGTCGTTCTTGCATATTTATCAACTGCTTTGGGAAACGACTTCAGCTCATTTAGAAAAGACAGTAGGCAAATGACACGTTGGAAACCGTGTTCATCTATCGAACGTTTTTCATCTGCATTGTCTTTTAATGTTTAATGAAGTTGTTCCATTTTTACTTATGCCACGTTTTCTGCCTTTCAGCCACACAACACATTAACGAACATGTATATGCATAGGTGCAAAGTTATAATGAACATGTATATGCATAGGTGCAAAGCAATAATGAACATGTATATGCATAGGTGCAAAGTTATAATGAACATGTATATGCATAGGTGCAAAGTTATAATGAACATGTATATGCATAGGTGCAAAGTTATGAACATGTATATGCATAGGTGCAAAGTTATAATGAACATGTATATGCATAGGTGCAAAGCAATAATGAACATGTATATGCATAGGTGCAAAGCAATAATGAACATGTATATGAATAGGTGCAAAGCAATAATGAACATGTATATGCATAGGTGCAAAGTTATAATGAACATGTATATGCATAGGTGCAAAGTTATGAACATGTATATGCATAGGTGCAAAGTTATAATGAACATGTATATGCATAGGTGCAAAGCAATAATGAACATGTATATGCATAGGTGCAAAGTTATAATGAACATGTACATGCATAGGTGCAAAGTTATAATGAACATGTATATGCATAGGTGCAAAGTTATGAACATGTATATGCATAGGTGCAAAGTTATAATGAACATGTACATGCATAGGTGCAAAGTTATAATGAACATGTACATGCATAGGTGCAAAGTTATAATGAACATGTATATGCATAGGTGCAAAGTTATAATGAACATGTATATGCATAGGTGCAAAGCAATAATGAACATGTATATGCATAGGTGCAAAGTTATAATGAACATGTACATGCATAGGTGCAAAGTTATAATGAACATGTATATGCATAGGTGCAAAGTTATAATGAACATGTATATGCATAGGTGCAAAGTTATGAACATGTATATGCATAGGTGCAAAGTTATAATGAACATGTACATGCATAGGTGCAAAGTTATAATGAACATGTACATGCATAGGTGCAAAGTTATAATGAACATGTATATGCATAGGTGCAAAGTTATGAACATGTGTATGCATAGGTGCAAAGTAATAATGAACATGTATAAGCATAGGTGCAAAGCAATAATGAACATGTATAAGCATAGGTGCAAAGTTATAATGAACATGTATATGCATAGTTGCAAAGTAATAATGAACATGTATATGCATAGGTGTTAAGTTATAATGAACATGTATATGCATAGTGCAAAGTTATAATGAACATGTATATGCATAGGTGCAAAGTAATAATGAACATGTATATGCATAGGTGTTAAGTTATAATGAACATGTATATGCATAGTTGCAAAGTTATAATGAACATGTATATGCATAGTTGCAAAGCAATAATGAACATGTATATGCATAGGTGTTAAGTTATAATGAACATGTATATGCATAGGTGCAAAGTAATAATGAACATGTATATGCATAGGTGCAAAGTTATAATGAACATGTATATGCATAGTTGCAAAGTAATAATGAACATGTATATGCATAGGTGTTAAGTTATAATGAACATGTATATGCATAGTGCAAAGTTATAATGAACATGTATATGCATAGGTGCAAAGTAATAATGAACATGTATATGCATAGGTGTTAAGTTATAATGAACATGTATATGCATAGTTGCAAAGTTATAATGAACATGTATATGCATAGTTGCAAAGCAATAATGAACATGTATATGCATAGGTGTTAAGTTATAATGAACATGTATATGCATAGTGCAAAGTTATAATGAACATGTATATGCATAGTTGCAAAGCAATAATGACACAAGCGAATAAATAGGTAGAAAACAGTACAAAGCAAGAAAATGGTTCCCAACCTTTTTCTCGAGTAACCACCATCATGCACCTCAAGACATAAACATAACTAGTTTTAGTTGTGTATATTGTTATATTTTACGATTGATAAACAAGTGATAATCATAATAAAGAGATTCAGGTGTGAATTGAGATAAAATTAGAATGAGGGTTCATTTAAAAAATTTTTTTTTACTTTTAAATGTAGGTAAACATTTCTTGTTTACATATCCATTTATGTATTGTATACAAGATTTTATTACCTGTTGTGAAATTTTAATCTATATTTTTTGTGCCATTTTGACGTTTCTGAATTTTTGAGATGAGGATTAATTTGGATTCATTGGACTACTGTTCGCATCTTGAGTGTGATTTTCACAACGTTTCGGTCGATGATTTCTTCAGGTGTATCTTGTTGGACTCAGGAATGTTTTTGTCGAACTCAGTAATTTAGACAATATTTTCCTGAAAGTTGAAAGTTCAGTCCTCAGTGTAGGCGACCGAAAAATACAATTGCGAATTACTTAGGACCTCTATTCAGTCATGGCTGATGGAACAAGCGCATGCTACCGCCATGAAGTAAATAAAGGGTACCAGTCGAAATGCCGTCCAAATTCCTGAGTTCGACAGAAACATTCCCGAGTTCGACAAGATACACCTGGAGAAGGTTGGAGGTTACATTGACCGAGATGTTGTGAAAATAACACTCAAGATGAGAACAGTAGTCCGAAGAATCTAAATAATATAAATTGTGCAATTTTTTCCTATTTTTACCTGTTTTATCATTACTTAAATTTATTTTCGTAGAACTGTTATTATTATTGATAGTATTAATGCTGGTGTCCCTCAGGGGTCCATACTGGGCCCAACTCTCTTCCTTATCTACATCAATGATCTCCCAAAACACATACTAAAATCCTTCGTTGACATCTATGCTGATGATACGACCATCTATGGCAACACATCAAAGGCTGTAAATGATGATATTCTCTCTGATTCTCTCTCCTCTGATCTTTAGCATGTGGTACAGTGGGGAAAGAGGTGGCTGGTCACCTTTAATGCATCTAAGACCAAGCTCCTATCTCTACATCATAAATGCTCTGATCCCCATCTGGCATCAATTGAAATGGATGGCTCTCGTCTAGGGGAGGCCCCATATTTTGATAAGCTTCTGGGTTTGACCTTTACTCCTGATCTTAAATGGAACACATACATCAAGTCGGTGGTCAAGGTCGCTAGGAAAATGGTGGGATCCTTCTACCGCTCCAGAAGATATCTCACTATTGATGCAATTCTCTATCTATATAAGAGCCAAGTACGTCCAAAGATGGAGTACTGCTGCCACATCTGGGCGGGAGTTGCTAAAACCAGCCTATCCTGCCTTGATAGAGTACAAAATAGACTTTGTGGCTTGGTGCGGGATGCCCTTTTCTCTTCCCTACAACCTCTTTCCCACGAAAGAGACGTAGCAAGCCTGTCTTTGTTCTATCGTTATTTCCATGGCAAGTGCTCGTCTGAGCTCCATTCCTGGTCCCCCTTCGCCAATCTTTTTCAAAAAACACCCAACTAGTTGAAACCACCGTCAATAATTTTCCCCACTCCTTATCTGTGCCTAAATCAAGACGTAGATTCCATGAACAAAGCTCCTTTCTTAGAACTGCACGCCTGTGGGACTCTGTTCAGCTTGCTTGTTTCCCTCCCGACTTCAACCTGGATGTCTTCAAGTCCAACACAAACAAATTCCTGATGAACCCCCCCCCCCTAATTAATGACACCTTATCAATTCTCCAATACTATTGCTACACTATCCCATTGAGTACTGTACACACAATAACCATTATCCCCGAGTGGCCATTGGGCCTTGATAAGTGGTGAACTCCATGTAAAAAAAAAAAATGTGGTACCATATATTTGGTATAAGTAAATATAGTTTTTTCGATGTTTGGGAATTTTGGGGATAATTTGTCATATTTAAATTATTCAAACTCCTGTTCTGAACTGAAATATTTAATCCATGGAGGTAGATTGTTTTCGTACAGTTCAAAATGTCTAAGTTTGATGAGATGCACTTGAAGAAGATCGAAAGTTATGAGGGGCGTGCAATAAGTAATATCCCTGACCCACTTTCAGTTGTCTGATCTAGCTGAAATTTTGCATGTGCAATGATTTATATCTCTACGGGTTATGTGGCAAATTACAACTCTTAACTAATTGTGGTTTCTATTTTACAGGTGTTTGAACTGAGTCAGGTGTGAAATGGAACCTCTTGAATGTCGAGCAGTGATCCTGTTTTTGTATTTGAAAGGACGCACACCACGGGAGACTTTTGATGAAATGAAAGAAACTTATGGTGATAATGCCCCATCATATGACCTTGTAAAACGCTGACATCGTGAATTCAAACATGGCCTGAAGTCTATGGAAACAGCTCCCAGACCTGGTCGCCCTTCTACCATGGATGAGGCATCTGTCCGTCAAGTTGAGGCTGCCATTTTGGAAGATCAGCGCATTACTATTCGCCAAATAGCCCAAGATGTCAAGATTAGTACAGGGTCTGTGGAAACTATCATTCATGACCATTTGCATATGCATAAGGTGTCTGCCAGATGGATTCCCAGGTTGCTCACACCATTCCAGAAGCGAGAACGCATCGAGTGCTTGAGGATGAATTTGGAGATGTGCCAAGAAGATGAGTCAAAGTTTTTCAAAAGACTGATTACACAGGATGAAACCTGGGTCGATCACTATGATCCAGAGACTAAAGCCCAGTGAATGCAGTGGAAGCACTTGGAATCACCACCTCCAAAGAAGGCAAGGGTGCAGCCCTCCGCTGGCAAGGTCATGTAGTAAGGTCATATCCAGGACCAGCATCTTTTAAGGGGGCTTTGTCTGTCGCTATATTTTGAAATAGTGACGTCTGCTATCCTTCCTCTAAAGGTTTTCAGGTTATTTCATCTTCTAAGGATGAGGCTGGTCTTTTTGCTGACAATTCTTCTATTGATGATTCTGGTGTTGTTCTTCCTGATTTTCTTTGGAAAACTGATCAGTCTCTTGATTCTGTAATCATCACTACAAAGATGCTTGCTAGTATTCTTTCTGATCTTGACCAGTCTAAGACTTCCAACCCTGATTCAATTCCAGTTGCGTTCTGAAACGCTGTGCTCTTGAACTTCTATTCTCTCAAAATTATTCATTCTCTGTTTACCAAGATTATGTTTCCCTTTTTGTTAGGAGTCTTTGTCGTTCCTTTCTTTAAACATTCTGGTCATTGGACTGACCTAAGTATCATCTTATTAGTCTTTTTTTTAGCAAAGGTTTGGAAAGATTGGTTAATGGTAAGCTTGTTGATTTGATGGAAAGCCTAGAACTCTCTAGCATTTATATCTTTTCTAGTTAGCTTTCGGGTAGAGTGTTTATTAGTTATAGTAATGAATGTTTGAGAAGGTTTCTTTTAATTGTTAAAGTTTAGTGGTTGTGTTTTGACGTTGTTGCATTTAAACTATCTTGAAGCTGAACACTGCAGAAATTGTGATGGTTGTTTTGCACTCGTTGGAACAGAAAGGTAACCCTTTCAGTTACTGTTCATTTCATTTAATGAACATTCACAAATGATTACGACAACTTGTAAATTATTGATTCGATCATGACATGGTTGGATAAAGAGAGAGAAAGAGAGAGAGGCAACATTGTTTGAACTATTCATTTTAAGATCACATTTTTATACATCCTGTTCGACTCGCTGACAGTTGTTTTAAAATCTTCCCATTGTTATTATTTAAAACTAAATCGTCTGATACTTTGAAATTAAAAGGAAAGAGGGATCTAATGAAACGTTGTACTAGCATATGCGATGCTGGTGCTGTTGCATTAGATAAGAATAAGATAGAAGGTTAAACAATAAATTTGGCCAGAATACGTGACCAAGGGCCACATGCAGAATCTTCTGTGTGTTCAAGGACGGCAAACAAACAAAAAAAAGTCGGTAATAAGTCTAGGAGAGTCCGGGAGATGACGTCAAACTGAGTTATCACATTCTTGCGAAACAATACGATGGAATGTCTGCCGATTGGAAATCGTCATTTTAGGACACATAAAAAAGAGACCTACAATGAGAGACTCGAGACAACAAAAACACGAGTTGGAAGCAACACAATCTCCTACACACCACCCACCAACCCCGTCACACGGCAATCAGAGTTGTCAATATGTCATTAAAAACATAAATGTACAGAAATAAACAACGGATATTTTTTTTATAATCAGCTACGTGTGTTCTCTACAAGTGTTTAACTATTTTGAAATTAAACGAAATTGACGACTTGGCCATGATCATCATCATTTCATTATCAGAGCGAAATGTAACAGCGCTACAGACGATTACATTAACTGTGATTTAAATAGAATTGATTCAGTCTTGCATATAAGAAAAATTGCAAATAGCTCCACTGCTTTGTAGATGGCTTGGGAAATGCAAAGGTTAAAGGAGTAAACCTGACAAAAATCCAGTCTAGAGTCCTGATAATCGGATGGTAAAGCTCTGCAACATATTTCTGATAACTCGTGCAACCATGCTGGCCCTGACTGTATTGTTTTTTTGGCTCGGACTCTGTCTACAACACCGAGAGAGGGGACCATGGTAACTGGGCAAATGTAAGTCTCCTTATAACCTGTCTGTACATATATATGTTATAGGTTATATAACATGTAAAGATCACTGCAACTTTGCTGTATCAGATAAAAGTGAACCCACAGGCGACAGAGTAATCAGTTCACCTCTGCTCCA
This sequence comes from Euprymna scolopes, assembly GCF_053919585.1. Lineage (NCBI taxonomy): Eukaryota > Metazoa > Mollusca > Cephalopoda > Sepiida > Sepiolidae > Euprymna > Euprymna scolopes. The sequence goes on from NC_136482.1 coordinate 186,189,425, forward strand.
CCATCACTTCCACGGACTAAACCTGCAGCAATCAAAATTTGGACGATATAGCCACAGCAGACGCTGTAGTGCACCAGATTATAAAAGCAGAACGCCGTACTATCACGTGACAGAAGGTTGTCATCATGTATATAAAGAGTTTATAATGACATAATTCGTCACGTGGTTCACACTTTTCTCATCTCCGTTTTTCTCTGTCAACCCAAGTTCCAGATTTGACCTTCTGACTTCAACAGACATTCTATTCACAGGATTGTCCTTTAGCTCGAAGCTTCTTCCTCCAGTCTACACGAATAGTATTTTCATTGGTAAACATGCAAATTGAATCCATTCTTGTTTTATAATTAAAAATAAAGAAAATCGATAAAAATAAAGAAAATCGATATTGATAATTGATTGAATAAAAAAAAAGGCAATGGAAAAAAACTAATCGATCCTTTCCATTAATAAAAAAGAGAATCTAAAAATACGTATTTTAAATGGTTGGGGTTTTCTCCAAAAATATGCATATTGTCTGTTGGCAACTTGTTATATACGAGTTTTCTTAATGAACATTTGAAAGAAATTCTTTTTCTTTCTTTTTCTTTATTATCCTTATTATCAACTCACTAGGAGTTCTCACACTGGTCATCATCGGTGATTGCTTATTGATGATGACCGGTGGTTTTCTCTGAAGTATAACTGGCAACAAGTCGCTCCAGTAATCTCCATCTCTTTCGGCCCCAATTACAAATGACTTTGCGTTATCGCAACCGCAGTTTACCATTTATTGCCCATTGGCAACGACCATTGGTCTTTTCTGAGTAAAATTAGAATCAGTTGATTCTATTTCACTGCTAAACACCCAGGCACGCAGGCCTAATATGCGTTTATCTTTTCCACACAAGAAAAAGGTTTTATGTTGTGTATTAAACAAACAGCTTGAGATAAATGAACATTATAACAATTCTATAACATATTGGAGTTGTAGATTTTGCTGTCTCACTGCTAGATGGTTTCATTCGCATCTATATCTATCTCTATCTATCTATATCTATCTATCTATCTATCTATCTATATATATATATATATATATATATATATATATATATATATATATATATATATATATATATATAGACTCTCCGCCGTTAACGTGCTGAAGATCCCTAGAGGGAGTGTCCGTCCTTGATGGTAAATTGTTTCTAATTTTTTTTTTGATATTATAGATTCACATTCGATACTACACTTGTTCGCTATAATTCGATCAGCCATTTCTTATCAGTTCTCCAATTAGTGTCGGCCACAACTCTGGACGTATATTGATTGCTCTGCTAGATTTTATCGTAAACACCTTTAATGAAAGACAACTTCTTATCAGTTACAATGCCCGGAAACTTATATCGATCTATCATTGGTATTCTCTTTTCATGTCAGCTTTCGACAGAGATCGTTATGTATTTTGTGGAAATAGAACTACGTACGCTTCCCCTTTACTTGGGGAAATTAAAAGCTATTTTCTTTCAACCAGTTTGTTGATTTTGTTTAAACATAGTTGCAATTTGAGTTCTTTATTCTGCATATGTGTTTATCGTCAGCAAAGTGTAAGTCAGGGCTTTACGTTGCGAGTGAAACAGTCACATATGCAGTGATTTTTTTCAAGTGGCGACTAGAAATCATAAAACGCTTATCTTTTGGCAATTGTGCTTTTTTCTTTTCACCGACAATCTTCCAAAGTTTATTACAGAATAAAAAAAATATCTTTTCAACCATTATTTAAAAAATTAACGGGCAAACTCAAATTTTTAAAACAAAAAAGGTTTAATAGAACAATACACTCCTTTTTTTTAACAAAGGCTGTTTGAAAAAACATCTGAAGAAATTCGAATGTTTATATCTGCAAGTTTCAACATAAAATTCAGTGCATATTAAGAATTACATTTATAAAAAATACAGAATTTATTTTTTTGATTTACATACTGGTCACGAAACAAAGATATCATACTCAAAATGTTGCGTAGGTTTCGCTACTAACATTTCAATTTGGCTAGTGAAATAAAAAATTCAGTTGTCAAAGGTCAACTAAAGATAAATTTGTCTGTAGATCTCTATGAGTTTATTTTACAATATTAATTCACAAAGAAAAAGTAAGGTTCCTTTAAACTCCTCGGCCTAACGTTTACAGGGAATATGAACTGGAATAGATACATTGAGAACATTGCCAAGGCTGCTGCGAGGAAGGTGGGCTCTCTCTACCGTGGTAGAAAACTACTTACGCCTGAAAGTATCTCGCATCTCTGTAAGGCCACCATCTGCCCATGTATGGAGTACTGTTGTCACATCTGGGCTGGTGCATCTACTACTTGTCTCTCACTCCTGGACAGGGTTCAAAAGAGAGTCGCCAATCTGATAGGTCCTGAACTGTCATCTAGGCTTCAGCCTCTACCCCATCGACGAAATGGTGCATTCCTCTGCCTGTTCTACACATACTTTAATGGTGAATGCTCTGACGAACTACAAACACTTGTACCCCCTCGACGTGAATACTCCCGTGTAAGAAGGCCTTCTACTCCAATAGTTTCTTTCCCAGAACTGCTAGACTTTGTAACTCCCTTCCGGGATTCTGCTTCCCCAACTGTACTGACATGCCGAAGTTCAAGTGTAATGTGAACAGGCATCTTGCTGCTCATCTCCCTTCATAATATCCCTGCAACTTATGTCACCGATAGTAGCCCCCTACTTTAAAGTGGCACTGTGCCTTGTTTGGGGTGAAAGTTGAATTTAAAAAAAAAAAAGGAAAAAGGTTCACTGTGTGTGTCATTCATCGAGGATTGAATTCGGGTCGTTCTGCTTACAAGAATTTTGTTATTTTTATTCAATGACGAGAGTTCACTTTTTCAAATCGTTTTGAATGGCGAATTCTTGCTGAGAACTTTCTGTAGGAACTTTCTTCATCGGTGTAATGTGAAAAGTTGATGTGACGACTTTGGACCATATTGAGTGTTGAGAGAGAGAGAGGGAGAGAGAAAGAGAGAGAGAGAAACGTTTGTAGATACGAAAAAAAATCGAAAAAACCATATGCTGCATGTGTTTATATACGTCAGCAAAGAAAAAACACTATTGCCAAAAAAAAGGGGAGGACATTTTATTTGAATCATACTAAAGCAATCTTTACTTAGCTATTTTTTATGGAAATAGCTCCAGTCAAGGCATGAGGCGACTTGATGTGAAGAGCTAACAAAAACAAAAGATTATTATTGCAAAGACATGAGATGCCCAATGATATTAGAGTTGAAAACACCAAAATTAAAAGTCGGAGAAAAACAGTAAGCAGAAAAAGATTTCCACGATTTTCTTATTATATAAAAAAGGAATCGTGTAACATAGCCGTTACACTGTAGCAATTCATAAAATAAAAGTTTACTTTAGTTATTCATAAAATATATTTGCATATAACCCTGTGATAGCTAAATTTCTGGTATTTGAGGCATTCCAAAATAGCCAATGCATACAAAGTTTAAATGTTTCAACTGCAATCCTAATTTTTCATACTGATGGAGAGTATAATGTGAGTGTTATATATACATACTTCAATAAGTTTCCATACTTGATTTGTGCAGGCATTTTAAATTATCATAGACTCTTGAAAATTCAGTATTTTATAGCTATACATCTTGAGAGCTGAATGACCTATTTTTTATTATTTCGTGTTAAAATGAATAGCTAGATCAGGCATTGGAATACATTCTACTAAAACCTGATTGTCACAGCTGGTGAATTTCAAAAATGCAATCTGGGCGTGAAGGCAGTTGGAAGAATGATATGCAATGAAATTCTGTTTTAAAAATGGTAAAAATGCCATAGAAACGCATGGAATGCTTCAGATTTCTTCTGGATTACCTTTCATGAACTGAGCATAAGTTTTAGAGTGGCATAAGAGATTCAAGGTAGTATGTGAGGAATGATGAGAGGTGTAGGAGTAGTAAGGAAGTCAAAACACTAGAGTTGATTGGCCAAATACAGAATTTCATGGTTAAGGACTGTCGTGTATATATAGAGACAATAAGTACACAGTTTTATGTTAGCGTGGGAAATGTACACACAATTATTCATGAACAACTGAAGGTGCAGAAGATTTGCACAAAATTTGTCCCAAGAGTGCTCCAAGAAGATCCATCCTTGTCACAGACTATTAAACCAAAATGGGCATCACGACAGTTCTTTACCCTTCCTATTGTCCAAACTTTGCTTCCTGGTATTTTTGGTCATTCCTTAAGTTCAAGGAAAGCCTCTCGTTATTAGACAACTGGGGAGATGAAAGAGGCTGTGATGAGGGTCATTAACACACTTACACAAGAGGACTTCCATGGGGCCTTCCAGAAATTGTTGGAACGGTACAAGTGCATTGCAGCTGGAGGAGATTACTTCGAAAGTGACTAGAGTTTCATGTGTGTACTTGCAATAAAAGTGCCAATACAAAAAAATCTGGAAACTTATTGAAGACACGTTGTGTACTCTCACCATTTATTCGACTCCTGATATTTTTTTTCACTGACATTTCGATTTCTTCTCTTACCAAACTCAGTTCTTTGCTTTGTATCATTCTTTTACATGTGTTTTATTTCTCATTAGAGTTACCTTTATATTTGTTATTGGGGAACTTCTTTTTAAATATTTTCTATGCATGATTTTTTTTTTCATTTCCTCCTACGAAGAGGTTTGACCTTCTAATCAATGAGAATCAGTGACAATATACGGAATGCTGTATTTTCCAGGGATTCAGTAACTTTTGACTTTTGGAAATTCTTTCTTTGACATATCAGAAATCTTCCTTTAGAGTTTTATTCCTTTCTTCGCAAGCCATTTGTATTTTCATTTCACTGGAAAATGTAATACAAAGAATTAAGTTGAATACCACCAACTGTGCAGGAAATACTAAGGATGATATGTTTTCATTGTAAGCTCACTGTTATAGGGTAAGCTGATATACCCATTCAAGGAATAAATGGACTAAACTAGAGAAAATAGATATAATTGCACATAAAGATCATGGTAACGATTTATGGTAGTTATGGCCCAAGCATCATGACGTGTACTTCTGTAACATAATTTTTTTGATACATTATTTCTTAATTAAACGATTGCTGTTGTCTTGATTACAACGGCATGGAAAATTAATTTCTGGTATGTTTGTCGAATTAGGTACAGTTTTTTGAAAAATTATTACTTTCAGCAATTTTGCAAAGAATTTTAGTAATGTGAGTGCTTAACATGACGAGATATTCCATCACGATATTTCAGTGATGGAGAAACGTTTTAAAGGAAAATGGAAGCCTGGCATGTTGCAGACTATTGCTGGAATATGAAAAGGAAAGGTGACACTCAACAGAAGATGGTTAAGAGGACAAATATTATTTAAACTAACATTTCTTTGTACTTTATTCATAACCAATAATAATAATATATGATTTACAGTACATGAAAACAGTGCTTAATCTAGAGAAGCAATAGACAGATTTAGTATCTGGATATTTTTCTTACAACAAAACAGGTCTTAAATGGCATGAACTATTGTTTAACCTGAAATTTTTTGCACAGTGTTATTAGACATCAGAACATGAAATTTGTTGCACAGTGTATTGAAAGGGAACATTAATATAAACACCGATATATATATATATATATATATATATATATAATATTATACTGCTGGTATAAATCCTAACAACAACACAATATGTCATTCCAAAGAGTGCTCAATGCATGAAACCGAGCAATATATTGATTGTTGGAGAGCTATTGGCTACACATTAGCAAACGTGTTTCAATGACCCCCTAGCAGGGAAAATCACCTCATCAGGCCAAAAACCATCCACATTATTGTATTTATAGATATATGACGGTTTTTGGCCTGATGAGGTGATTTTCCCTGCTAGGGGGTCATTGAAACACGTTTGCTATATATATATATATATATATATATATATATATATATATATATATATAGTCAAGACAGATATTTAATTTTAAATGATTATATATTCGCCAACTGATACTAGATATTGGTTGTTGTATTTTTGGTTTACGATATCTTTAATAATTCTACACTTTCCCCGTTTACTCACTTGACTACATTGCTTTGACTATTTCTTCTGCAGTGTTATCTAAGCCAAAACCAAAAAGTACGCTCACAATACTCTCTGAAGACTGCCACCCTGGAGGTGTTCACTGCTGAATATAAGGAAATGGTCGCCAAAGTGTGCGACTTATTTCATGCCATTACCGACGTTGCGTCTAACTCTGCTCTCGCAACTAAACAGTGATAGCAGATCTGACGATCAGTGTTGAAGAATATTCTCAAGTAGACATGCTTCGATTGTCTTGAGCTTGTGCATCTGGTGTCGATCCTGTTCATCCAGAGCGTCACCATTCTTCTCAGCACCTCCTAGTCTTTTACTTACTTTTTATCAAGTTTTGCTGCAACACCCTATTGAACTGATTAACCAAAGTCCTTACCTCTTAAACCACGAACGAAGATTAGACCAAGTATGAACTTCAGCTGTTGTTCTTAGAAGTATAAGCATTTGTAAGCGCAACCTTCTATATACGAGGTGCCTTAAATAAGTTTCCAGATTTTTTAGTATAAGCAGTTTTATTGAGAGTACTCTAGTCCCCTTCGAAGTAATCTCTTCCGGCTGCAATACACTTGTTGAGACAAACTTTTCCCAAATCTTACGCATCTTCAGTTCCTCGTGAATAATTGTGTGTACAGTTCCCACACTGACATCAAACCAAACTCTGCACTTATTGTATTTATAGATATACGACGGTTCTTATCCATAAAAGTCTTTATTTGGCCAATCAACTTTGGTGTTCTGACTACCTTACTCCTCCCACACCTCTCATTATCCCTCACAGACTCCCTGCCTTCCTTGAATCTTTTATGCCACTCAAAAACTGATGATCGATTCATGTAAGATGGTCCAAAAGCAGTCTGAGACATTCTGTACATTTCTGTGGCATTTTTTTTCCAAGTTTAAAACAGAATTTTATTGTATATCGTTCTTCTAAAGTATCCTCACGTCCAGATTACATTTGGGGGGGGAGGGGGGGTAAAAAGAATTATAAAAAGACAAAGATGTTGTGAAAGACCTGATAACAATCGAGATCTTGTGGGAGAGGTGGATGATCACGTGGGTAACGTCACAGCTGTAATGACGAGGAAATAAATGTTCGTGCACAAAATAGAAAGCTAGTATGAGTTATTTCCTAATCTTTGTCTTGGCCTCTTTTGTGATGGAAACTGTACACAATGTGTGTTGTTCCATGGACAATGTTACACCAATACCTAAGTGAAAATGTTTCTTTGGAACAAACGGTGTTTGAACCTGGCACACCCATATTGTCAGTCCATATCGTTGTCTACTTAGTCCTCATCGCCTTCCTGTTTCTGTTGTTGTTGATGATGATAGCACATCATGCAGATGTAAACGAATATGATGATGATTCTTGTCATCTTGCCGGTCGTATGTGTTTAACATATTATGAACATGAACCCAATAGAAATAGTTTTTGTGTTTGGCTAAGTTTATAATATAAGTCTCACCTGTCTGTTTAAATGTATGTATTTATGTATGTCTGCCTAAAACTTTCGACGGAGGCGGTGGATTTTCACAAGATCAGTTTCATTTTGAAGGTCGAAGTGTCGGACGACAAATATAAAAAAATTGGCTTAAAACATTAATTCCTTCATCCTCAATTGGGCAGTTTTCTACAAGGAGGGGTCAATGTTTTAGGAGCTATTTTTGCAAGTCATCGTATCGGTTGGATTGACTTTGCCTTATTTTAATGTTCCGAACTTCCGGTCGCGTCATCGAGTAGCGGTAAGACGTCAGATTTTCTTTCACTTTCTTTTTTGCCTTCGCGTCACAGGTTCGAGCCTGCCTGCCTACTGCACTTGTTTTTTTTTTGCTCAACACACACCTCCAAACACCCAGACAGCATCGGACACCCAGGCTAGTTTCTTAATAAATCAAATTTTATATTTCATGAATTTCAAAGAGCGAGTTTGTTTTGCGACAAGGAGGTGATAAAAGGACGAATTGTGTGCTATATTTTTCTTCCTTTTTTGTCCTTCCTAAAAAGCATCATAAATAATTCTAAGAGAATTGACTATGCACTGTGTTTGCAGGGAGATGACGATGGTTAAGTGATTAAGGACAAGGAATGTCGATCTTGGTGTTCAAAGTTCGAATCCAGTTCGTTCCACAAAAATCACTTTCACTTAGGGTGTTGGTAACCTTTTCGTGGAAGGTACCTGATATCTGGGTTGGAGCTGTATCGGACCACCCTATCCTGCCTTGACAGCCTTTGAAATCTGGCGGGCGATGCACTTTTCTCTTCCCTGCAACCTCTTTCCCACAGAAAAAGATGTCTATCATTATTTTCATGACGACTGGTCTCCCTTGTCAAACTTCTACAAAAACACTTGTCTAACTACAACCACTATGAACAATTTCCCCCACTCGCTATCTGTGCCTAAATCTAAATGTGAATTCCATGAATTAACCTTCTTTCCTAGAACTATCTGCCTGCTAATTTTCAAGCTGATTACAATATATCTTCAAGTTCAATGTAAACAAATTCTTGCGGAGCCATCTCCTTAAATAATCAAATTATACCAAATTCCCATTACTAACGATTACTACACTGTTGTGCTGATGACTACCGTAAACCCATTAAGCCTTATACTCGAGTGATCATCGGACCTTGATAATGTGGTGACCCCTTTGTTAAAAAAAAATTCTTTTGATAAAGTACATTTGTGTGAATTCTTTTAAAAATCGGTCCAGCCATTTCAAAGTCATAGAGAACGTAAACACACACACACACACACACACACACACACACACACACACACACACAAAGTGCCTTTCATATATATGTAGAGATAGTGTACGTTTTGGGTGAATCATAAACCAATTGGGAAACGTAAGAATCTATGATTATTTCAGCTGTCTGAAAACTAACCATTTCTCTTTGATACATCTTTTACAGTGAAAAAGTATATTGCACAACAGCATTAGTTAGGTAGCTTGACAGTAGTCAGGAGAAACCCGAAAGCTCCGTTTTATTGACTACTACACCAAGAAGCCACACACTTTTCCCTGAATTACTCCACTTGCTTTTGATCCTCACCTTCTAATGCTGAATGCTTATCAAGTGACATCAATTATCATTTTTTTTAAATTTGGTATGACTTGTCGAATGATTGAACCCCAGTCTCCAGCCCATTAGCAAACACTCTAGCCGTCATGTAGAATAGGCCAAAACGTGTTAATGCTTCATAAAACCAAGAACACAAGCGATTAAATTTTTTTTTTTTGGAAATCGGTTAAAACAAGCCGCTTTCGGTAAGTAGCTTAAAAAAAAAAATAATGATTACAGCAATGACAAGGGATTCTTATTGACATTAACCTTGAAAAGACCAAGGCTTTGGGTAGGAGGAAAGTAGTCAGAAGAGTTTTATGAACTTGCAATTCTTCACAAAAAGAAAAAAAAAAAAGAAAAAAGAACTACTGGAATAAGATGTATTTCAATGAGGCATCAACAGACTGGAATGAAAGAAGCAGAGAATAGATTTGACAATTCTGAAGAACACATGCCATAATATTATAGAAAAGACTGAGACTAGCAACATCGCATCTGTGAGAGAGAGGTTGCAGAGAATAAGAAAGAGAGGGACCAATCAAATTACAGATATCCAACCATTGTATAAACGGAAAGTTTTTTAGATTTATTTACATATTTTTGTTAAAGGATCTGTCCGTTATCTGTCACGTTTACTTTTAAAATTGCATTTCAATTAATAAACGCACAGATTGAATGGACGTATTTTCAGAATATTCAGTCTTGTTTTTCACTTTATTCTCATTTCGTATATGAAGTTTCTGATAATGACAAACTTTAAATCAATTCGACAGATATTTCCGGAGTCACCTCTGAAAACAGAGAAACACCAACCCCGGCTCTATAGGTTGGTTTATGTGCTTCAAATTTAAATTCGAAATTTGAAATAATCTAAAATAGTTAATGGTTGAAAGATCCAGAATTATTTTTGCTTATCTCCAATAAGTTCCTTTTTTGGGGGGAGGGGAGATAGAATCGTTTCAGACACGGCATAAGCCACTTGATGTAAGGAGCTAAAAAAAATACTACTTCATGTTAAAAACTTTGCCAACGATAAGTATTAAATGAAATAGATTGTGATCCAGAACATAGCAATTTTTCTATCTTTGACAAAAATATTGCTTGTGGAATGTGACGATTAAAGGCTAAAAATAAGTAAATCAAAGATCCACTTTCTACTTGCCTTAAGAAATAATTCGTCGGTTTCTGAAAAACATAGTTATTTGATAATTTTCATCATAGCCCACAGAATGTATGGCAATTTCTATCAAAATATTTATTGGCCAATAAATTAAATGAAGCTCATGTGAGATTACAGCGCTGATCCATTCTCATGAGATCGATTAGATAGGATTAAAGAGATTTAGCCAGAATATAAATATTTTAGACTGAAATATGAGCATGCTATTTACGACGAAAATGCTATTTCAACATTAAACGAGCTATGGAAATACGATTTCAAACTTAAACATTACAAAACTACTGAAATACTAGTTCAAATATTACGTTTCTTAATTTTGGAGATGAGAATTGGTTATACGTATTATTTGGATTTTTCGAGCTTCTGTTCTCATCTTGAGTGATTTTGACAACGTTTTGGTCGATGTAACCTCCAACCATCTTCAGGTGTATCTTATCGAACCTGGGAATCTATATGCTCTTGTGCTCTCGTTCCATTAGTCATGACTAGACAGAGGTACTAAGCAATTCGAACTTCTATTTTTCGTCGCCCACACTGAGAATTAAACTTTCAACTTTCAGGAGAATATCAATTTACAATTGATTTTTTTCAAAATACACTAACCACTACCCACAGGTCTTTGTGGACAATTATAGTACGGATTTTAGAAGTCTTAAACCTATTTTATTTCTTGATGTAAATATCTGTTTATTACTAAATAATATTACTATATGTATGGCTGACTAAACGGGAGCATGCTACCCCAGTGAATTAAATAAAGGGTTCTGTTCAGCATTTCATACAAATTCCCAAGTTCCGCAGAAAAATTCTGAAGTTTGAGAAGATACACCTGAGGAGGATTGGAGGTTACATCGACTGAAACATGAAAATAACATTCAAGATGAGAGCAGTAGTCCGAAGAATTGAAATAATAATACTATTTCAAACTTAAGCATTACAGAACTATGGAATTACTATTTCAAACTTAAGCATTACAGAACTATGGAATTATTATTTCAAACTTAAGCATTACAGAACTATGGAATTACTATTTCAAACTTAAGCATTACAGAACTATGGAATTACTATTTCAAACTTAAGCATTACAGAACTATGGAATTACTATTTCAAACTTAAGCATTACAGAACTATGGAATTACTATTTCAAACTTAAGCATTACAGAACTATGGAATTACTATTTCAAACTTAAGCATTACAGAACTATGGAATTATTATTTCAAACTTAAGCATTACAGAACTATGGAATTATTATTTCAAACTTAAGCATTAAAGAACTATGGAATTACTATTTCAAACTTAACTTGTTAAATAATGATTTCTATTTGTTAAATAATTTTTATTAGTTGAATAATGACTTCTATTGATTAATGGAGAATTTCTCTTTAGTTTACTAAATACTACTAATTGTTTACAGGAGGTAACTAAATAACCTAAAAAATAAACAAGGATATGCTATAAAACATCCCATCTTTCGAACACATTATTCTCTGCAAACTACAATATGGTCATCTTCAAGTCCAATGTTTAAGAATACTTGTCGACCTATCGTATTATGTAACCAAATTTTATCCATTTCATTTCATGATATTTAATCATCTCATGGTACTGTTCATCATTCAACTAACAATCTTATTTAACCTTATCCTTGAGTGGCTATTTTTTCTTGTTAAATGGTCACTCGTTAGTTTATAAAAAGATTACACAAACCAAACGTAATCATATTTTGTAATTTGACGAGAAACAACTTTCGCTCTTTGTTTTTCTGATTTTTTTGTTCTATTTAAAACTTCAGAACAATTTTTTTCATGAAACTTTGTCTGTTCTCTTGTCGAGATGAACGTTTCATGTTTTAATCTCACTTGAACCAAATACAATTTTTCATGAAAATAACGAAATTAATTTTTTTTTTCGTTTGCCATGTGCTGTTTTTATTGATAGATTCTTTTGGTCGTTTTTTAGCTGGTTGGCTTGTAATGCTTAAGTTTTAAATAACATTTCCATTGGTCTGCCAAGCTAAGCTTTTAAATGGCATATACATTGGTTTGTAATATTGAAACTTAAAATAGCATTTACGTTGTTCTGTCATGGTTACGTTTAATGTAGCGTTTACGTCGGTCTATTACATTTTAAAAAATTTTTAGATAAAATTTTTTTTGACCTGTTAAGCTTAAGTTTTAAAAAATATTTTCTATTGTCCGTCATGCTTAATTTTGAAATGGCATTTTATTCCCTACAGAATTGATACAACTCTAGAACACATTTCTCGTTCCGCTTCCTATTTGCTTCCATGCATAATTTTTATTCAACCTAACACAAATTTAACACAAAGCCAAAAACTGATAAATTGAGTTTTCTTTTCTTTTTAGGTTGAAAGATTTTCGTTTTTGCCTCTATTAGAAAAGATTTCTTTTACTTATGTTTAGCAAAAAATAAACTATAAATGAATTTAAAAAATATTTTAAACTGTAATTTAATAGTTTTCGAAATGTTGATGCATTTTTGAAACATCAGATAAATTCATTCTTTTTCTGTAATAAAATTTGCTAAGCAAAATCTTCCTCATATTTCTAGTTTAACTTTAATACCGGCGTCTTTGCTACATATTACTTAGTTGTAATCTGCTTTATAAGTCAAGTATGTGTATGATTTTTCAAAGCTATAAAGTATACATAGATTTCATCGACAAGGTTTGACTCCATATTCACCTATCACGTGACACTAAAGAAGATAGATAATTGGTTGAATTGAATAATTGATCCAACAAAGAATGAAGTCGCATTTTTAGAACTTAGTAGTCATAGATTAAGTAGCATTTACTGGTAATAAAATGCTCTAATATTTAATATGCTGACGTTGTTTAATTCAAGCAAGCATTTTCCAAATAAATAATCCACCCATAATCTATCAGCCAATCAGAACTTAATGAATGGATTTACTTATCTATCTATATATATAAAAAGCAAAATGTGTGTGACCATTTCCTGTATATCTTCAAAAGGCTTTTCTCGCACACGCTCCCGGGGTCGTTACTATCGCTTAAAATTGTGTATATAGGTCCTAGATAATAATATGTAGGATTTGGGAACGCATGTAGCTTATAGATTTATTTACGTTGACTTTTACAAAATTATTGCTATTTTGGCTTCTCGCGTGTTGATTGGACTTTTTAGTATAAATAAACTGAAACTAAACTCAAACGGACGTTCTCGGCATTGCGCCGGGAAAAACGTCCAGCGTGACTTTTTGACCTTCTTAATTAGGTCAAATGGAAGCAGCAGAGTTAACTTTTATTGCGCACGCCTGTTTTTATAGTTAAATAAATTGAAACCTGTTTAACATTGTCTGTCGCCGTGGCTCAATGGTTAACATAGCACGTTTTTTTTTTTTTTTTTTTTTCACACATTAATTTCCAACTCAATGGTACGGGTTCGATTCTCATACTCACCTACCAAAACATGTTTTTTATTATTATTTAACACCCCAGCCGGAGTTTTGATTTACCTCAAGACACCCGGGCATCGCCGGGTACCCCCTGCTAGTATATATATATATAAAAGCGAAAATGTATGTATGTATGTCCAAGAAAGGCTTTTTTCCGAGAAGCAGTCGGTCGGCTCACAACTTCTTAAAACTTTTTATATCACATATAAATCATAATATCCCCGAATTAACAACGGGGGTCGCCTGTCTATTTAATTTGCTCGACTTTGGGAAGATAAATATTCAACATTTTTCGCTCGCTGCATGTAGATTAGGCTTTTTCGTATAATAAAAGCGACACTAATTCTGGCGGTATTTTTCCGGTCCTGATCGCCGGAAATGTCCAAAAGCAATCAGATTTGATCAATGTGGAAATATTTTCCTTATATCAGACAATTGCTATTCAATTTGGATAAGGGGAGCTGGTCCCCCCCCCCCCCAACATCTTGAGAAAAAAAAAAAAAAAAGCGTTCCCGCATTAAATAAAATACTACCCCGCAGTCAAAGTTGACCTCATTAAGTCATTAAAATGTGCACCTGCCAATTTAAATAATTAAATAAATTCAAATGTATGTCGTGGTGGCCCAGTGGTTAACGTTGCACGTTTTTTTTTTCACACTTTAATTTCCAACTTTGCCTCAAGGGTTCGGGTTCAATCCTCATGCTCACCTACCAAAACTTTTTTTTTTATTTTAACCCCCCGCCCCTGGAGTTTTGATTTACCCAAAACCACCCACACCTCCAAACATCCGGGCACCCCCCCCTGCAAGTCTATGTATATAAAAGCGAAAATATGTGTATGTATGTATGTATGTATGTGTGTTTGTATGTCTCACAAAACTTTCGACACGGGTCACGGATTTTCGCCAGATAGGTATCATTTAAAATTCCAAACTTCGCCTGACAAATATCGAAAAATTGGCCAAAAACATTAATTCCTTTACCCTAAAATCATCAGTTTTGTATAGGGAGTTGTGCCAAAAAAATCGTTCCTTCATTTTCTCTGCTCCTGCTACTACGGCAATTACGTCATGTTTGACCTAGAAAACGTTCGCGTTAGTTTCAACCACCTGCAAGTGTTTTTAAAGGTTTAATTTTATCCGTTATTAAGTGTATGTCTCTTTGGCGTAGCGGTAATCTGTCGGACATTTTTTTCCGCCTTAGCCTTAATGCTTCGGGTTCGAGCCTGTCTTTCCACCTAAACTTTTTTCCTTTTTTTTTACATTTGTTCGCTGTTTTGCTTTGTATTGGTTTTTCCAATTTTTCTTAACATCGTGTTTTTTTTTAATAATATTAAAACAGGGTCACCGTCTACTACATACAAACCCCCAAACACCCGGGCAACGCCGGATACCCCCGCTAATCTATAATATAAATATCATCTGTCTGTTTAAATGCATGCATGTATTGTATGTATGTCTTGCAAAAACTTTCGACAGAGGCGACAGATTTTCATGAGATCAGCATTGCTTAAAAGCTCGACCCTTCAGACGATAAATACCGAAAAATTGGCTAAAGACATTAATTTCTTCACCCTCAACTGGGCACTTTTCAACAGGGAGGGGTCGCTTTTTTCACTGATATTTTCGAAAGTTATCTCTTCTTTTCGATTGACCAGCCTTGATTTAAACCTTCGTCACTTCCGGTTTGGCGATGAATGCAACGGCAAAGACGTCACATTTTTTTTCACGTTCTTTTACCTCCTTCATGGTACAGGTTCGAGCCTGCCTGCCTGCCTGCTACTACCACTTTTTTTGTTGTTCAACACACACCTCCAAACACCCGGGTAACGCCGGGCACCCAAGCTAGTTTTGTTCAACACTCCTGGATTGTTAGTGCTATTTTCAATTTATTTCTTTGTAGCTCAACTGGTATACTGTTCAGTCCATGGCTTTTTAGCTATATCAGAATGTTCCTGTAACTATCTATTATCTGTTGATTGCGGTGTAATGCTGGTTCTGTGCAGTTCTAGGTGGTTCACTCTCCCAGGCTTTTCCTTCTCTTTTTGAGGCGCTCTGTCGTGAATGCCGACGGAGCTGCACAAGCATCTTTTGCAGGATCAGAGGTCTCCTCCAGAGCACTGACTTTTTCAATCCTATTTTTCGATGCTAGTGTCACAGTTCTTGCGGTAGAAGAAGACTAAATACTAGCTCAACTGATCACACAGTTAAAGATTGACTGTTAAATTCAATATGTCGTTGTGAACAGGATTGTCTCATTATCCTTATAATAAGTTTATGGCATGATGGGCTGCTAATTCCACCATGTCATTTGTTTTGTGTGAGACATGAATGATCGTCATGTTTAGATCAAAGAGTTTACATCTCTTATTCTATAGATAACCAGAAACAATATGATGAAATATAGATGAAGCGAATGAAACATATAACATCCAACATATTAATTTAATTTGTAAGATTTTCTTTTATGCAGTATGCACTCGTGAGCAAAAACAAAGGGCTAAACAAATTTTATACATTTTATTGCACTAAAAGCTATATTGAACAAAGAACAATTAAACTTAAACGAGACTAATAACACAGAAAAAGATATTTACTTTAATAAATACTTAAGATGAAATCGCATTCCCTTTTAATTTCTTTAAAAGATCAATCCTTTTAGACATGCTCTCAACCAAAGTGGAACACTGTGAAGAGGAGACGCTATTCCATTCGCTTTGCACAGCTTCCTACAGTTTGTAATTGTTCAAAAAGGTTCTTCCATCCAATGCACGAGATATTAAAGACCAAATATTCTCGATTGGATTTATATCGGGGCTTTGACCTCGCCAAAATATCACATTAATTGAATTATCAGAAAACCATTTTTTTGTGATTTTTGCAGTGTGTACAGGGGCATTATCGTGTTGAAAAATAATGTTCTGAGATATTCCCAGCTTCTGGATACTTGGTAACAGTCCTGTTTCTAATATTCGAATGTATTTCTTTGCATTGATTGACTTCTCACATCTAATCAGTTCCCCAACTGCTGCTGCAGTAAAAGTTCCCCATACAATTATCCCTTCATTCCTGTGTTTAACCGTTGTTTTTATGCAACTTGGTGAAAATCTTTCTCCAGTTCTTTGATTACACTATTTGGGAGCATTGGGAGCATCAATAACAAGACAAAACCTTGATTCATCTGACCGGAAAACATTGCTGAACCTGTGTTTTTCTTGCCATAATACGAGAAAAATTTCTTTCTATCATTGATGTTCTTCTTAGATAAAAATGGCTTCTTTGCACACCTTTTAGAAGAAAATCACATTTCTTTCATTCATCTAGATATTGTATATCTAGAAAGAATTTCAAGCCCCTGTTTTGAATTCTTTGCTATGGTCAACATAAGTTTTCTTTAAATCCTTCAAAACAGTTAATTTAAACCTATGATCGTCCTTTAAAGTGAATGCTATAGAGCGACCAGATGCAGATTTCCCTTTTATCAAGCATTCGACTTCGAACCTTTGACCAATTCGCTTCACTACAGAAAGAGATGTTTCGCTTTTTCTTTTCTTAAAATATAAAAAAATCTGATTGTAAGTCATTTTGGAGAGCCTTAATCTTGCAATTCGGTTTTTTATATCCTCGCCAAGATGCGGTCCTACCATATTTACGATTAATTTTTCCACTTATTATATGCTATAATAATGATGATCTGCAAAATAGAAATTTTCAGTTAAAATTAACAAAAATTAATGGAAAAATATTGAAAAATCGATTTCTTCCTTCCGTTTTTGGTCATGAGTGTACATTCATGGTTGAACATGAGCCAGCCCATAGTTAGGAGTTGCATGCATCTGCTGACATTGACCACATCCAGATCCAGCTGAGCAAGGGCTATCATGAACAATGAAAGGGTTTTGCCATCGTCGACCGATCAGTCACAGAAAAAAATGCTTTTACCAAAACCTACAGAGAACTCGTTACATTGTTTTAATTACTCCGGGTGGAATCATTTGGCTAAACTCTGCCAGTTTAAACAACTGAGGTAGTATTTTTCTTTTTACATACATGTGTGTGAATACACGTGCTTTACCCTGTCCTCATCAGCCACCAACCAAGGTTGATAACGCAGTTGCGGTGACTAAGACATTATTGCCACCACCGACAGCATTCGCCAATCATCTAATGTTACAGATGCCTGAAGGAGGGTCATGTCGTGTCATTATGTCCAGAAAATGGAGACAAGCAAGATGTGAACACCGCTCCCACTCTGGGAAAAATGAATACCAACCTGTCAATGATGTGTGTGTGTGTGTGTGCGTGTGTGCCAGCCAATAGTGATGTGTGATGCATTGATTGATTCAGGATGCACCAAGAATTTTGTGAGGAGTTTGGTTTGTGGTCCACTGAATAGACGTAAGACAAAAGTGATGACTGTCGATTGACAGACCATGATCAGCAGTGGAGCAACAATGTTAATCTCCAGGCGGATAATAGGATCCCCATAGTGGTGGAGATGCTGGCCATAGGTTGAGATCTATTATGATTCAATCTCCTGCTTGGACTTGATGTCCTCTACTTGCTGGATGATGTTGCTTTAAATGCATAAGGTAAGCTTCCAGTGTCGGCACTACTATCACAGTGAAAATAGCTACCTGGCTTTGATCTCATATTCGACCTGATGAAGAAACGTGGTCTGGAAGTGGTCAGGTAAGCGGCCGCCAAACTGCTGATCAATCAGACACCTGAATGCATTGTGTGTGAACATATTTAAAAGGACTGCAATTGCCAGTTGTAAACTTGAATTCACAATGGATGGCTGATAGCGTACCCAGAAAAAGAACTCCATCTTTCAAAGGGATTAATCCTGCTAATGACGATTGTTCGCCATAGCAAAGGAAAAGTGTGACCTCTTATGGATTATATGAAACATACATGACACGTGCTCACAAAAACTGAGAGAAGTTCGACATGTTATGTTTTACTTAAGGAAAAGCATACCTTCAGGTTCATGTGCATTGTGTGGGCGTTTCAAACTGTGATAGTGACAGGGTAGAGATACTGCCTAACTAGAATGAAATTTGGGTTTAACATAGCCCCATCTATTGTCCAGGCGATCGTGAAGGCTGTTCTATCCAGGGATGTAACTGTCTAATAGGCAACATCTGCATACATAGACGATATATACATCAACAACAGCATGGCGCCTGTAGAGTGAGTGAAGAAGCATTTTCTTCAGTTTTGGCTAGAAAACAAGGATCTGGAGTGGCGTGGTGGTGTGGATGTGTGGAATTAGAGGTTGTGACACGTCATGCCATTTTCTCCCTGTGCAGGAAACTTATTGTAAAATTTGCCAGTGTGTGGGTGGTTTCGAGCAGCAACGGGAAAGCAAAAGGTTGATGGCATGACTCGAGGAAGGGATGACACCATAGAGGATGCCCCACTTGAACAAATGGTCCAAAAAACAATAACCAGAGTGAAGTAGAGTGATCCTTCATAGGGCCTATCGTGTGTGAATGGACAAGACATCAATGCATGGGTAGATGCAAGTTCCCTGGCATGATGATATTATGCTTTAAACTGCATTTTGGCGGCGATCCATGAACAGAAAATTAACTTGGCTGAATTTTATGCTTCAATCTGGAATCACAATGAAAGTGCAAAGTCATGCACTTAAACACAGACTCAGTATATTTCTGGTGGACGTACTCACCAGAAAGATCAGAGTACACACAAAAGACACAATCAACATGTTGATCTGGCGACGATTGGAAATGATAAAATCGCTGGTAGAAGAGTATGGACTATCCATGGAGATTGCTCTGATTCTATCGAGTAAGAACTTGGCGAACCCTATAACTTGAGTGAACGAAATCCATGACTGTGCCGCAATGATGATGATGAAATGACAAGTAGTCATCTTATGGAAATACACGAGAGTAGTAGACAGCCAGGCATCTGACGTACAGTGTATTTTGCCCCACGGGTTTGCTCAGCGATTACCAAAGCCCGATTATAAGAGTATGTGAAGAATGTTAGACGATTCATCCAGCCCCAGTTTATTGGACAAACGTAAAAGCTAATTGACAGAGGCTGGGGATGGATATAACCAACTGGCAAAGACATCCTGACGGTCACCGATTGGGGTCCAGCAGGTTTTACCACTAGTGGTCGCAAAAACAAACATGGCGACCAGTGAAAATAGTACCGAATACAGACCTGAATATCCCTAAAAATCAACTTTTTTAAACGTAGGTGCTTAGTGTATACTTTAGCGCCCATTCATTGCCCTTATGCTTTAATGTCGGGTGACACAACTTGAAGAATACATATTAAAAAAAAAGACAATTCAAAAAATATAATCGCCACGGAGAAATGTTTGTTAATGTCAGTAGACGAAACTTGAAGATAACCATAAATATGTATATAAAATAATCGGACAAAGCGAAATTCAAAAAAGGTTTAACTGTCTAAAAAAAGGTTAAATTCGCAAAATCTGGCTTAAAAACATCTAGTGTTTCTAAAATGGGTAGTCGATTTAGTAGAACGTTTGCATTAGAAATTGAACACCCCCTAAAATATTAAAATATTGACTTTTTCATTTTTTTTATTTGGTAATCTAGTAGACTAGTGTCTGTCCGATAATAATCTGCTGAAAAAATTTAAAGAAGACGAACATAAAAAAATATATAGAGGGGGGAGGGCAAGCTGTTTCAGCTCTATCACCTTCAAACAAGCAAGCAAGCAAGCAAGGTCCAGAGTTTTATATAGATATAGGAGAGAGGGATAATCTATAGATAGAACTTAGTGCTGCTAAAACAAGATGTCACCATTCGATATATGTGTGTGTGTTTAGCGATTAAAATGCTACTTCACACTAAAACTTAGAACTGCACGCCTGTGGAACTCTGTTCCGTCTGCCTGCTTCCCTCCGGACTACAAGTTGGATGTCTTCAAGTCCAGTGTTAACAAATTCCTAATGAACCGCCCCCTTAATTAAACACTTCATCAAATCTCCGCACTAACGTAATGTACTTGCAATAACCCTTAGCCCTGAGTGGCTTCCGAGCCTTGATAAGTGGTGATCACTGTGTAAAAAAAAAAAACAAAACAAAAAAAAACGTGACAGCCCAACATACCAAGACTCTTGTGGAGATGATAGGGCACATTTACGGACTCTTCAGTGACTGCTTTTCTGGATGAACATTTGCTTCGAGTCAAAACGCTTTTACTATTAAATACATAGTTATCAGTTGATCTAACCATCCGCACACCACCCCACCCCGCCCCGCCCCACAAGATTAGTGCGGATTCTCTTCTCTAAACACATCGAACTTCTGTTGTATGGAATTTTCGCGTTCAGTTTTGAAGCTTTCACTTTGATGTAGACTCGTTTAAACTAGTTCGCAAACCCCGGTGGACGAATCTCACAGAATCCAAGGGAATGGCTTCTTCCAAACAGCGTGAATTCCGAAAATATGAGTTTAATTGCTTTCTTTTAGGATTAATCAACTTTGAAGCGTTCTGGGCAAGGTTAAGAAATCGATGAAAAGGATATAATTTTGTTTTCCTGAAACATCAATAAATGAAATACATTCAAATCTCGAACGGCTCTATTTCTAGCAGTTTGAAAAGAAGAAAAGCAAATCATTTTAAATGAGTGCAACTTTATTTGCCTGTAAACAAAATGAAACCATCAAAGACATTTGTTAGGCTTTATAAGTTTATTCACTATAATTCATATCTATGAGGTGGCTGAAATAAGTTTCCAGACTTTTTTTTGTAAAGGCATTTTAAATTGTCGTAGACTCTTGAAAATTCAGTATGTTGTTGCTATACATCTTATAATTTCAGGTTCAAATGAACAGATTCAGCAGGAATTAGAATACACCGTACTAAAGCCTGATTTTCACAGCTGGTGAATTTCAAAAATGCAATCTGGACGTGAGGGCACTTTAGAAGAACGATAAACAATAAAATTCTGTTTTAAACTTGAAAAAAAAATGCTACAGAAATGTATGGAATGCTTCAGACTGCTTTTGAACCATCTTGCATGAATAAATCATCAGTTCTTAAATGGCATAAGAGATGCAATGAATGCAGAGTGTCTGTGAGGGATGATGAGAGGTGTGAGAGGAGTAAGGAAGTCAGAACACGAGAGTTGATTGGCCAAATAAAGAATTTCATACATAAGGACTGTTGTGTGTTTATAGAGACAATGAGTACATAGTTTGATGTGGGTGTGTGTGGAAGATTTGTGCAAAGTTTCTTTGAAGGATACTTCATCCTTGTTACAGAGTATTTGATCAAGATGGGCATCAAGACAGTTCCTCACCTTCCCTATAGTCTAACCATTACTTCCTGAGAATTTTAGTTATTCCCTAAGGAGATTATTTCGAACGGGGCTAGAGTTTCATTCGTGTATTATCAATAAAAGTGGCCATACGAAAATTGTCTAAAAACTTATTGAAGGTATTCGTATCTATGTCTACTTATATATAAAATGCACTTTCCGCGTGTGCATTCATTCCCTATAGACTCTGAAACGGCTGGCCCGATTTTTTTTTTAATTTAACCAAATGTACTTTATGTGCCGGCAATATTCTGAGATAGGTTTTGTATCAGAATGCCCTTGATACGTATCGAAAATCAATAAACGAAAAATCCCATTAAACAGTCCGACTTTGGTTAAAGTTAACATTTTTATGTAGTTTAACATCCAAAGTGTATTTGAGAAGTTTATCTCCGCACAAGAAGGGGTTGGCATAGGTTCTTTGATAAGACTGGGGCACAATCGAAATGAATATTTCTAGTTAGAGTAAAGCAAACCATTATGCCTGACTTTAATATTTTAAACTTTAGTTAAAGTCATTATATATAAATAATTTCATAAAATCAACAGTAAGTTCTCTACCGTGCAATGTAGATTATAATTGTATTGTACACTGTTATTGGGGAGGGGAGCATGTGAGTTTCTTCCCGGTACACCTTCGATTAGAGCAGGCAAACAATTGATTCGTTTAAAAAAATGGGTCATTTCAACAATTTCGATAATAATCGAATTATTATGAAAGCAGAACATTCGTGGATTCTCATTCAATCATCGGAATTCCCTGGTAGTATATATATATATAAACTACTTCATTTCCTCACATAAAATTAATATACGAAAGTATAAATTTATGCGTAAACTTTAAGTATTTACTTCAAAAGTGCTTAATGCGTAGATAGAACTAGATAGTAAGTTATAAAATATATATGGCGATTAAGCTACACTGAATATTCCGCGTTTCATCCACTCTAGTTCTCTTCAGGCGTATGCGCAAATTTTGTGGTTGTCTGTCGTTTTTATATACACCTTCTATTGAGATTTTAGTTAGCCAATCAGCTTTCTAGTATCCACCGCGCCCTTCCTATTAGCCAATGAACATGCACTTACTGGACAAAGGCCTATTTTACCTCTGGTTGACCTGTTCCTTTGTGTGTACTCTATTTAGCCTGGATATCCAGTTTCTTGACCTGTTTTAAATCTAGGTTAGGTTTTTTATGTTAGTTTATATATATACATACATACTTATATGTATAAGGAATGAAAAAATATACCAGCGGTGGTTGACGTTATGTTTAAAGAAAAAATAGAAAAAACCGAATGAAATTATTAAAAAATCAACGTTTCGTCCCTATTTCCTGTCTCGCACACATATTCGTCCTTTCCCGACATGGGTTGGATTTTAAAAAACTGTCTTTTTTCGCACGATCTATGACTTTTTCTTTTATCACATTTTTATTTCAATTATCCTGAAGATGTCCTCTGAAACAGGGACGAAACGTTGATTTTTTAATAATTTCATTCGGTTTTTTCTATTTTTTCTTTAAACATATATATATATATATATATATATATATATATATATATACATACATATATGTGTCTGATAGTTTATGTATATTCATGTTTATTTAATTTATTTATTTGTTTATTTTCTATTGTTTTTTTTGTTAGTTTTAACATTATTTTGTATCGCTATCCTAGAGTAAATTTTATCTTGTGAACACAGTTGTTCGCTATTTCTCTTCTACAATTTAATAGATGGTGGGGTTCTTTAAAGTACAGGATAGCAAATTTTTCATGAAGGCATAATCTACATGGGTTGTCTCGGTCTCTACATGTGGTAGCTTGTCTTATTATTTTCCATTCGACTACCGGCGAATGTCTGCTTTCCTTGAGTTCCCAGTATTTATTTGCTAGCGTTGTTTTTATACAGTGTTTTTTTATTGTTGAATGTACTTTTGTGGTCATAATATCGAGTTTTGAAATCTAAGGAAGTCATGCCTACGTAATATTTCTTGTTATTCGGGTTTTCTTTCGCAAATATTGTTGCTTGATAAACTACGCTTTTTGTTAGACATTTATTTTGGACTGGGCAAAGTGTGCAGTGTCTACAGTTGCATTTATCTTGTTCGTTATTAGTATTTTTATTTTTATTTCTAGTATGGTTGTTGTTGTCCAGGGTTGTTTTATTATTATTATTATTAATAATTCTGCTAGTGTTAATTTTATTTTTGTCATGGTGTCTACTTTTTTATTGTTTATTTTGTTGTTGTTGTTTACATTGCTTTTATTTAATATTTTGTTATTATGAGCTTTAATTATCATCTCCAAATTTTCGCAGCAGCTGTAGGATAACTTTAAGGTATCTTTGTTGAAAATTTTGTGTAAGGGGTTGGTTGCGGGAAAGTGTTTTTCAATAAGATCTAGAAATTTCTTGCCAAGTTTTGTTTTTAACATTTGATTGTATGGGGCCGTATACCAAATTATAGTTCTTTTTCTTCTATTTTTAATTTTATTATAGTTATTGCTGTTTTGTTGCTTATATTTGATATCGATAGTTTTGTATCCACTATTTTTAGGGCTGTTTCATAGATATTGGTTTACCTGTTAAATGCATTTTCATCGCTTGAGTTATTGCTGAGTCTACTTAAGATCGAGTTAGGAATCTGTTTTATAATTGATGGTGGGTGGTTGGACTTAGGGTTTACATATATTGGAGTAGCGTTATCTTTTAAGTATGTTTCATATGTGTTTTTATCTAAATTTAACGTGACGTCTAGGAAGTTTGTTATTTTTATGTTCGCTGATACGTCTGCTTTTAGGCCTAATTTTTTCATTTCCTTGTGTATGATTTTCTTAAAGTTATCTCCCTTGACTTTGTTGGACTCTATATGTATATATATTAGGAACTTTGTGTGTGAGTTCGTTCCTTACGGATTCCGAAACGGCTGGGCCGACTTTTATGAAATTTCACACAAATGCACTATATGTATCTGGCAGTGTTCTTAGATAGGTTTTGTATCAAAGCGACTTTCGATGAAAGAATGAACATGCGATTTTGACCAAAAATTAACACATTATACAGCCTAACATCACGAGTGCATTTGAGAAGTTTTATTATAATACCACACAAGGAGAAAAACCCGGCATATAAAATCAACAGTAGTCTTTGATATGACAGGGGTGCGTTCGAAATTAATGTTTCTGTTTAGAGCATAATTGAACCATAATACTTGACTTGTATTTTAAACCTTAATTCCCCCGGATAAACTATTTCAAGTGACGAGGGATAAACGATAATGCAACATAGCACATTCGACAATGCCGCCAAGACTAAACTAGTTTCATTAAATAATTACAAGAAACCTTCTCTACCACCTATAGCAATGGCCAACGACTCTTTATCTGTGAGTACATCTTTCAAACTCCTTATTCTAACGTTCACAGGAAACATGAGTTGGAACAATTAAATGAAGGCATCGCCAGGACCGCTGCAAGGAAGGTGGGCTCTCTCTACCGTGCTAGAAAACTACTAACACCCGAAAGTATCTTGTACCTCTATAAGGCAACTATTCGCCCATGTATGGAGTATTGCTGTCATATTTGGGCTGGCGCATCTGCTACTAGTCTTTCGCTCCTTGACAAGGTTCAAAAGATAGTCGCAAATCTGATATGCCCTGAATCGGCATCTAAGCTTCAGCCTCTGTCCCATCGACGAAACGTTGCATCCCTCTGCCTGTTCTACAAGTATTTTAATGGTGAATGCTCTGACGAACTGCAAGCACTTGTGCTCCCACGACGTGAACACCCTCGACAAACCCGACAGGCTGCTAAATCCCACCCCCACACTGTAGAGATCCCTAGATGTAAAAGATCTTTCTACTCAAGTAGTTTCTTCCCCAGAACCGCTAGACTTTGGAATTCCATTCCAGGTCCCTGCTTCCCCAACTGTACTGACGTACAGTTCAAGTGCAACGTGAACAGACATCTTGCTGCCTAAATCCCTACATAGTACCCCAGTAGTTGTTGCCCCTGATAGTAGCCTCCTACATCAAAGTGGCAATGTGCCTTGTTTCGGGTGAAAATGTAATAAAAAAAATCAAAAAAAGTCATCTCAGACTTAGTTTGACACTAAAAATAAAACCGGAAACAAATCCTTTACTTTATAAAAAAAGTCAATGGTTGGTGTTTTTCTTTTTTATCAGAAACTACAATATTTAATAATAATCACAATAATAATGATTAATATATATAAAAAATAAATCACTGTCATAATTCTATGTCTTTGTATGAAATTTAAAAAAAAATAATACATCTAGATAAGTTATGAATACGAACACGGGGGTGGGGGCATTTTTCCTTCATTTTTGACGAATGGTATACATTAGTTTGTATCAGTTTTTTAATTGATATTCCGAAAGTCAAGGATTTTATGAAAGGCGTTCTTTTTCGGGTGTTGGAATAAGTGATTTTCAAATATTTAAAAAAATATGAAAATAAAATTTGTCTAATCGATTTACCATTATTATTTTTAAAATAATTCGTTTATCTTACTAATTTTCATTTTGGTTGTTATAATTTCTTTTTATCTTTTGTTTTAAATAAAGTCTTCTTTGAGCCGACATTGTTTTGCTGAACTGGTCGCCTTATCATAAGAATTCTGTCATGTCTTCGTCACTCCAAACGTTTTCTTTGTTGTTTTATTTCGTTTTGTTTTCACCCCTGCTTAATTGGTTTCTTGCGTTCTTCTGGATAACGATAGATTTCGTCTTATTTTAAGACGCATCGCTTGAAAAGATTTGTCTGTCGGCCGGTTGGAAATAGCATGTTTCGCTGCTTTGTTAAGCTTCAGTTTGAAAGGCGTTTTTATTTTCTGTTACGATTCAGTTTGAAATAGTGCTTTAATTGGTCTGTCACACTTTAGTTTGAATTGGCATTTTCATTGGTCTGTCAAACTTCGGTTTAAAATGACATTTTCATTAGTCTGTCAAACTTCAGTTTAATTGGTCTGTAAAGCTTCATTTTGAAATATGATTTTCATCGCTAACCACGCATATCCAATAGATTCATTTTAAAAAGCAACCCACAGATTTGTGTCGATGTTTGTGAAGAATATTTTAACATATTCTTTTTTTTATTCTTTTTCTTATCTATTATTGTCGACATTTTTTCAAGTTACGATAAGGAAAACAACAGAAATTAAAATCGAACAAACATGTGTTATCATCATCATCATCATCATCATCATCATCATCTATATATTAATACGATAGCGTCTGTGTTATTTTCTGTGCAACGCTTACATCTGGGTCGTTCAATGGTTATGTACTTCCATTTCTTGTCATAAATAATTTTATCAATAATTCTTCATAAGTTTTGGTTTCGGTTTCGGTTATGGCTGAAGGAACTCAAGTTATATATATATATATATATATATATATATATATATATATATATATATATATATATATATATATATAATAGATATATATATAATATATAATATATATATAATAGATATATATATAATATATAATATATATATAATATATATATATAATATATAATATAATATATATATATAATAATATATATATATATATTTTTTTTTTATTATTACATTTTCACCCCAAACAAGGCACATTGCCACTTTGGTGTAGGGGGCTACTATCAGGGGAAACATCTACTGGGGTACTATGTAGGGATTAGGGCAGCAAGATGTTGGTTCACGTTGCACTTGAACTTATGCATGTCAGTACAGTTGGGGAAGCAGTGACCCGGAATGGAATTCCAAAGTCTAGCAGTTCTGGGGAAGAAACTACTGGAGTAGAAGGATCTTTTACATCTAGGGATCTCTACAGTGTGGGGGTGGGATTTTGCAGCTTGTCGGGTCTGTCGAGGGTGTTCACGTCGTGGGGGCACAAGTGCTTGCAGTTCTTCAGAGCATTCACCATTATAGTACTTGTAGAACAGGCAGAGGGATGCAACGTTTCGACGATGGGACAGAGGCTGAAGTTTTGATGCCAGTTTAGGGCCTATCAGATTTGCGACTCTCTTTTGAACCCTGTCAAGGAGCGAGAGACTAGTAGCCGATGCACCGGCCCAAATATGACAGCAATACTCAATACATGGGCGAATAGTTGCCTTATAGAGGTACAGGATACTTTCGGGTGTTAAAAGTTTTCTAGCACGGTAGAGAGAGCCCACCTTCCTTGCAGCGGCCCTGGCAATGCCCTCGATGTAACTGTTCCAACTCATGTTTCCAGTGAACGTTAGGCCAAGGAGCTTGAGAGACGTACTCTCAGATAAAGAGTCGTTGGCCATTGCTATAGGTGGTAGAGAAGGTTTCTTGTAATTATTGAATGAAACCAGTTTTGTCTTGGTGGCATTGAACGTTACCATCCATTTTTGTCCCCATTCCACTACTGATTGGAGGTCATCCTCTAGTGTTTCTGCCATTACTTTAGATATATGTTCGTTTGTTTTCCTGTCGTGCCTGCTATAGAGTGTGGTGTCATCAGCATATATCCCCATCTCAGAGGCAATCTTGTCGGCGAGGTCATTTATGAATATCAGGAACAGCAGAGGTCCCAGGATAGATCCTTGGGGCACTTCCGCATTTATATCATATTGTTTAGATGTACGACCGTCGAGGACAACCTGGATTTTTCTCTTATCTAAGAAGGATTTAATTACGTTAAGTATTCTACCAGTGATACCGTAAGATCTAATCTTCCTGAGGAGACCCTCATGCCATACCCTGTCAAAAGCCTTAGATATATCTAGAGCTACCGCTCTTCCCTCTCCCGCTTTGTCCAGTGAATGGTATATGCGTTCAGAGATTACAGTGAGGATGTCTGCCGTGGAACGGGCTTGTCTAAATCCATATTGACGGTCGGTCAGAAGTTTAGCATCTGTAAGGTGCTGGACGAGAGCATGGTTAATTAAGGTCTCAAATATTTTGGCAAAAAGTGGGAGGAGGCTAATAGGGCGATAATTTAATGGGTCAGTTCTTTCGTCAGAATTCTTGAATACTGGTACTACAGAAGCAGTTTTCCAACAGCTCGGAAAGCAAGATTCATTAAGGCATTTGTTGTAGAGTTTGGAGAGAACTGGAGCTACTTCGGCTGAGCACTTTTTTAATAGCACAGCTGGGATGAGGTCGGGTCCACATGCTTTGGAAGTGTCAAGGTTTTTTATGATAGCATGCACCTGGGCAGGGGTGATTTTCAGGTCGTATAGCGTGGCGTTTGTCCGCATAGGAAATTGAGGTAGGGGGTGGTTTAGAGGGTCCAGTGTGGAGTTTGAGGCAAACCGACTGGCAAGCATGTTAGCCTTCTCGGTTGCTGAGCAAAGAACCTCGTGATTGTTGGTTAGTGGGGGAATTGTTGATTGCCCATTATTTACTACACTGTTGTAGATTTTCCAGAAGTCACGAGTTCCTAGTTTTTGTGCTTCGATGCATTTTTTCGTGGTTTCCGTAAATTCCCTCTTAGCTGTCGCTATTTCTTTCTTAACGTTACTTCTAGCTTCTATGTACTTCTGTCTGTTTGAACTGGACTTATGTCGATTAAACCTGCAGAATGCACGCTGCCTTTGAGCAATGGCAGTTGCGCAAGTCGAAGTAAACCATTGGGGAGAGTGGGGCTTGCTATAGAATTTCCGCATGGGAACATGCGCTTCGATTGCAGTTTTGAACCATTCAGTGGTCTCGGTTGCACACTGTTCAGCAGGAAGAGAAAAAATATTTCCCCATGGGGCGTCTCTGATAAGATCTCTGATAGCTTCCCAGTCAGCCTTTTTATAATATCTCGTTGTTTTGAGCACTGGCTCTTCAGTTTTGGGTCTAGAGTTTAGGGCGATTTCAACCATTATCACCGCATGATCAGCGTTCCCAAGTGGGCTGTCGGCTTTCGTTACACAATCATCAGGAACTGTGGTCAAAAACAGATCTAATAGTGATGCGTGTTGTTCTTCCTGATCAGGGAAGCGGGTTGGAAAAGTAACAATTTGCGCTAGGGAGTGAGATACAGAGAAGCTATGAGTTGCGCTGCCTGCTGCATTTGTGTAAGTAGAGAATCCAAGCCAGTTTTTGTGATGGACATTAAAGTCGCCAAATACATGTACTTGGGCGCTAGTGTCGAAGGAGAGTGCTGTGTCTATGCTGTCAGATACTTTGTTTATTATGGTGCAGTCTTGGGTCGAGGGAGAGCGGTAGAGAAAGTAAAAGTAGCTAATGTTGTGTTGCATGATTAGTCTAAAGCACATAAAGGCTTGATCATCCGTTTCTAGGTTTGTTTCTCTAGTCAGGGGAAGGGTATTACGAATGTAAACTCCAAGTCCGTGCATATGTCTGTCAGAGTCCTTACGGCAGAGTGGGAGATATCCAGGCATGTTAAAGTAGTTAGAGGGGATGGAGGAGTGTAGGTTAGTCTCACTTAGTGCTAAGATATCCGGGGTATTTGTTAGGAGAAATGCTTCAACATCAGCTAAATTAGTTCTAAGCCCACGGATATTTGTGAATGCAAGCCTCAAGGGAGGAGGCAAGTTGGATTTGTTTGACCCTAAGCCTGGTTTAAGCTTATTTTTAGATTGTACTGTCATCATGTTTTTTTAACGAGTTTCAGTTGGGTTAGGGGAAGCCGAACAGGAGGTTATGCAGAATATCACACATGCATCACAAGTAGACCATCAGCTGACCCTCCATCAACTAGGACTGTGGCCTCAGGAAAGCCCACCGGGGATGAGTGCAGGGTCCCTTTCCATGCGCGCCATGGCACTGCAAACATCCCGATATTATTCAACTGTTGATGGAGCAGCCGCTCTAAGCGCTACCAAAGAGTTAGGGCTCCTGTACTACCAGTCGGAAACAGCAGCCAATAACTGTCAATCCGGTACCCTCAACCCATCGGAGGAAGGTCAACCCAATCTAGTTGCTCAGGCATATGTGGTACTCAAGCATTCTCAAGTGCCCAGCTTTAGGGGTGGGGTGTGTCGGGAGTGGGGAAACGGCGTTCATTGCCCTAGACAAGAAACAAGATCTACCACTGGGTGTTTCTGTCGAATCGCTGTGATAGTATCTCTGCGCCTGACTAATAGGCAAAGAAGGAGTATGGAAGCCGGGCGATAGGCAGGACCTATCTACTCCTTAAGCATTTTAGGTTTGCAGACCGGTAATTTGATTGAGTCACCAGCTCTAGGAAGGTTGTCATCCAAGACTGAAGAGGCCTCCCTCCTCTTTGGTTTGGTTTCAGAGTTTTCCTTCTCCTAGACGGATGATCTGGAAAGATCTACTGGGTCCGTCACCACTGAGAGGGTTTGCTCCGCACCTGGGTTCTAATCCAGGTATTTCTGCGACCCCGCGTGGTTAGTTAATGTTATTGGGTTAGTTTGTAGAGGTTATATCTGCTAAAATAGTTACACTCCTCAAAGTGGATTAGGGACATTGTTATTTCATTGTTACTGGATAAAGAGGTTGAGTAGAGCTCATGCAGTGTAAGCAACTATGATTGTAAGGAGGCTTGTTAGGAGGAGATAATGTGGTTTGAGGCTTTCTCTTTTGTATATATATATTTTTTATTTTTTCCTTTTATTTTTATTTATTTATTTATTTTTTTTTTATTCATGTGAGCTTGGGTCTAGTATAATATTAGAGTGTGAGTAGGTGTTAAGAATTGAACTACGAGTTGTGCCCAAGCTATATTTTAGATGATAGCAGGGCATGAGATGCGAGTGCAAATATAGTACGGGTAAAAACAGTAAGTTTTGAGTCATGTGTAATTTGGTAAATAGATATATGGGCTGGTTTTAGTAGGTAACCTGGTTAAAAAAGGCATTACTATGCTTCCATTTCCATTGTTACTGGGAGAGGGTATAGGTAAAAATTTGTGCTGTGAAAGCAGCTAAATTTGCTACAGTATTGGATTGAGAGAGACGAGTTAATGTATGGTTAGATATAGTTTTGTAAGTTTAGGAATGGATGATTAGATATGGTTTAGTAGGTTTAGGATAAGGATAAAGTGTTAGGGTATGATTTACTTATTAGAAATTCTGATTTGGTGCCCAAACCGAATATTTAGTAAGACTGAAAGATAAGATATGCTCAGTATAGATACAAGAGAACATTTGATATGGAGTACAGTTATACCTGATAGATATAGGTTATTGCATATGTTGTAAATATAGTTAAATATAGATGGATGGATAAGTAGTAATGTATACGAATGCATGGAATTTTGGACACTTTGAGCAAGTTGCCTTTAGACTACAACGAAGGAGAATGACTTCGCCTTTCTCTTAATATCCGGAAGTTTTTATTTCAATGAGTACCGGTTTAGTTTGTGTAATGATTATTGCAATACTATCTCTTAATAAAGAGATATCAATGGTTGCTGTTCATTATAGATTACTTTAAGTCAATGTATAGGACTATGGCTAGTAAGTACTTACTTAGAAGCTTGGTTATGGGTTAGGAGTTTTAATCAGGGGCATACCTAGGAAATTTTGGTTGTTAATGGGTATCGATTTTCGAGTCTGTTAGGGTCAAGGGCGGAGAGCAAGGACCTCTCTAAGTTACGTGAAACGGATTAGGTTTAGTGGCAACTTGAGAAATAGAGCAGTTTGATTTGTTAGTGATCAGGAGAAAGAGAATTTAAGTAAAAAATAAAAAGGTTTGTCATGCAAAACAGACGATGCAGTCATCTTGGAAGTAAAGTATCTATAGGATGTACTTAGTATACAACCAGCAGTATTTTTCAGTTTTGAGAGGAATTTTAGGTGCAATAGTTTCATGGTTTGTTGTACAAGTCCGTAGTCTAGGTCAGGGACGAAGCACTTCTAATATTGCAACTGGGTGTATCTAATTTTAAAAGTAGTTGAATAGAGTATTATGAGGTGTTCTACTTAGCTTAGGGATAGAAAGGAAATTTAAGGTAATATTCAGAGTGATATAAGCAATTTCACGAGGATCAGATATATGATCACTGGATGTTATGCTGCTCAGAAGAATTCTTGTATCTATTCAGAAGGATGTCTTGGTGATATAAGGTCTGATACATTAAGAGTCTGAGGATACAGGAGGTTGTGAGCTGATGAGGATTCAGTACAGGCGATTATATATAGTTTACAAAGGTGGTTTAGTTAGTACGCACGTATTGTACGTATAAGTATACTGCTTTAGTTCTATCCTCTATTGTAAAGGAAACCCCGTCTGCATTTCGATTGGCAATTTTGTCAAAAGAGGAAATTTAAAACAGCTTATCTAATTTTTCGTATTTTGATGAAATGATGGATCAAGAGCAAAGGTGTCCGGAAAGGAAATGGCAGTGTACAAGTAAGGGGGGGGTCACTGATATCTTATTAGCGTTATTTTAATTAAGAAAATTAACATTAAAAAAAAAAAAAAAAAAAAAAAAATCGCCTTGCGATGGCTGATTTATATTAAGTAACGTACTTAATAAAGTTTTCATATCCTCTAAATAAATTAGCATAATTTCTTTCTTTTTTTTTTAACCGAGTCTATCTTTACTATAGCATTGACTTATTATTTAAGTGAGATGGGTTTTGTAAACTGCGAAATGGTCTATTTAAATGGAGAAAATTATCGGTTACAATATGCCTGGAAATGTAAAGAATATTTGCTTTAAATTTCATGCTAAACAGTTAAAGATTTTACTTATCTTTGGTTTTCTTTTCTTGGACACTCGAGACTAAAGACCAGGGTGGTCGTTTCTCTTGGCCCCGAAAGGTCAAATGGCATTTGTGGTACCAAGATGCTATCTAATTCAGTAGAGGACTGGGTAGGCTACTTTAGGGGGAGGGGGGGGGTCACTCGGTGAAAAGTTTTCCAATTGGCGGCGCGACGATGCTTCCTCGCTTGTGTATCGTTTTCAGAGATATTAATGTTAACAATTGAAATACGCGTTCCAAACAAATATGATGGAAATAAAATAATAGCATATATAACGTAAAATAATAGCATATATAACGTACAAGGTGAAAAGCGGAAAAACTGAAAAGGAAATGTGCAGTTACTACAGCTTTCGAAAAGAAGTTAAATCATATTCACCGTAAGGATTTGTTGAAATAAGTTAAACCGCCGTGAAGGAAAACCATCAATAAATTAACGAATGGTAGAGTTTCAGGTTTAACTCAATAAATCTAATTATTTATATACGTTTTTTTTTAAATATATGCAATAATTGGACATGCAATAAGTCTGGATTTCTAACACAGTGGAAATGATTTTGAAATAAAGTTTTCATATCCTCTAAATAAATTAGCATAATTTAATTCTTTTTTTTTAACCGAGTTTATCTTTACTATAGCATTGACTTATTATTTAAGTGAGATGGGTTTTGTAAACTGCGAAATGGTCTATTTAAATGGAGAAAATTATCGGTTACAATATGCCTGGAAATGTAAAGAATATTTGCTTTAAATTTCATGCTAAACAGTTAAAGATTTTACTTATCTTTGGTTCTCTTTTCTTGGACACTCGAGACTAAAGACCAGGGTGGTCGTTTCTCTTGGCCCCGAAAGGTCAAAGGTATAATATATAATATATATAATATATAATATATATAATATATATTTAATATATATATATAATATATATTTAATATATATATATATATAATATAATATATATGTAATATATATATAATATATATAATATATAATTATATAATATATATAATAATATAATATAATATATATATAATTATATAATATATATAATATATATAATTATATAATATATATAATATACATAATCATATAATATATATCATATATATAATATAATTTATATAATATATATTATATATATAATATATATCATATATATAATAATATAATATATATAATATAATATATATAATATATATAACATAATATATATAATATAATATATATAATATAATGTATATAATATAATATATATATAGTATAATATATATATAATATATATATATTATACAATATATATATAATATATATATATAATATATATATACATATATATAATATATATACATATATATAATATATATACATATATATAATATATATACATATATATAATATATATGTATGATATATATATATAATATGTATATATATGTATTTATAATATATATATAATATATACATAATATATATATATATATATATAATATATAATATATAATATAATATATATTATATAATATATATATAATATGATGGATTATATATAATATAATGTATAAATATAATATGATATAATATATATATAATACCATACATATATAATATATATATAATATAATACATATATAATATAATATATAATATATATATATAATATAATACATATATATAATATTATATATATGATATAATGTAATATATATATAATATATATAATATAATATATATAATATAATACACATATTTAATATAATATATATAATATAATACACATATATAATATAATATATATGTAATATAGTACACATATATATAATATAATGCATATATATATAATAATATATATATATAATATAATGCATATATATAATATATATAAAATAATATATATATATATAATATAATGCATATATATAATATATATAAAATAATATATATATAATATAATGCATATATATAGTATATATAATATAATATATATAATATATATATATAATATATATGATATGTATAATATATATAATATGTATAATATATATAATATAATATATATAATATGTATAATATAATATATATAATATATAATATATATATATAATAAATTATATATATAATATATGATATATATATACAATATACATATATATAATATATATATAATATAATATATATCTATACTATATATAATATAATATATATATCATATAATATATATCTATAATATATATAATATAATTTATATATAATATATATAATATATAATATATATATAATATATTTACTATATATATAATATATTTACAATATATATATATAATATATATAATAAATATATATATATATATAATATATGTACTATATATAATATATACAATATATATAATATATCATATATATAATATTCATATACATAATATATATATATAATATCAATATACATAATATATATATAAAATATATACATACATAATATTTCTGATTTTTCCTACGAACACACACAGTGTTCTTTTGCAATCTACCTCATGGACTCTCTATACCGAGGCCATCGAGAGTAAGTACGGGCCAATGAATACGACAGCGTGACGCCATTAGGAGATCATCATGTAGGTATACAGTGCCTAAAGTTCCTTGTGTTCAACCACATGACCACGCTAATAACTATTAAAAAAACATTGTTCGTTGTCCCTTACACGCTAATAGCCATAAAAATATTTTTCGTTGCCTCTGAGGCTAATTTAAACGTATTAAAAATAAAAATTGTCGCAGTCATGAAGGAGTTTTCCTCCACCGGCCGAGGACAGAAAAGGTGAAATGTAGCAGCAGAACAGATACTACCTGTGATTTTGTCCCGAAGTCCAAGAATTGTTTTCGTTTTATGTTTCTTTAATTGTTTGTTCCCTAAATTCATAATTCAGTTTGATCAGTAATAGATTGTATATTGCTTTAAAATTGCATTATTTTACATAGATAATATTTATATTTTATAAAGTTCAGTTCCATTACTAATCGAATTGGGTTCCTTTTTTTTTTCTTTTTTAACATGTTTTAAATGCCATCATATAGTATCGACAGTAACAGTTCGACAAATCTTACCTACATTGCCTGCAGGCATTTTTCAGTTAACAGGCCTTCTATACTTGCTGGATAAATCCACGTGTTCTAATGTTCTGAATGTTTATATAATTTCTCTTAGGTTTTCACAATGGTGATACCATTTCGTATTTAAACCCTTGCGAATTATTTGAGCGAAGAATGAAGCACTTTAAAAATGGATCCGTTTCTAAATAGCAATATTCAGCTTTTATATTCATGATAAGTGTGTTCTTCTTTCTTTTTTTTTTGTATAATTATAAACTGCGTCAATCTTGTATGATTATAAACTGCGTCAATCGCGTTATTGCAGATTAGTAAAATATCAATATTTCACAAAATATACGGCACAACAAAATGAAAATTATATCATTGAAGCTTTAAGGTTAGTTATTTCCCAAAAGTTTATTCAAATTCATGCGATATTCACGAAGTTATGACATTTTATTCTTCATCGTGAATTTCCACCGCCCATCGCTTTATTGCAAGTCTACTAAAATGTTGTATTAGGGCAAAAATACAATGCTTTATCATGTGAATTTTATTTTTTATTATATTTTTTTGTCAAAAGATAATGAGAAAAAGTACATCCTTGGTACTAAGCGTCAAGTAAATGAATTATTTATCGACATATTCACCATTTTTTAAATAACTTAAAACAATCTTTTGTCTCCTGGGGGAGTCAATTATTTGAGCTCAAAAAGGAGTATGGCTTTATCAATATCAGCTATGTTCCCCACAAGGCATCCTTTGAGGTAAATTGCTCTCATCCCTCATAAACTCCTCTTTTTAATATTGACCAGAGGTATTCAATGGGGTTAAGGTCTGGAGAACACGGTGGGAAGGTTATGAGAGCTTATCCAAAGAAGCCCATAAATTCAAGGAAGGCTACAGTTGCCCTAACAGAATGGGATGGTGCATTGTCATGCATAAAAATCATCTGAAAGCGACGTGATAATGGTAGGTCATCTAGCCATTGTGACAAATGTTTATCCAAAAAGGCCGTGTACGCATTGCTGGTGTGTTTTACATCCTCTGGAACTCGGAATGGTCTAACCAACCTATCCCTAATGAATCTCGTCCAAAACATGATGACTTCACCTCCTCGTTGGCGATGAACTCTGTAAGGGGTTGGAGTTCCTTTCGAGTTCCAAACTTTGGCATCCATCCGGACCGTCAAGACTAGCATGGGTCTCATCTGTAAATAGGATACGTTGGAAATCCATTTTCATGTAATTCTGTGCCAAAGCCTTTCGTTTTTCCATATGTTGTTTGTTCAATAGAGGCCTTGGAATAGTTTTGATGTTTCTTGCCATCTCATACAACACATTACAAACAAAGATTACATCGGGCCTGTCTGGATCTTGGAGCGATTCCAGCTCTTGCAAAAATGGAAGCACTGGTATTGTTTGGGTTTCGGTTGACTTCCCTACGAATTTTCCGAATATCACAATGTGAAAGGTTTCTACTGGTGTCCTTATCCTATCTGAATTTAGTGTTGGGCGTGTTCACTAATGAAGCCAAAGTTCTTGGATCCCTTTCCAGCTCCATAACTAAATCTTGGATGAACAATCCTTCTGCGAGCCCAGCAACAATCCTTTCCTTTTCGATAACCGTTAACCCCCCCCCCCCTTTTTGGCATTTTAAAAGACCTGCAATAAAGTGATGGACAGTATAAATTACTTGATAATAAATAAAATGTCATAACTTCGTGAATATCGCATGGATTTGAATAGAATTTTGGGAAATAACTAATCTTGAAACAGTCATTTGATGATGCAGTTTTCATTTTTGTATGACGTATATTTAGTGAAATATTGATATTTTACTAATCTGCAATAAAGCGATTGACACAGTTTAGGTGACTGCCATCCTTATTTCTGAAATCTAGAAAAAGTTTAAAGTTCACCAATGTTTCTGCTATATCCGATAGTTAAAATGTTTTGAAATTTCGAAAGGTCACGAAATTATTAATTTTCTTTACTATTAAAAGTTAACATTTTAAAGATTAAAAAGTCTTACCTGTTTTAGAATAAACTGAAATGCATTATGATGGATTTAATTATGTGCGTCTCTTCTATTTAATGTCCGCCGCGTGATATTATCCTGTTCTCCTTTATGCAACACTAGCATTTTAGCCCGGCGTTGCCCGGATGTTTGGAGGTGTATGTTGAGCAAAAAAAAAGCGGTCAATTTTTTAAACTTTGACCCCTATTATGACCTCTTGACATTTGTTGTTTGGGGCTAAAATCAAGTTATTAAGTTAGATCCATGTCCAAGGAAACTATATCTAAAATTTCAAGTGTTTAGACCCAAAATTGGCGGAGGAGTTTGGTAGAGTTCTCAAAGGTCAAATTGTTGAATGTTGACCACTTAACAGCCACATTTCTAGCCGAAAACCGATTACAAAGATTTTCCCAAATCTCAGTAACCTATATATCAAATTTCGAGTCTGTATATTGAAAATTGACTGAGTTATTGCGTAGGAAAATGTAGACACACACACACACGTTCATTTTTATAGATATACAAGAGATTTGGTGAGTAATTTCGTAGAGACCGCAGAGATAATTTTTTTTTTAACTTTGACCCAATTTTGAACTCTTAACATTTAATATTTTGGTCCCACATCAAAATACAAAGTTTTACCCATATCCAAGTTACCTACATGCAAAATTTCCAGTATTTAAACCCAAAATTGGCGGAGGAATTTGGTAGAATCTGTAAAAGTCAACTCTTTCAACTTTGACCTTTTCGCAGCCAAATGCTCGCCCCAAAACTGATTAAAATGCTTGCAGCATGCCTGAATACTCGTTATGTACAAATTTCAAACGTTTAGACACCAAATTGGCCGAGTAATTTGCTAGACACGGCAAATATCAAATTTTTTGAACTTTGACCCCTTGACAACTCAAATTTTCGACTCAAACCGATTAAAAAGCTTGCCCTATCTCTGAATACACTTTATGTAAAATTTCAAATGTTTAGACCAGAAATTGTCTGAGTAATTTGGTATAGACCGCAGACGTCAATTTTTTTTTAAATTTGACCCCTATTATGACCCCTTAAAATTTATAGTTTCGGGCTCAAATCACTTTATTAACTTAGATCCAGGTTCAAGGAACCTATATCTAAAATTTCAAGTGTCTAGACCCAAAATTGTCGGAGGAGTTTGGTAGAATTCTTAAAGGTCAAATCGTTGAAATTTGACCCCTTAACAGCCAAATTTCTGGCTGACACCCGTCACATCGATTTTCCCAAATCTCAGTACCCGGTATTTCAAATTTCGAGTCTATAGACTAAAAATAATAATAAAAAATAAAGAGTTATTGCGTAGGGAAATGTACACAGACAGACAGACACACAGAAAGACAGACAGACAGACACGTTCACTTTTAAAGATATATAGATAATACTACTCTCTCATGCATCATTTCCTCCTGTAAGGAAGTATTTTAGAATATGATATCATGAAACCAGCTTCCCAGACATTACATCCTCCATTTAGAGCTACAGTTAATTGTAACTCAGTAGCAACCTTTTTGTTAATGGCGGGCATTAAGAAGAAAAGATCTAATCTTGTAATAAAATTATTATTTTTGATACAGTTTGGAACAAAATCCTTTGATTATACGCAATAATATTACATTAATAGTAAACAAAAAATATATATAAATATCAAAGTTATGTTCACGCGAAATATGCAATGATTTGAAGTACTTGTGCATTATAATTGGATTTGAAAATTTAAAAAATATTAATTTTAAGTAAAAATACTATTAGATACTGACGTGTTATGTCGAAATTAGTTTTTAAAAATTCCAAAAAGTTACGAAAATATGTTCGAATATAAAAATAATTATAAGAAAAACATCAAACGTTTCCTCTATTGCGATCAATTACATGTGACAAATTGACTTATCTCCCTTGTTTTCACTTTTGCTATTTCACATTAGAAAATGGAGGAATGATAATAACGATGTTTTTCTTTTTTTTTTCTAAAAATAGTTCTAGCAAAACTTCTACTTTATCAGTTTTCGTATTTTTTGGAGTTCATACTAATTTCGACATGAGACGTAATTACGTAATTGTTTTTACTTACAATGGATTAAAACATTTTAGATATGCACTTATAATGCATAAGCACCTAATTTTATTAATGCAGAGTTGAGATGTTCTATTTGTTTTTCATTTAACAAAACTAAACAAGAAACGATGATAGAAACATGGATGATGATTATTATATGTTTAGATACACGTCCAATCATCTCTGATTAGATTCTCTGCTAATTGGTGCATCGATATGTGTAGGTTTGTATCGTTTAAGTTTGAAATAGTATTTTCTTCTAAAATGTGCTGATGAAATAGACGAGATACGATGTATAGTATCGTTAAAGATTAGCCAAGTGAGTTTATCCCACGTTTTCACTCAACTATTTTCTAGTAGTTGTTGATTCTTCTAGTCAGCCATCTTTTAAAAGGAATGCACATGTCGATCGGAAACACACAAAAAAAAAAACTTAAAAAGGGTGTCGTTGTTTCTTTATAAGGTTCGCATATTTATTCGTATCTCCGAAAATGAAAATAGTCAACAATTATTATTTTAAGTAAACCAATCTTGCCCACCCTCGATGAGAAAGGAGAGGGTGTGCTTTCTAATCGTCAAGACACACGTCAATTCTTGATAAGATTTCGGAGAATAACAAGCAGAGTGAGACAGAAAGCTGAAGCAACCTCGCTTATATGATCCCAAGCAGTACGTCCAAATGGCGATCGGCCTCGTTTTGGGTTCACGTGAATAAAAAAAAAACCCTACTCTTCATGATCTTACGTTACTTTCTTCGATTCTGTCGCATAAGGTAGCTGAGAGAAGTGTGGACTACTCGCTCTCCTTAACTGTACTAGGTATTATAACGAAAATAGTCCACATGGAAGTTGGGGGGACGGAAAGGAAGGACCGAGAGTATTATGCTGCACACGTCATTTACCTCATTAATTGAACAGTTATTCTCTTTGGTATCAGCCTTTCATTTAGTCGGGTTTCTGTTGACATGAATTTCATATCCCTGTAGACCCCACGGAATCCTGTCGAATTTGCTAAACGTGATGAGCATTAAATATGGCCTCTTTGTTTAATCAGTGTACATGACAGTTGTTCGTTAAGGGAATTGACGTCACGCCAATTTTCTAAATCTGCAACCACACGAACTTAATCCCAGCTTGACATTTACGAACTAAAAATCAATTCAACAAGCGACGATTTTAGTAATGAATTTGATAATGTTGTTTCTCTTTTTTATACCAATTTTCTGTCTGTATTTCTCTTTGTTCCAAATGTAAATTGTGCTTGAAAATACTTGATATTTGAATGCGTACACATTATAAGCTGCAGCAAGGAGATGACAACGGCTACGTGGTAAACGACACTGACTGAGACCCTGGATGTGCCAAGGCCGAATCTACTTCGTTCCACATAAAAAAGATTTCACTTGGCAATCGTCACATGGTCTCTCTGTAATTTATTTCTAGAAACGTGTATCTAGATGGTCAGGAAACACCTGCTCTCCTTGCTAATTGAGGGTGGGTGAGATTGGAGTAATTTAAATAAGCATTGCTGACTTTTTTCATTTTCAGAAAGACGAATAAATATGCGAACCTTTCAAAGGGTGTCGTTGTTTCTTTGACAGTGTTTTGTTTCCGATCGACATGAGCGTTCCTCTTCCAAGATGGCAATTGGAAGAACCAGCAACTACTACACGATAGTAGAGTTAAAGCTTGGGGTGGTTTCGCATTTGACTAATCTTCAACTGTAAAATACATCTTAAAATACTTTTTCGAACTTAAAGATCTATACATGGGCCGATCGATGGACCGATTAACAAAGAATCTAACCAGATACTTGGATGTGTATCTAAATATGTAATAATCAATATCTACTATTATTTCAAGTCAGCGTTTCTTGTTTGGTCTTGTTAAATGAAAAACAAATACAGCATCTAGAATTCTAACTAGAAAGATATAGGGGAAACGAATGCCAAAAAAATCATCGAATTCATTCGAAATGAATGAATAATGCACAACAACTAGCTTCAGGAAATTGCTCGTGTCGCTGACTGGGCCAATTTGATAGACATAGCATTGTTTGACAGACTGCAATCGACGTATGTTCAAATTGATATGGAGTTTTTTAAGCTTGTTGCGTCAATCGAATAGTTCGATTAAATGTAGGTGTCTTATAGCATTATACTTAAACTTCGACGGACACAAAATCCCATTGCTTCATTCTTTGATGTAATCATCTCTCTTAATCTAATATAATCAAAGTTCGCAAAAAATAAATAAATAAATAAAATAAATACTAATTTCTGAAAATAAGATTAAGCATAACATTTCAGATGTCTTTTTGCATCCAAAAAAAACAAAATCTAATTGCGTACACACATATTTATTGAATATAAATCTAATATATTTTGATGTTTTTGTCCTAAAAACTCACTTTTGATTGTATTTTGTGCTGTGATATATGAGCATTGTATTATAAAAATAGTGCGAGAGGTGCATTGTTATGATGACTACACTTATGCATTTATGTCTGTAAGATTTCATCTGTGTTGCAGATATTGACGGTGTGAGACTCTAAGAAAGTAACCTGTGTCATGGAATGCGTCAGTAGCAGAGATGCGTCATTGAATTCCTGGGAAAATGCGTTGAGAATGGTGGTGACTATGTAGAAAAATAAATACTAGGGCACAAAAGGTCGCTCGTTATAACGGTACCACTACTGTTTTCGTAGTTCTTTACCCTTGTGAGATAAAAATTGGAGGCTTTAAATGGCAAAGTGTGCCTATGCACGGTAATCGGTCATCGCTGGCAAAAGTGTACCGAGAATGATGATGACTATGTAAAATAATAAATTTTGGAATACAAAGGGTCGCTTGTTTTCATGGCACCACCCCCGTCTTCGAAGCTCTTCAACATTTTGAATTTAAAAAAAATTAAGTAGCTTTACATTTTGAATGAACCTAGTAGAATTTAATTTAGCTCTGGACGTGTTATATTCTTGTTGTGCTCTTAAAGTGCCGAAAAGAA
Organism: Euprymna scolopes; assembly: GCF_053919585.1. Taxonomy (NCBI): domain Eukaryota; kingdom Metazoa; phylum Mollusca; class Cephalopoda; order Sepiida; family Sepiolidae; genus Euprymna; species Euprymna scolopes. The sequence continues at coordinate 186,233,419 of NC_136482.1, forward strand.
ATAAGACAGCAAGGCGGGTTTTATTTTTTAAACTTTAATTCAATTCAAACAAGACACATTGGCACTGACGAGTACGGAATTACTCCGATTTAAGATTCCCCTGTAGGTATGACACCTTAGTGGAGTGTTGTGCAGCGAGATATTTGTTCATATTACATTTAAATGTCTGCATGTTGGTGCAATTAGAGAAATAAGAAACAGGAGGGAATTCCAATTAGAGTAGAAAGATTTCCTGCTTCTGGGGGCTCTACAATGAATAGATAAGATTTTGCTGATTGAGGAGCGTATTTATGTTAATGAGAAGGGGGCACCAGTATCGCAAGTTCATCAGAGCATATTCCATCAAAGTATAAAAAAAGTACATAAATTCTACATTACGTGGATAAGACAAGGACTGGAGCTTGTTAGACTGAGTTGGACTTATTAGATCAGAGGTTCTTTTTTTTTTGGACCCTGGTTATAAGAGTTAGTTCACCAGCGTAGATGTGTCATCAATACTCCATGCATGCGCGAATGGTGACTTTTTACAGGATTAAGAAATGTCTGTATTTACAGAAAAAAAGAAGATTGCTTACGGATCGATTGTAACAACTCCATCTATTCATGGGATGGGGGATTCGTGTAGCGTCGGATTAGGCGAGATCACCAGAACGAATATTTCTGTGAAATGTCATTTTTTAATGTTGGAAATAAATACGTTGGCATTACCATTAAACGTAATATACCAGTGCCGCAAACCAGAAAAAAAAGCGCAATTGCATTGCACAGGCGCTTATAATCACTAGGGCTATGACAACAGTATATTCTTTTCATTGTTTTGACTCTCTGGTATATATCCGACACAGACACATTTAATCAACCGAGAATCACATCACTCTACATAAAAACGGATATATGCCTGAGAATCAAAACAAGGAAAAGAAGATGCTGTTGTCATAGTCCTAATGATTTCTAGGGCTAGCACAACAGCATATTCTTTTCGTTGTTTTGGCTCTTGAGTGTGTATCCGTTACTATATGTTTTTATATAAACTGATGTGGTTCTCGGTTGATTGACTGTGTATTACTGTGTCAGATAGGTACATGAGAGTCAAAAGAATGAAAAAAAATATTGTTGTCACAACCTAATGATCATTTAGCATCACAACACCAATGCCAACCATTGTTGAAATGTGTTGAATAGGTGACGGACAACGCCGGAAAATATTGGAGCCGGGCAAAACCAGATGTAAATCAGATTGCTGGCATTGACTTCAACCTTACACTCCGATTGAAGAGTCGACATTAGGAAACAATGAGAGAAATATTTTACTCTGCATTGAACTTACTAAGAGTATAACGCATAATACAATAGAACAAGAATGTAAACAATAAATTTACAGTATTTCCAACCAAGAGAATTTTAAATATAAATATAAGACAATCACAATTAAATAGAGGGAAGAGAGAAAAGCCAGTGACACACTTCTGTCGTCGTCCAACCAACCAACTAACCACATACCATCACCGTACTAACCCGAACTCTCTCGCTTGTAAGATTATCATCTGTAAAATAAATAAAACTTTGTTGATTTAAGAAGTTGTCTGATTCCAAAGCCCACGGTCATCAGAGTATATACTATAGCACGCGCATTTCGTAAAAGTGCGTCTATAAAATATATAGACAATATAACAAATTAATCATATTATTCGGATTCATCGGACTACTGTTCTCATCTTGAGTATGACTTTTGCAACGTTTCGGTTGATGTAACCTCCGACCTTTTTTGGAGTCCTTGCGGTTTGTAAGGACTCATAGTGCAGTGGTTGGAGTACTTGGAAAAATCAATTGTAAAAAGTGATATTCCTCTGAAGGTTGAAAGTTCAATCCTCAGTGTGGGCAACCAAAAATACAATTATGAGTTCTATCCAGTCATGCCTGGTGGAACATGAGCATACTATTCTCGTGAAGTAAATAAAAATTCCATCAAAATTCCTGCGTTCGAGAGAAACATTGCCAAGTTCGACAATATACACATGAGGAAGGTCGGAGGTTACATCAATGGAAACATTGTGAAAATGACACTAAAGATGAGAACAGTAGTCCGATGGATCCAAATAATATGAATAACCAATCCTCATCTAAAAATTCATGACAAATTAATATTTATTTATCATAGTATCTACTCATGGAGTATCAGTCAGTCAAAAAGCAGAGAGTTGATTGATAAACATACTAAGATTCTCCCTTATTCTAAGGTGAGCAAGTCCATTTTCTGGGTTCTGATTAATTGCAAGGTCATGAGAGATATATTGATTTATTCAACCAAACGGCATTTGGATCCCTTATGTCGGTAAGTCTTAGTTTGATCTCATAGTCACTGGCAATCATTTTATTTCGTAATTTCTGTGCAGAAAGTAAAGACCACAAGTAAAAATGTACAAAAAGATCCCGATATTTTAGAAAAATCAAAATGACTTCATTATAACGGTAAAATGTTGAAGTGACATGAAATCCAGCAACACACTTTAAATATGCCATCAAAATATTATTACGATTACAGTTTACAATATAACTGCTACGTATATATATATATATATATATATATATATATATATATATATATATACATGAGTAGGTAATGATTATGGTATTACCAAATAGAGCCTCTGTCTGCCACGCTACACCCGCTCTTCTATCGCTGCAACGTTGCACTCCTGTACTTGTTTTGCAAGTATTTTTAAAGAATGTGTTCCAATGAGCTGATTGCACTTGTGCACTGACCAACCTGACTAGCAGCAAAATTTCACATTTTCACTATAGAAGTCTCCAGATATCAAGAAAAATTCTATTATAATAGATTCTTTTTTGGAATATTTTTCTGCTCCCTATTCCACGAATTGTACTAATATGCAAAAATTTAAATGTAATGTGTACAAACACTCTCGCTTAGGATGTCCGCTTTACGTCTGGTTCGTGATCACCTTTGCAATTGTGTTAAGCTATCTATTCTATTTTACTCATGAGCCACCATTAATCAAAGCCAGAATGAGGATTAATGAGATGGATGAATTGTAGAATGATGAAGAATATCATAAGAGGATTGAAAATGATGAATGCCATGATCAAAATTTTCGTAGGCTAACGAGATTAAGAGAAACAAAACTATCAAATAACAACTGCAACTAAGATGTCGATCTTCACTTTCCTTTGAGAAAGAGTGGGACATGACTTGCTATGTAAAATCATCCAATAGTTCATACTTTGATCTTCTTGCACGAATGGCTTCCTGGAGACTTCATATTTTTATTTATACGGAAATGGGACAAACATGATGCAACAGTTCTTTTTAACAGAGGAGAGGGAGATACTTCTTAATGATGGTGGCGGAGGGGACAAATAATACTTTGAGGGAGTTATACAAAGTTCGTTTACAAGATAATTGACAAAACACATTTACTTTTTTCTTTTTGGTGAAATGACGACAGATGAAGACAACAGTTTACAAATATAAATGATTCTTTATTCATACAAGCTGGTGATGATAATGGTCAGGGATTCAAGCCTTTACGATTACATGGTCTCCTCTTCCTTCCCCCCTCTCGCCGCCAAGAGGGCGTCAGCTCCCATTGTAGCCGACTCGACTCTGCCTAAGTCGTTCTCTGGCTTTGTCTCTCTTCTGTGACTGTCTCTAACTTCGAACCCTGTCTCAATATATTGGAAATCTCCTTTCCTGCTGACAATGTGACTCCCTCATGTTTCAAATTACACGTGCGCTTTGCACGTGCATCCACACGCCTTGAGTAAAAAAGAATTTCTAAATTAATTATATTGTTTTTAACCTATTTTGTTAATTATTATTTCTAAACTCGTATTGTCCATTCTTTTAACTGACATAATTTCATATATCCAGTTATTCTTAAAAGAATGAACAATCGACTGCATTCCTAAATTAAACATCTACCTCTGACATAAATAATATTTAGTTATTTGTGAGAACAATGACAATCCGTCTGCATTCCTAGGATTGCAATATGTATTCTTTTTGAACTTTTCTTACTGGGTTCGATTCTAACCTTTTCCAAATATCCTTTTCAACTTATCTAGTTCGCTCTTTTACAAACTGGGGTCTGTCAATTTTTACATAATAAGTAAACACACATGGATGATACTCGTAAATATATCAATTCGTGCCCAGGACTGAAGCTTATATCGCTTTAATTATATTTTTTATATTTCATATTTATTTTTATTTGATTTTTTTAAAACAGTACTCTATGTACGTGTTTCGCTGCTCTACAGATCATCAGCGTGGCTTGACTGTATTTTATATTTTGTAGATATTCTATTTGTACTAGCTTTCAATTATGGAGAAAAAAAACATGCGTTATTTAAAAGAAATTTGTGTGTTGTTTGCGGAAAAGAAATAAACAAAGTTGGAATAGAAATAAGTTGGATTATTCCGAATTTCTAGTGTAGTGGGGAACACAAATTAGCGATAAGCAAAGACTAAATTGTCTAGCGCCTCATGACTCCCGCGTGCAAGTGAAAAAAAAAAATGGCGTACCAAAACGTGACAAACTTGTGTGCAAAATAATCAATGCTTTATTTTTGTTGCTTTTGTTTTTTTGTTTTTTTTTCACAGAACATGCACGCCTCTTTGTTGTTCTTTATGACCTAGCGAAGAAAAAAGTACGGACACGATGAATAATCGCAGTAGACATTTATGTCTTCAGCAAACCAATACAGTATCGTCAAGTTTTGTCACCCGATATCTACAATAGTTTTGCGCGGTCTTGTCATCTGAAAATGATTTGTTTTCCTTTTCAAAATGTATTTTTTTAAAATAAGCAAACGAACACAAAACAAGAAAATGCTAACCCAATTTTTTATTCGTTTGCTTATTTTAAAAAATACAGTTTGAAAAATAGAGAAAAAATTCATCCCATTTTGCAGATGACAGCTCCAGGCAAAACTGCTGTAAACACTGGGCGAGGAAACTTGATGATAACCAATCAATTTAAGCCGTCGGGTGGTTAGTTACATAATACGAACTTTATCTAACCTTCGAGTTCTGATCAAAGTATATGTTCAATCGTTGGTCAGAGTATGAAAATCCTTTTGGCCTGAATAAGTTGAATTCAAATTCAGAGTGCCCCTTTTAAGGAGAGCCCGACATATTTAAAAAAAAAACGAAATTGTATTTAACTTTGCCCGCGTGAGAAGACAAAGAAATAAAGACTCTTGAGAATATCCTATTATGATTCTTTCTTTCAGGATGGCCATAAAGAAATCTACCAACGGGATGCTGACATTATTCTTCATCAAGTGATTAACTTCACGCATTTCTTGCAACACGTGATACTGCTCAACCAATCAAAGACTTCTAGAATAATCCATGTTCCAAAAACAAAATAAAATGAAAGTCAAATATTATTAAAAATATATGTTCAGGTCAGTCATCGGTTAAAGAAAGATGCTAGTCTAGCCGCATTGATGAGTTGTGATACAACGAAACAGTGCTGTATGTGGATGACTATATATTTAAGTCCCCCTCTTTGCATAGAGCACTGTTGTAAATGTATCTCACCCGTTACTTAAATGGCCATAAAGCGAAGCTCGCGGTTTGTTTGTTTTTTTGTAAATAAACAAGCAGCTCGAGCACTGTAAAAGCGGTGGGCGAGTGTTTATTTTAATGGACATTCGCTGAGGTCATTTGCGAGCACCGCTCTCATGGGCCAGTGGGTAGAACTGCCGACAATCAAAGTGATGGTTGTAGGTTAAATTCTCATTTAGGGAAAGGTGCTAGTTTAGCACTGATGAGTGGTGATACAACGAAACAGTATTGTATGCGGATGACTATATATGTATGTGTCATATGTATGTATGCATGTGTATGTAATTGCCTGGAAAATATATCCTGCTACAATGTTCAAGAAAATGACGTTGAAATAATTCCCGCTATTTGCCATGGGCCAATCAAACTCCTTATAAACAAATTCGGCAGTTGAAAAAGTCGATCTTTTAAAACTTGTCTGCATAAGCAACCAGTTGCTATACTAACTGATCGTGGCTTATTGAGTCGCACTAACTAGACGGCTAAGTGTTAAACACAGTCAATGAAACACTTATACATTAACATTGTCAACACGCACGCAACACTACCTACTAATACTGCAAGGATTCTCTTTCAGGTCCGACCATATTTCATTTTTATCACCAGCATTAGTTCTTTTTAATTATTTCCAAGTTACTGAAAATTTCTAAATAAAACTTGTATATATTTTGTATGGCTGTATTTTGTCATCTATTTGACTATTTGTCTACTTCTTTCTTTTTTAACATTTTCGACCCATTTACCATATCTATATATCTATAAAAGTGAAATTGTCTGTCTGTGTACATTTCCCTACGAAACTACTCTGTCAATTTTAAGTTTACAGACTTGAGATTTGATATAAGGCGTGTTGAGATTTGGAAACATCTTTTAATCGGTTTTCTGTCAGAAATTTGGCTTTCAAGAGGTCAAAGTTCAACGATTTGACCTTTGAGAACTCTACCAAACTCCTCCGCCCATTTTGGGTCTAAACACTTGAAATTTTAGATGTAAGTTACGGGGAGAGGGATCAAGCTTTATAATTCAATATGAGCCCCAAACCATAAATGTTAAGGGGCCAAAATTGGGGTCAAAGTTGTTAAAAATTTAACCTCTACAGTCTCTACAAAATTACTCAGCCAATTTTTGGTCTAAACATTTGAAATTTTACATAAAGTGTATTCAGACATAGGGCAAGCTTTCTAATTTGTTTTTGGCCAAATATTTAGCTGCCAAGGGGTTAAAGTTCAAAAGTTTTGACCTTTGCAATCTCTAGTAAACTATTAAGCCAATTTTGGGTCTAAACATTTGAAAATTTTTCATAAAGAGTATTCAGACTTGTAGCAAGCTTTTTAATCAGTTGTTGGGACGGAAACCTGGCTGCCAAGAGGTCAAAGTTGAAAGAGTTGACCTTTGCAGACTCTACCAAACTCTTACGCCAATATGGGATCTAAACACTTGAAATTTAAGATGTAGGTTAACTGGGCATGAGTGAAACTTTTTAATATATATATATATATATATATATATATATATATATATATATATATATATATATATATATATATATATATAGTCTAAAGAAGCTTTGAATAAAAAAATGCAAAAAGAACAATAAAGAATGCAAAAAAAATATTTTAACTTTAATCTATCGCAGACTTAGCACCAACATAATCCGACTCCAAAAACTTAGTATATATATATATATATATATATATATATATATATAAGTTTTGAACAGTACATAGGGCCCGAGCAAAGCCGGGATGAACTGCTAATAATTAAAATAAAGTATTCCGTTAGTAAATTCTACTTAGCGTTTCCAATAATACATGGTTAAAATGATGTATTTTAATCTTAAACGTCTTTCAACCATTTTCACTGTTTTAAATAATTTCACCAACGAGTACTCTATTGTTAGCGCCATCTTGTTTTCTTAGCTGTTTGTAAAAGCAAACACCATCTTGTGAACACGAAGACCTTTCTTGCCATCGAAGCAGCATTTATTTAATTACTACACCTGGCGACGAGGACACTACAGCAATTAATCGGCTAGTAATTGTCAGTTGACCCACGCGCAGAGTGAGTCAAATCACAAGTCCAACCATAAGAGTTCACACTCCACCTGCGACATATGGGTGAGATTTGTTTGCAGTCTGTGAAAGAAATGATAGAAATTTCCCAGCCGTTGTTTGTCTTGTTTGGCACAATGCAATTAACTCTGTCAAACTAATGTCGTTTTTTTTCGATTCTGTTTGGAGAGGCGCCAATGGAAACGTTTTAAATGCTGTTCGCAAAAAGGCAAAAGGTTTATTCGTTCTTCGACAAAGAAAAGAAATAGACAAACTGAAAGTGTGTCACAGCGGTTTGGTGTCTGTTTAGAACAGTTTGGCCATTTCAAGTGAAGATGCATAGGTTATCGATTATTTTCAGAGAATATGGCCTATTTCGCATTTTCTTTCATATATATATATATATATATATATATATATATATATATATATATATATCATATATATATATATCATATATATATCATATATATATTTATATATCATATATATTGATATATCATATATATATCATATATATATCATATATATATTTATATATCATATATATTGATATATCATATATATATCATATATATATATTTATATATCATATATATATATCATATATATCGTATATACATATATCGTATATATATAATATATATCATATATATATAATGTATATATAATATATATATATCATATATATATCATGTACATATAATATATATATATCATATATATATCATGTATATATAATATATATATATCATATATATATCATGTATATATAATATATATATATCATATATATATATATCATGTATATATATATAATATGTATATCATATATATATTATATATACATATATATCATATATATATCATATACATATATCATATTTATCATATATATATATATCATATATATATACATCATATATACATATATATGATATATAAATATCATATACATATATCATATATATATCATATATATATATATCATATATATATATCATATATCATATATATATCATATATATATCATATATATCATATATATATATCATATATATCATATATATATCATATATATATATCATATATAAATATCATATATATATCATATATATATATGATATATAAATATCATATACATATATCATATATATATGATATATATATATCATATATCATATATATATCATATATATATCATATATATATTATATATATCATATATATATACTAGATATGTATATTATATATATCATATATACATTATATATATATATATATATATATATATATATATATATATATATATATATATATAATATAAAGCCGAACGTCTGTGTTTGTGTCTGGCCACGAATAGGCTCCCGTATATGGTTGACTATTATAGAAAACTGATTACATATTATGATAGAAGATGTATCGAGACACAGGAATGGGTATGTTTGATCTGGCAGAATGATGATTCATTAACATTATGGGGTCTGCGTACGCGCATGGTCCACAAAGTATAGAAATAAAAAAAATAAAAATGAAAATAAAAACGTTTACAAGTCTTTTTGATATAGATCTACATAAGAATACTTTGCTAGGTATGTTGTAACTTAAATAGGGATGGTATAATAAAATTGTAGGGTCTGCGTTCACGCCTGGCCTCCATAGAATTGATAGGCACAAACTTTAATAAAGACTTTTTCATATCTATCTGCGTAAGTATACTTTGATAATTATGTTTCAGTTTGAAGAAATATGGTATAATAAAATTATGGGGTGTTCGTTCGCCCCTGACCTCCATAGAATGGAAATATGTCAGAAATATTTACAAGGTTTTTTAATATAGATCCACAGAATATTGTGATAAGTGTTTCATAAATCAGAGTCCATTTTCTCTACGCTGTTTTTGAACCTAGTCAACCACGGGTACTTTTGCTAGTATATATATATATATATATATATATATATATATATATATATATATATATATATATATATATATATGAGTCGTGGACGACGAAAAATGTGTCAGTGGTTTATTATATTTTAAAAACAATATATATGCCTCTCTCCATATTGGGGTACCAAATTGGTTAAAGGGAAAGTTATTCCCAATTCGCGTTTATGTAAAAATGCACTTTCGTAAATAATTGAACTCATTCAAAACGTATCGCAAAAACAAAAGCAAATAATCTCTCTCTCTCTCTCTCTCTCTCTCTCTCTCTCTCTCTCTCTCTCTTTCTCTGTGTATATATATATAATGTTCTTGTGTAAAGATGGCTTTAATATATTGCCGGTTGGTTGAAGGAGAGAATAGTTCAGTGTTCGCGCGCTCTTGTATTTATAGTAGTCCTGGAAAGAGTTCCTTGTGTGGAGGCGAATATTAGACATTAGTCAGGCCTGTTGAAGGAGAAAGAAAGAGAAAGGTGTTCAGTGCATACGTCGTGGGGGCATGCGTCCGATAGTAGAGACGGGACAAAGGGTGTGTGTATTGGTGTATCGAGGCAAGCTGTTCTATAGCACGATAAACAAAGTTCGTTTGAATACTACACGTGGAAACAAATAGGAGTTAGAAGGTCGCCATGTTAGGATTGTTGTACTCACGTTCAGCCCGAGGCCAAAGCCCCAGGCAACGTTTGCTGCCAGCTGGAGCCAGTGAGAAAGAGGATTAAGAGTTTCAGATTTCGCCTTTTATATACTCGGTCACGTGATTGAGAGCTGGCTTGTGATTGGACAAGCAAAGGAAAAATATATTTCAAAACTTGGGTCGCGAGAATTAGCTTCTGTCTGTGATTGTAGTGAGTTTCAGTTACTACAGTTGTGTCCAAACGCCGGGTATCATTGCTAATAATAATAATAATTTCAAAACTAAAAGAAAAAAAAGTGAATTAGGTGCCTTCAGCTAGAATCGAAACATTTAGCGCTCCAGCCTAAGTCACAAAGGTTTGAGTTATCGACCAATGGACAAGAAAAGTTAAAAATTTAGCGATGTCAAATTATGAATGAATATTTGCACTTGCGCAGAACTGAAAAGTTTAGTTTACATACTCTTGCCAAGGTCAACTACTTACGTTTTAAATTTTGACACCTTAGCAGCTATTTTTACCAGCTAAAACC
>NC_136482.1:186251676-186319176 GCF_053919585.1 Euprymna scolopes
TTTTCTTACTAAGCTGTCGCCTAGGGTGCCCTCGTTATTGCGGAAGTGCCGATGCGACTATATAGGTTACTGAGTACTCTTTCGCGAGTTCCGTATTAAACTGAGCTTGTGTTGAACTTTTCCGTTGTGGTGGCGGAGAGCAGGTATACAAGAAGAAAAGAAGAAAATGTCAAAAGTTGTTTTTCCAGTCTCGAGGCTGTAATAAAAGTAATAAAAGTGTGCTGTATGTTAGTAAAGAAATTAAACTTTAAACCATTTAAATAAGTTCGTCCATGGAGTGAATGTAGTATTGTAGTGACTTTTGAAATGAAAATGGACAAATGATAAAAGAAAGATGAATACAGTCTCTCTCTCTCTCTCTCTCTCTCTCCTTTCTCTCTCTCTCTCTCCCTTTTCTTTCCCTTTCCCTTCGCACTTTCCCTCGTCTCGTTCTCCATTTGCTCTCTCTTTTTCGCTCGCTCTCTCTCTCTCTCTCTCTCTCTCTCTCTTTCTCTCTCTATCTCCTTTTGCTCTTTCGCTCCCTCCGCTCTCGCTTTCTCTCCTTTTGGTCTCTCTCTCTCTCTCTCTCCCTTTCCTCCTTTGCTCTTCCATTGCTCTCTTCCACCTTTCCTTTGCTCTCCCACTTCCCCCATTTCCTTTGCTCTCTCTCTCTCTCCCTCCCTACATTTTCTCTTTCTTTCCCTTCCTTCTTTTGCTCTTCCATTCTCCTTTCTTTTTGCCTTTTCTCTCTCTCTTTCCCTTCCTTCGCTCTTTCTCTTTCCCTTCCTTCGCTCTTTCTCTTTCCCTTCCTTCGCTCTTTCTCTTTCCCTTCCTTCGCTCTTTCTCTTTCCCTTCCTTCGCTCTTTCTTTTCTTTCTTCCCTTTTCTTTCTCATTTTCCTCTCTTTACATTTCGTCACTTTTCACTTTCTCCTTCCCACTCTCTTTCCCTTCCTCTACTCATTCTCTTTATGTCTTTTATATTGTTTTTGTTTTCTATACCCACGTATGTATTGTCGTTCCTTTTCGCAGCTTTCACCTATATACATGCGCGTACGTTTTATGCATGTGTGTCTGTCTTGCTGCCCTTCCCCTACCTTTCTCTCTACTAACAAAGATAAGCATTTCCTCCTTGACTCACCTGATTAAATTGACTCTCCAATCATTGTAGACAAACGAAATATTGTATTGCATCAACTCTATCACCTATTTCAATGTGAAATCTGATAGTTTCTCCTCTCATTACTTTCCTCGATATTACGTACATAAACCAGCATAATATGATGGCTGCCCTGCCAAGAAAACAAATGTTTAGAAATTACTTAGTGTTTCCATAATCTTAAAGGGCTTAGATGGAGGTGGAGGTCGACGACTGATATTCATAGTTCAACGTACGGACATCAGAATCATTAGACGTTTATACCTAATTTAGTAGACTCGTTGAGTTTCGAGCGCTTCTCTGTGTCGTGTGAAACCACAAAGACACCAGCTCCCCATTATTTCTTTTCACCCCCGGCCTCCATCAAATTGCATTCATCCTGAAAGGGCATCACATACTCCCCAACTCGCCCACCCTATTTTTCTTTTCTTATCTTGATTTCAGTCCCACTTAGAGATCGACCTGCTTGTTTTCGGTTCTTATCAAGCCGAAAAACAGCAGGCGGTCTTCCATTTAGAAAGGGTTTGGACAGTCTTACTAACATTCGTTTGTATTTTTTTCCTGACACCACGCCAATGAAATTATTTTAATAAAAATAAAAACAATTTATGTTCATATTTAATTTAAAAAAAAAAATCGATTTGGAAATCTTAAGTAGGACCACCCTGGAGTAAATGTGTTATTATGGCGATTGAAAATTTGTGCTAGGAAAATTATAGTAACAAGGATGATCATAGACTTTTGAATGACCTAGTGCCTTTTTTATTTTCTTATTTTCAGAAATGAATAAAGTTTTCAAAATCATGAAGTGATTGTACATTAACGCTTTTATTTATTTTTAATCGCATGTTTATTGAACAATTTTGGAAACTGAAATAGTGTGACCCCAGAAGTAAATGTGGTATTATGGTGATTGATGATTCTAGCTTAGAGTAGGATAGACATCGTTTATTTAAGGTTAGCAACGGATGATAAAAGACACCAGTTTTCCGCACACTTTTAAATTGGCTTGTACCTAATTTGTTTCAAATGTATTTTTTAAAAATATTTTCTGCAGCTAAATATTTCAAAGTAATCTGTTTCCGAAACCGCCAGTTTTTAACAGAACTGACAGTAATGCAGATAAAAATAAAATCTTTGGAGTCGTTAGCCGTTTGGCAATCTGTGCGTTAGGGTTTACGTTTGTAATATGCAAGGGATGTAAATCGTGTCTATATTTATGGGTTTTCACCGTCGTCTAGTGGGGAGAGTGTATGCGAATGTATACACATGTAATCCTCTATCTAATGTTCGCTGTGTGTGTATGTACATTTAATTATAATTCGTGACGGGACAAGAATATACATAGATACTTTTACAACACAAAGGACGAATAACACTTTTTTGGTGTTTTAACATCTGGCCAATCGGGAAATTTATCTGATCCATGTTGGGTGTTGTCTGAGCGGAAAAGTTGCAATGGTAATTCTCTCCAAGACCAATAAAAAGCATATTGTTACTTCCTCAAATCTAGAGTGACCCTTTTTGTGAGCTTTATTTTATCCCGCATTAAAAATCGACTATTCGTATTATGCGAGCTTTTCAGGCCACTGTCCTCATCTTGAATATAATTTTTTGTATTGTTCTGGTTGATGTAACCCCCAACCTTCTTCAGGTGTATCTTGTCGAATTTGAAAATCTTTCTGTCGAACTCTGGAAGTTTCACGGAAATTCAAACAGAATTCTTTATTTAATCCACGGGGTAGCATGTTCTCATTCTATCAGCCATGACAGGGTAGAAGTCCTTAATAACTCGCAATTTTATTTTGAGAGTCTTCTGTAGTGAGAATCTAACCTTCAATCTACAGAACCTTTACAACTGAATTTTATCAAAGGACTCGTGGCACAGTATTTAAAGTGCGTGTTAAAATTCAGTTGTAAAAGTGACATTATTCTAGACGTTAAAGATCAAATGCTCAGTAAAACTGACTTTCAAAATACAATAGGATTTCTACCTAGTCATGCAATATTACTTAGGACTACTACCTAGTCATGTCTGATGTAATGAGAGCAAGCTAGCCCCGTGGATTAAATAAAGAATTCCTTTTGAAATTCTGTGCAGATTCCCGAGTTTGACAAAAAGATTTCCGAGTTCGACAAGATACACCTGAAGAAATAACACTTGTGAAATATTCCGAAGAATCTAAATAAATGAAAATAATCTTAATCTCTAAAATTCCGACACGTCAAAAATCGCCTTTGTGTCTAACTCTGTCCTTGTGAAAAGGCAAGTAAATAAAGGCATGCTTTCCTGAGTGAAATCTGTATAAAGAATTCTCTATGGAACCATTTAGTCTTTTGCGTTGCTAGACTAATAAAAAAAAAACTCTAGCGATGTGGTTCCTGCTGTAAATGTCAAGATTTGGTGTAGCACAAAGTTAAAAAGAAAAAAAGATAATGATAATACGAAATATATAACAGCAACACATGTTTTTTGTTTGTTATTTTTTCCATTGTGCAGACTTTTTTCAGACAAAAACTTCGCTATATTTTTCTGTTTCAAAGATATATATTACTATCATCTATTTCATACTCATCTCATAAAATATTGGATATATGATTTAATGGACACTTGTAAGATTCACTGGTTTTTCACCGGAAAAAATAATTAAAAAAATATCATTTCTTTTGCGAATAACGAGCGCAGATGACATTTTCGCCAACAAATTTGCCAACTTGAAAAAAAAACATACAATTCACCTCAAAATAAAACATCAAATCACGAAATATGGCACAAAGCATTAATCTGAGAGTAATTCCAAAAGTAACGCCTCCTATTTTTTAACTCAAATATTGAAGAGCTACAAAGACGGGAGTGGTACCATTAAAATTAAACTTTTTGTGCCCCACAATTTATTTTGTTACATCGTTTTACACCATTCACGATGCATTTTTTCAGCGATAAACGTCTAAAACGCGCTTTGTCATACGAAGGTCGTTCCAAAAGTAAAGCGTCATATCTTTTAAACTCAAAACATCGAAGAGCTACGACAACAGGAGTAGTATCATTAAAACGAGCGACCTTTTGTGCTCAAGAATTTATTTTTCTACATAGTCACCATTATTCTCAATGCACATGAATTAAATGACGCATCTCTGCTTCTGACGTACGTCCATTACAGAGGTTGCTTTTTTTAGAGTCTCACACCATCAATATTTTCAACAGAGAGATGATACTTTCAGGCTATGAATGCATAAGTTCAGTCATCATAACAATGCAATATGCAATCGGCTTTGATCGATTCAGCTTGAACAAAAATAGGATGCATTACTTTTGGGACGTCGTTTATATATATTCTTTAACAAAATACGATATATTTGGAAAAAGAATTTTCAGTGCCTTATAACTAAGGTTATGACAACAGCATATTATTTTCATTGTTTTTACTCTCGAGTGTGTATCTGTTGATATCTTATACGCTTTTATATAGAGTGATGTGGTTCTCGGTTAATTAATGGTGTCTAACTGTGTCGGATATATACTCGAGAGTCAAAACAATGAAAAGAATATGGTGTTGTCATAGCCCTAGTTTATTACAAGTGCAAAGCTGTGCTACCAGAACACAGCTATAAATCGTATTAATTCATTACAACAGCTTGAATTTTCACCATCTTATGCGACGAAAGTAATGCTAGAATCATTAATTCACGCGAACAATTCAAACTTTATAAAATACCGTTGACCAGATTAAATATTAAAAATAATTATTTTACTTTGTTGACTCATTGTATTTTTTTTTAAAGGGATTTCAAATATTTTATCAATGAACGGAATGGAAGAGTTATAGGTATCAATCCTAAATTTTAAAGTAAAAAGAAGAGCTACACACACAAATTAGACATGTTGCCAAAAATATGTTATTAAATTTTTTGTGCAAAAAGAGGCTTCAGTGAAAATAGAAAAAATCTGTTTGTTTTTTTACTGCTATTTCACTTTACATAAGGCACAGTGCCATTTTTGACGTATTGGACTACTAATTGGGACCTAATTTACAAGGATATTATGAAGGGAGTTGAGCAGCGAGATATTTGTTCACATTACATTTGGATTTTTTCATGTCAGATAATGATCACAACAGACCTGATCAGAATAATAGTGACAAAATACATGCATGTACAACAGTACTAACTTGATAAACACGCACATAATGACTTTAACCCAACGACTATTTCCTTTTCTAGCATTCAAATATATTCTTACTATGCTTTCGTATATAGAAGAACAGCTCATCATTTTTTGACTGTAGTTGAGATGATGGAGTTCACACGCTCACACAAGATATCCCAGTTTCACCTGACTACTTTACGGTTCCGTCTCTGAACATTGGCATCCTTTGCAATGACATCTGGATATGTGAGCATTCTACTTCTAAAGTTGGTAACAAAGTTCCACAAGATTAGGAAAGGAATAACTTCATTTATTACTATAGAATAACGGCTTGCAAATTGAACACATCTTGCTTGGACAGTAGATGATGTAAATGGAAGTCAATCATAAATTTACTGTTTTGTTGGATGGGTCTTCCATGAAAGATTTTGAGCTCTCTTGAGAGGGCGGGTATATGTACCATTCAGGTGTGTTTTCAGTTTTTTTGGAAAGTATCCATGTTTCCGAACCATAGAGGAGGATGGGCTGTATTATAGAGTTAAAAATTTTCAATTTGATATTTTTGCCGAGATGTGATGTCCATATTTTGCTCAAATCGTTAAATCATGCAACCTTATCAAATCGTTAGATCATGCCATCCGTTTTCTGAGCAGCTAAGCTTTTAATATTTTCATACCGTTGTTAAAACTTGTACGTTTGCTTTGTGTGTGTGAGTGTGTGTGTGTGTGTGTGTGTGTGTGTGTGTGTGTGTGTGTACGGCATTGACCCATTAAATTCACAAAATGCTCCTAGCTTTATGCATATATCCATCATAGGAGATGACGACGTTAGATTTTGTAGTTTTTACATGGTCGGGTGGAGGTCCTACACGCAGCGCCTGGTATTCCCAAATGGTCACCATCTAGTACTGATCAGGTTAACTTCTGTGATCTAACGAAAATCGGTATCTAAACGTGATTATGTCGTGTGCGTATACATAGGTAAATAGCTTTATAATATTAATTAGCTTTATCTCTGTCCTTTCCATTAAATTAGTCACGGGTGTGTCTGGCATTTTATTATAAAAAGAACACTGTCCTCTAATTGAACTTCTTTAATTCTCAAATCGTCAGTAATCTAATGGAGATGAAAGCGCACGTGACATTTGTCATTTCTTTGAAGCCATCTGTTCAACTCTTGATTCTATTAATGCACTCATTCACACTGGTTTAGTGAACACAGACTAGAACCACCATGCTTTTGTATTTTCACCCCAAACAAGGCACCGTGCCACTTTGGTGCAGGGGGCTACTATCTGGGAGGTAATTTGCAGGGATATTATGTAGCGAGTTGATCAACAAAATGTCTGTTTACATTACACTTGAACTCCTGCATGTCAGTATAGTTAGGAAAGCAGGGACATGGAAGGGAATTCCAAAGTCTAACAGCTTGAGGGAAGAAACTGAGTAGAAGATTTTTCAGCATCTAGGGATATCTACAGTGTAGGGGTAGGGATGTGCGGCTTATTGGGTTAGTCGAAACATGCTGCCCATGTTAAGCTCAAATAACATTATAAATATAGAACAGTCGTATGGCTGACCCCATATGGAGAGAAAAGGTAAACCATTTACACTCACGAGATGAAGTAAAACTTTATAAAAACCAGACAGAGAAGAATAAAGGAGAGTGTGACGTCTAAGAAAAACAGTATATATGTTATGCGATTATAGTGACCTAAGTAAACCTACTATAGAGTTTTATACAATATTGAAAGTATAAATTATAATAGACTAGCAGTTCAGCCCGGCTTTGCTCGGGCCCTGTGTACTGTTCATAACTTTATATGTATATATTAAAAAATGTGAATATGTACGGTAATGCTTTTCTATATAATAGGCTTCCTTAACTACCATAGACAAAACTTCGTAGAGACTGCAGGCGTTAAAATTTTTTTTAACTTTGACCCCAATTTTGACCCCTTAACAGTTTTGGGTTCACATTAAATTAAAATGTTTGCTCCATGTCCAAGTAACCGACATCTAAAATTTCGAGTATTTCGACCCAAAATTGGCGGAGGAGTTTGGGAGAGTTTGCACAAGTTCAACACTTTCAACTTTAACCTCTTGGCAGCCAAATTTTCGCCCCAAAACTGATTAAAAAGCTTTCTGCATGTATGAGTACGCTTTATGTAAAATTTCAAATGTTTACACCCAATAATTGGCTGAATAGTTTGCTAGAGACAGCAAAGGTCAAATCTTTTGATTTTGGTAGCCAAATTCTCGGCCAATAGCCGATTAAAAAACTTGCCTTATGTCTTAATGCACTTAATGTAAAACTTCAAATATAAAGACCAAAAATTGGCTGAGTAATTTAATAGAGACCGTTGAACTTTGACCCTTTGACAGCCAAATGTTTGGTTGAAAACCGATGAAAAGATTTTACCAAATCTCAATACCTCTTATGTCAAATCTTGAGTCTGTAGACTGAAAATTGACAGAATAGTTTGGTAGTGAAATGTACACAGACACAGACAATTTCACTTTTGTAGATATATAGATTAGAACACAACTATATCTATACTCCAATAAATATTTTTGTGTGTATCGATATTCATATTAAAAATCTTCCTCTATTTATTCAAAAAGAAAATACAACTTTGTTATATATGAGTCATGATTTGCGTTCATCTGCAAAAGACTAGCTAATTTGCATATTCTTTTAAAGCATTCATTTAATTAATTCCCTATTAGTTTTTTTCGGTTTTCTTATGTGATAATCATCTTTAGTTAACTATTACATGTAATTTTATTCATATAGACATTCTACATGATTTATACTTGCGTAATATTTGCGTAAAAAGGTTATAGTAAACACAAACCTTATATATATATATATATATATATATATATATATATATATATTTTTTTTTTTTATTTTTGTATTATACCATATCTGTTCACACTGAAACACGTATCACAATATTCTATGGATCTATATTAAAGAAACTTTGTGACATATTTCCATTCTATGGAGGTCAGGCGCGAACGAATACCCCATAATTTTATTATACCATATTTCCTCAAACTGAAACATAATTATCAAAGTATACTTACGCAAATAGATATGAAAAGTCTGTAATAAAGTATGTGTCTAATTCCATTCTATGGAGACCCGGCGTGAACGCAGACCCTACAATTTTATTATAACATCACTATTTAAGTTAAAACATACTTATCAAAGTATTCTTATGTACATCTATATCAAAAACACTCTTAAAGGTTTTTTTTTTAATTTCCTATTTCCATACTTTGTGGGCCAGGCGCGAACGCAGACCCCACAATTTTAATGAATCACCGTTCTGCCAGATCAAATATACCCATTCCTGTGTCTCGATACATCTATCATTATATGCAATCAGTTTTTTAAAATAGTCAACCATATAGGAGCCTATTCGTGACCAGACACACACAAAGACATTCAGCTTTATATGATATATATACAGTGATGATCATATTTATTGGCACGGTAAAATAAAAGTTAAATTTTGTCTAATAAATTCTAAAAAAGGGATTAAATTAAAGAAAATAACAAAGTATATTATGTATTTTTAACTGGCCTTTCCGATGCAGCAATCGGATTTTAGAAAAAATAAATAACAAAGGAACAACAAACATAATTGCAAAAAACCCTTGTTCAAAATTATTGGCACGATTTATTTAATAATCAATTGTATAGCCTTTGGCCTTGATTACCTTCCTCAGTCGCTTTTCATAGTTTACAACCAAGTTGTTG
Source organism: Euprymna scolopes (assembly GCF_053919585.1). NCBI lineage: Eukaryota > Metazoa > Mollusca > Cephalopoda > Sepiida > Sepiolidae > Euprymna > Euprymna scolopes. The sequence continues at coordinate 186,260,731 of NC_136482.1, forward strand.
CACTCTTCAGTAGTAATTTTAGCCCACTCTTCCTGACAATAATCCTCCAATTGAATAAGATTCTTAGGCTTCCTTTGCATTACCCTCAATTTTAATGTTCTCCATAAATTTTCAATTGGATTAAGGTCTGGGCTTTGTGATGGCCACTCCAAAACATTAATATGATTGTCCTCAAGCTATTTCTTAGTCAGTTTAGCCGAATGCTTTGGGTCATTATCTTGCATGAACCACCAACGACGACCAAGTGAGAGCTCTTTAGCAGAGTCTTTCAGGTTTTCATCCAATATTTTAACATAATCTTCCTTTTTTATGCTACCTGTGACCTTAACAAGTCGCCCTGGTCCAGAGGCAGCAAAGGATCCCCAAAACATCAAACTGCCTCCACCGTGCTTCACTGTGGGTATGGTGTTCTTAGGCAGGAAAGCTTCGCCAGATTTTCTGTAAATATAAGACACTTTATTATGGCCAAATAACTCTATTTTCGTTTCGTCAGTCCATAGAACACGTTTCCAGAATGCAACATCTTTATCAATATGACGTTTTGCAAAGGCTAGCCTTGCTTTCAGGTGCATAGGCTTCAATAAGGGAGTCTTTCTCGGACGACATGCCTTTAAACCAGCTCTCTTCAAAACTCTACCAACTGTATGTCGAGATACATTCACTCCAGAGGTGCTCTGTTCATCAACAATCTCTCCAACAGAGATCCTTTGGTTTTGTTTTACTTGTCGAACAATTTTCCGTTCATCTCTTGGGGAAAGAATCCTTTTTCTCCCTCTACCCTCTAAACTCATAACGTGGCCTTGCGATTTGAACTTGTTTATTATGGCTCTAACAGTGGATTTGGGAAGGTTTAGCTTCTTTGAAATCTTATCATAGCCCTCCCCATTGGTATGGCATGCTACAACAAGCTTCCTGACGTCTTCACTGTGTTCCTTAGTTTTAACCATGGCGATTGAAAATTATAATTTAGTCACTTATAATAGTTTAAATAAATCGCTATCTAAAAATTATCTGAAAAAAATTATTCACTGAATTAGCGTTAAACAAGCATAATATGGCTATAAAAAAGTTCAGAAAGCACGTAAACCGGAAATTGATTGATATTATACTGATACTAAAAGAAAAACAAAGCCGTGCCAATAATTTTGAACAAGGGTTTTTTGCAATTATGTTTGTTGTTCCTTTGTTATTTATTTTTTCTAAAATCCGATTGCTGCATCGGAAAGGCCAGTTAAAAATGCATAATATACTTTGTTATTTTCTTTAATTTAATCCCTTTTTTAGAATTTATTAGACAAAATTTAACTTTTATTTTACCGTGCCAATAAATATGATCATCACTGTATATATATATATATATATATATATATATATAGTAATTTATAAAATATATATGGCGATTAAGCTACACTGAATATTCTGCGTTTCATCCAACTATAGGATTCGTCAGGCTTATGCGCGAATTCTGTGGTTGCTTCTTGTTTTTATATATGTTGAGGATTTCTAGTTGGCCAATAAATAAATAAATAAAATAAAAAAAGCAGAACGTCTACCTAAAACCACTAACCTAGTTCTAAAACAGATCCTTTGTTTGATAAAATGCATGCCCATTGGCTGATAGGAAGGGGCGCGGTGGATACTAGAAAGCTGATTGGCCAACTAGAAATCCTCAACATATATAAAAACAAGAAGCAACCACAGAATTCGCGCATAAGCCTGACGAATCCTATAGTTAGATGAAACGCAGAATATTCAGTGTAGCTTAATCGCCATATATATTTTATAAATTACTAACTAGCTCTACCTACGTATTGAGCACTCTTGAAGTAAATACTTAAAGTTTACGCATAAATCTATACTTTCGTATATTAAATTTATGTGAATAAATGAAGTAGTTATATATATATATATATATATATATGTATATATATATATATATATATATATATATATGTATATATATATATATATATATATATATATATATATATATATATATATATATATATTAGTGATGGACCGATTCCTAAATTTTTCTCGATTCCGATCCAATAACCGATTCTCTTCTAAATTTCCGATTCCTATTCTTTTAATATTTATAAATATTTAATTAAAGATTTGTTGTTGTTATTTTTTTTCTTGTAAATTTTCAAATTATTACATAATCCCCCGGTGATTTCCTGGTATAGTTTTTCTCAAATGTTTTCCTTGTAATGTATTGCAAATTGAAAGACAAAAAAGGTTTATTTTGATTTTAAACAACGCCAAATTGTATCGGTTCGTCGTTAGTGTACAGCATGTTACTTGAAAGTTTTCATAAACAGTTAAAAGTAGTCGACGATTGGTTGGCAAAATGAGAAAATGATGTAAGAACAAAATATTAACATTGCACCTCCTCCTTGACATTGTTGCGAGCGAATTTCTAAACAATAATGTTACTATTTAGAAAACCATTTTCAACATGGAGAGGGCGTTGGCCTTCGTTAACTATTATATGCTATGAAAGTTTAAATTTTATTGTAATTGTATGAATTTGGTGGGTTATTAAATTGATTTGCTTTGCTGTAAAAAAACAAAGAGATGCAAATAATAACAACAACTAGCAGAACCTGTGGAATTTCAACAGGGACTCATTCATATGTAATATATTGATGTTGGTATTCATGGCATATCATCATCATCAATCATCATTCATGGCGTAAATAGAGATGCTCTGATATTATTGTAATTCTTGTTAAAACTACAAAAGTATTTATCTAAGCTAGCAGTGACGCCCGGCGTAGCCCGGTCGTAAAGTACGCTTTAATATGATATTTTAATTCTTGCAGATTTCGTATATATTTTTATAGAGTTAATGTTCTATCGATTTCAAAAATGAAAAAAAAATATATCCATATGACTTTGGTGTATCAGCTTAAGCTCCTTCAGCTTTAATCGAAACCGAAACCAAAATGTATGAAGAATTCTTGATAAAATTATTTATAAAAAAAAAATGTATGATTGGAGTTCCCTCAGCTATAATCGAAATCGAAAAAAAAAGAGATGACTTAAGTGTCATCAGTTATAATTTAAACCAAAACTTATGAAGAATTATTGGTAAAATTATTTATTATAAGTAATGGAAATCCATAACAATTGAACAACAGTCAGTCGGATGTAATCGTGATACACAAAATAAATAAAGCACACGCTATCGTATTTATATATAGTCCTGTTAAAAGTTATAAAAACCACGCCCCTTTCCTACTACTAACCCTAAGTACGGATGGCAATACGAAAAATATAACAATTACATGTGATTTTATGATTTTTCTAATCAACCTTAAAATTATTGGTAAAAATTACTTAACTGCTTAAAAAGTTATAATGTATCGAAATGGGATCAGTTTACATTATATTTATATGCACAATTGAACCCCCATTCTAAATTCTAAAATAACGTTTCAGTCTGCTCACACATAATCGCCTAAAAAGTAGAATCTGATATGTTTTAAATATAAATGAATTTTTTTTTAAATTAAATTTCTCAATGTTCGCCCTTTATATATTCTATCCAAAGTTTTGATAAACTTGTGAGATTTTCATCTATATTTTTACTTGTGCCAAACCCAAACAAAAGCAAGAAAACATGAAATATTTCAAAGGATGTGGTGATCAGACAAAACCAGCGCCAGAAAAAATTCCAAGCATCTTAAATCTTTGATATTAAAGTGTGAAATCTCTAATAGGCACCATATGGCCATTCCTCAAATAGGTGCGGTGAGCTTTTTAAACTCTGTGATATTGAATAAGCAAGTGAACTCTAAAATATTTACTTTGCTTACAATAAAAACTAATAACAATAAATTAGGTTTGAAGAGTCTACATCTGGGAATAGCTTTTCAAATATGAATGGAATAACGATTGCTTTAGCTGTGAAGGATTTCCTTGTGTCCAAAGAAGTGCCATAAAACTTGAATTATTTCAGAAGAAGCTGATGACAGGCACCTCAATGTACAGCTGGCGACAACGAAATTTAACCCCCCCTCTCCGCCTAGAGCATTTAAAACTTTTCAATAATCATATGGACTCCCTCAGATGAGGACACATAGACATTTTAACGAATAGATGAGGCAAGTTATCTCTCAATAAATGACCAATAAATAAAATAAATTAAACTCTGCTAATCAATGTTAAATCTGTAAATAACATTTATAACTCATTCTGTAGCCCTTTCTCGGTCTTAAAGGAACAACTTCTAATAAAAAAAAAAAAGACAATTTGTGCTTGTTTCATTTTTTATTTAAAATTTTTTAAAAATCGGTTTGGAATCGGAAATTAAACCATAATTTTTCCAATACCGATTCCGATACCCCAAAAAGTTATGATTTTTCGGATTTCCGATTCCGATTAATCGTCCCAGCACTAATATATATATATATATATATATATATATATATATATATATATATATATATATATATATATATATATATATATATATATATATATATATTGGACATACAATGATAACATTGTCCCGCCGACTAAGTATGCATTTAAACAACACCAGCAGCATATACCAGCATTTAATAAAAAAACATAACTGTTCACACTCTAATCTTAGACAAATCCTTGTTTATAATACAAAAATTGTACAGTATGAAAACAAGTTTAAAAAGTTAAAATTCCTCGAAGCATCTTACATTCTAACCCAGCACCCTACTATTAATAAAATCGCATTCGAGAAAAGCAACAACGCCTTAAAATGTCTGGAGTAGCGCATAAACGACGCACTTTGTTAATATTGGCTCATGGACTTGTTGATTTTAAAACTCAGATTTTAAATCGACTTTTTGTATGCTTTTAATCTCCCATCACTCGATACAATTTATTATTTTACTTTTCAATATTTTACTTCCTATTTTCGATCCTGTTCATTTTCATCTCATCAACTCCATGTATTTCACCTGAAGATTATTCACAGTCGAATCGAAAGTGCACCTGATAACTATGGAACTTTCATTAATATTTTCGATTTTCTATATTAAAAAGATCATGTGGAAAAAAAAAATCATAAAACAAAGTATCTCCGTTGTATTTAATAATGTCTGCTTGAATAATATATATATATATATATATATATATATATATATATATAATTTTAGAAATTGAGAGATTATATAATAATTTCCACAGCCAAACAACGTCGCAGCCCACAAGAACCATGACAGTCAACGAACTGGAACTCCAAGACTCCAGTTTCGCCCTCATTTGGGCTCATCAGTTATACACATCCGAACTCAGGATTCGAAACCGAGCCTCCTGCATGTGAGGAAAGCACTCTGCCAACTGAGCAAATGCCCCGCACATAAGAAAGAAGTCTACTGAAGAAAAATGTAGTAGGCAAAAAAAAAAAACAATCAGGAACACAGATAGGAAATAGTATCGCCACCTCTAGAAGAGAGGGATTTCTTGGCTGTAATAGCCATAGAGAAAAAAAAGCAGAAAAAAAAGAAACAAACAAAAAAAACCTCGCTTCTCGCAGACACGTGATTCGTCACAAAGAACAATCCAATCGCCAGATCCACCTACACACAATCTGCCAGACGCTCATCATTGCTTTCCAGCGTCCTGCCTTTATAGCGGCCGGGAATTGTCACTTTGCATAATCGTGTGAGAGTAGACCCGATTCTACAAGAATTGGATGAGGTCAACGCTAATAAAAACCCATGGACGCCATCTTGGAACTCTCTCTTCCGCTCAGCCTGAAACACAACAGACGTATCCAAGGTAAGCTCTCTATTTCCCCTCATTTTGGTTATTGCTAATTCTGCTTCATCTACGACTTCCAGTTCATTGTCTGTCATGGCTCTTGTGAGCTGCGACGTTGTTTGGCTGTGGAAATTATATATATAGTAAGACTATACATCTAAAACAAGAATAGGTTTAAGGTTTTAAATCTTCTTTAAGAACTTGTCGCTCAATGACTAAAAGTTCTAAGTAACGTTCAGTTCTACATGACGCTGTTCTGGTTGCTCAAGATTAAATTGCCAGTATGGGCGATACTATGAATACAATGACAAATTAAGACAGATTATTGCTGATGGAACAAGAACAAACTACCTCAGTGGAATAATGAAAGTGTTCTGTTAAAAGTTCTGTACAGACTCCTAAGTTCAGCATAAGTTCAACAAGATGCACTTAAAAAAGTTTGGAGGTTATATCAACTTAAGTATGTAAGAATCAAGTAATGCCAGAAACGAATCAAATTACTATTAGAAAATTATTATCACACAACTCTACAGACGAGAGCCGAATCACAGAAGACAGCCAACTCACACTTGAATAACTGACTTATTTGTTTATAATTTATATTTTGTTTATAATTTAAAACACTAGGATGCATCTGAAGTAAAATGCGTCGATTCAATCTGCACTTTTCATGCTTAAAATATTATTTCAAATGCTTAGCCCACAGACAAGGCATCTGATACAAATAAAAGGACGCATCGAAATAAAAACATTTAACTCCCAAATTAGACATCAAATCCGTTCTGTTCCAAAGAACAAAAAATGTTTTCAATATCAGAAACATTTTTTTTTCCAAACTTTTGGTTTAATTTTTTTCTTCCGTAAAATCTCGAGTTATTTTGAGATTTTTATTTATTTTCATCTTTAATTTTCTTTCTTTTTTTCCGTTATTTCATTTAATGTCTGCGGATTTTGAAACGTTTGACATATTTGACTTGACTTCACTGAATATTTTGACTGTTATTTTAGCAAAGCAATGATCTTTAAGGTATGTTTCTAATTCTGAATGTTATAGGCTTCCATAATTATTTGAACAAGTTTTGTTCTTTTAGATAAAATATTTCCTATTTTATTGTCAAAACACATTTAAATGGTTCACTGCCTAGTATACATTGGATTGAATTTGTACTCATGGTTCGAGGGTATATCAGATTCATACCTTCCACAACTGTATTAGAGCATAAATGACCATGTGCAGTTAGGGTTCAAGTCTTCCGGCGAAAGAAGAAAAAAAAATATATATATAGTTACATATATATATATATATATATATATATATATATATATATATATATATATATATACTAGCAAAAGTACCCGTCGTTAACTGGGTTAAAAAACAGCCTACAGAAAATGGACTCTGATTTATGAAAGTATGATAGGTTATGAAAAGAAAGGGTTGTAAAGAGATAGCTTCGAATTTGGGGATATCAAAACCAAAGCAAAATATGATGAAAGTAAAAATAAAATAGATAAACCCCATAATTTATTATACCATACATGTCTACACTGAAACACTTATCACAATATTCTGTGGATCTATATTAAAAATCGTTGTTTAACTTTGCGAAATATTTCCATTCTATGGAGTTCAGGCGCAAACAAACACTCCATAATTTTATTATACCATATTTCTTCAAACTGAAACATAATTATAAAAGTATACTTACGCAGATAGATATGAAAAGTCTTTATTAAAGTTTGTGCCTATTTCCATTCTATGGAGGCCAGGCGCGAACGCAGACCCCACAATTTTAATGAATCATCAATATGCCAGATCAAACGTACCCATTCCTGTGTCTCGATACATCTTCTATCATTATGTGATCAGTTTTCTATAATAGTCAACCATATAGGAGCCTATTCGTGACCAGACACACATACAGACGTTCAGCTTTATATATATATATTTATATATATATATATATATATATATATACTTGTGCACATTTTGAACCGGACGTATCTAAGCGTCCATTTGGTTTTGCCCGGAACATGACGTCAACTGCTCTGGTTTGCCTGTAATATGATGTAAGATGCTGATCAGTCAATCACAATACGAGGCAACGAGCAGACGACTTTCGGATAAATATTGAAAGAAAAGAAATAACAAAACAACAAAAAAGAAACATATATGTTACATGGAAAGTATAGAAACGAACAGTACTATGAATTTATTAATGTTAGATGAACTGCAGGCTCCCGAAAAAGATGCTTTTTTAGGGGGGGGGTCAAAATAAGACATTAATTGGATTCCAAAAAGAATTGCATTTCATGTGACGTTAGATGCATAATTGCAAAGAGAGGCTCAGTAAGCGACAGGTGTGGCCTTTTCTTACAAGTTTATTTGACAAAAAAAGGAAATGATGTTTTCTTTTGTTTTTTGTTTTTTTTTACGCAGGCATTACCACATTATCCAGGCCAAGAGGCAATTCGAGGATAAGGGTTAAAGAGTGTACAGTAGAAATTGGATAATATAGTAATCAATTCGGTAAATTTGTTAGCTTATATGGAACGGCTCATCAAGAACTTGTTTACGTTAGACTTGAAGACAACCATGTTGTAGTCAGCCGGAAAGCAGGAAAACAGAAGACAATTCCACAGACGTGCAGTTCTAAGAAAGAAGCTTTGTTCATAAAATTTACGTTTAGGTTTAGGCACAGATAAAGAGTGGGGGGAATTATTGATAGTGTTTACAGCTAGACGAGTATTTCTTGTGAAAGTTTGGCGAGAGGGGACCATAGACTGAAGCTCAGTCGAACACTTACCATGAAAATAACGATACAGCAGAGACAAATTCGCAACATCTCTTCTGTGAGATAGAGGGTGCAGGGAAGAGAAAAGGACATCTCCTACGAGACTACAAAGTCTATTTTGAACTCTATCAAGGCAGGACAAGTCCTTTCTAGCAGCTCCTACCCAGATGTGGCAACAGTATTCCATCCTTGGACATACCTGGCTCTTATATAGATAGAGAATTGCATCAACAGTGAGATATCTAACGGATCGATAGAAAGATCCCACTATTTTTCCAGCGGCGTTGGCAACAGATTTGATGTACGTGTTCCATTTAAGATCAGGAGTAACGGGCAAGCCCAGAAGCTTGTCAAAACTTGTGGCCTCCTGAAGACGAGAGCCATTCATTTTAATTGATGCCAGATGTGGATCAGAGTGTTGATAATGTAAAGAGAGAAGCTTGGTTTTAGATGCATTAAATGTAACAAGCCACTCCTTTCCCCATTGTACAACGTGCTCAAGATCAAAGGAGAGAGAATCGGAGGGAACTTGGTCGTTTACTGCCTTAGATGTGCAACCATAAATGGTAGTGTCATCAGCATAAATGTCTATAAATGATTAAAGGATGTGATTTGGAAGATCATTAATGTAGATCAGGAATAGAGTTGGGCTCAGGATGGACCCCTTAGGGACTCCAGCATTAATACTGTGAGCTTCTGATTTTTGCCCATCAACTACTACTCTTATAAACCTATCAGAAAGAAATGATTTAATAATTGAGAAGACATTTCCAGCTATACCATAGCTAGACATCTTGTGAAGTAAACCTTTATGCCATACCCTATCAAAGGCCTTTGATATATCAAGAGCAATTGCTCTAGAAAGGTTGCCGCCATCGAGAGATTCGCTAATCCTATGAGATATAACTGTAAGCACATCTGCTGTAGATCTAGCAGAACGGAAACCATATTGAGTGTCACTAAGAAAGTTATTTTTGCTGAGATGGTTGATTACTTCTGTATTTAACACAGATTCCAGCAACTTACTCATGACGCACATGAGACTTATTGGCCTTATATTGAGAGGTAGAGTAGTGATCACCTGAATTCTTAAATACAGGGCATACTGATGAGATTTTCCAGGGTGATGGGAAGCAATTCTCCTTAAGAATACGTTTAAACAGTTTTGTAAGTATGGGCGCTAGTTCTGGTTGAAGTTTTTTGAGTACTATAATTGGAATACCCTCAGGGCCTGTTGCTTTACTGGGATCAAGGTTTTTGATTAGCTTGGCGACATCACGTACAGATATATGTATATCACATAGCGTGTTTTCTGATACAGGAGGAAATATTGGGAGTTGGCGGCCTTGGTCGCAAAGGGTAGAATTAGCTGCAAAGTTCTTGGCAAAGAGTTTGGCTTTGTCTGATGCTGACAAGATTACCTCAGGTCCATTGATGATAGTTGGGATAGAGCACACGCTTCTGTTCAGGATTCTGTTTTCTATTTGCCAAAACTGGAGGGAACCAAGCCGCTGCTCAGCTACTTTGGACTTGACGGACTGAGCATACAACTCTCTAGCGTTCTTTATTACTTTCTTACAATGGTTGCTGGCAGTCCTGAAAGCGGCTTTAGTTTCCATACATCTATTAGGTTGGAAGCAGTGGAAAAAGTTATTTCTATGTGCAATAGCAGCAGCACATTCTGGAGAGAACCATGGCTGGCTGTTAGGTTTTTGCTGGATCTTTTTCGAGGGTATGAAACGGTCTATACCTACAATTAACTATTTCGTCATGTCTAATACTATAGACGACACATCCTTTTTAAACATGGAACGCAGAGGTAAATCCGATATAAATATGCGGAAGCTATCCCAGTCAGCCTTAGTGCATCGATATACTGTACGATGGAGAGTTACGTCTGGGGACGAGTGGTCGGAAGATCCAAGAGGAAACAGAACAGAAACTGAACATAGTTCAGGGCAAGTTGTGAGAAAAAGGTCTAGTAGACTCGCATACTGGCCGTCATTGTCGGGCACACGGGTGGGTTCGTGAACAATCTGAGTGAGGTCATGTTTTAACAATTGAACCTTTTTAAAAAATTTTTTTTTTGCATTTTTTTTTAAGTAAACAAAACAAAAAGTACTTGATAAAATCTTTTGCTTCTTTGAACTTAAAAATAAAAAACTTTGAAAGACCAAAAATAATAAAAATAGATTTTGTTTGCTAGACATTATCTTTCAAAAACGAAAAGGAAATTTACAAAAAAAAAAAAAATAAATGGTTATACTAAATTTTCCCCTCCTCTGCATAATATGTTATAAAACATTATTAAATAAATAAAATTACAGTATATCGTTGTTGTTTTTTTTTGTTTGTGTTTTTCGTTATTTCTACGATTTTAATTTATTTTACTATTTTTCTATTTCATATCGTTTTTTAGATTTGACCATCGGCGACGCTTGACGTCATGTTCTGGGCAAAGCCGAACGGACGCTTAGATACATCCGATTCAAAATTTGCCCAAATTGTATTTCTGTCTGTGTGTATATATTTCCCTATTAAATTACTCCGTCAATTTTTAGTTTACAGACTCGAGATTTGACATAAGGGGCATTGAGATTTGGTAAAAAATTTTTAATCGAAATATGACTGCCACGAGGTCAAAGTTAAACGATTTAACCTTTGGAAACTCTATCAAACTTCCGCCAATTTTGAGTCTAAACACTTGAAATTGTAGATGTAGGTTCCTTGGACATGAATCAAACTTTTTGTTGGATTTGAGCCAAAATAATAAGTTTTACGGAGTAAAACTTAGGAGTCAGAGTTTAAAAAGATTTGACGTCTCAGCCAATGTTTGGTCTAAACATTTGAAACTTTACATAAAATGTATTCAAACATAGAGCAAGTTTTTAACCGGTTTTCGGCCGAAAATTTGGCTACCAAGGGGTCAAAGTTTAAAAACAAAATTTACCTTCGCATCCTCTAGCAGATTATTGAGCCAATTTTGGGTCTAAACATTTGAAATTTTACACAAAGTGTATTCAGACATGCGACAAGCTTTTTATTCAGTGTTTGGGCGATAATTTGACTGCGAAGAGGTCAAAGTTGAAAGAGTTGACGTTTGCAGCCTCTACCAAACTCCTACGCTAATTTTGGGTCTATACACTTGAAATTTTAGATGTAGGTTACCTGGACATCAGTTAAACTTTTTAATATATACATATATATATATATATATATATATATATATATATATATGTATGCACATAAAGTTATGAACAGTACATAGGGCGCGAGTAAAGCTGCTAGTATATATATATATATATATATATATATATATATATATATATATATATATATACTGAACAAAAGTAAATTTTTCCCCACAATATAGCTGAGAAGGTGATCTATAAACTGTAATAATTGTTTGAAATTTGGTCGAAAAATGAGTGAGCAGTGAAGCAGTTCTAAAACTGCTACTTAACCTTACATTCAAACACCACCGCGTTGGAATGATATCGTTAGACATCACGTATTCTGTTCTGCAAGATAATGATAATCGTTTTTGGCTCATATAAGTTTTTCTCATTTTTCAGAACTGTGAAATGGATTATCAAGTAGATAAAAAAATCACATTTCGATCCCTCCTTCTTTTAGCCTTCAACCGATGTCAAAAAGCGAATGAAGTGGTCAAACATATTTGTGCCGTATATGAAGAAAACGCTATAGCTGAGAGAACTGTTCAGGATTGGTTTACTAGATTCAAACACGGTAATTTTTAACTCTATGACGTTCCTCGTTCCAAAAGAGTAATCAAGATAGATGAAGACCAATTCAAGGTTCTTTTGAAGGAAGTTGACCATCAGACAAATAGAGAATTGGGTGAAAAGACGTGCATTTGCGACAATTTCATGTCACCTTACGTCGATGAGGTTCACACAAAAACTTGGAGCTTGGGTCCCACACAAACTAATTTTTGCTGTTTGAATTCTTTCATTTTCTTAAAAAGTTGCAGGAGTATCTGCAACAACACGGTAGGAGATTTTTTCCTCGGTTTAAAAAAGGATAAAACATGGGATTATATATATATATATTGCAATGAGTAATATTCTAATTACCAGAAAACCGAATCAGTCCATAAATATTACTTGTGTTTAGTTTTTTTTGTTTTTTTTTTTGTTTTTTCATTTTGTATTTTGAAATTATTATACTTATAAGCAAATGCATGTATTTTCAAAACTAAATACAATGAAAGAATATGAAAAGTCATGATTGTTGACTGATTCTGGGTTTTGCTCAGAGGAATGGAATTCACCACAACAAATTGTACTACATTATTAGAACATATACTTTCAGAAATATATTTTTCCAGAACTTATACAATATATATATATATATATATATATATATATATACATATATATATATATATGTATATATATATACATATACAATATATATATATATATATATATATATACATATATATATATATATGTATATATATATATATATACATATATATATATATATATACATATATATATATATATATATATATATATATGTCGCAAAAAGAGAAGAAACTCGTGAAACAGACCGAATGAAAGCATATTTTATTGATAGCAGACAGGTGCCGTACATTGTTATTATATGTGTTTATGGGGGCAAACAAATAAGACTGATATTAAACAAAGAACAAGTGAATTTATTGGAAGCCTGAAGAAAATCATGGACTACAATAGAAAATGCGAGCAGGAAAAGTAATATGGTTAAGCTTAAACATGGAAATGTAAAGGACTAGTTGTTAAAACTGGAAAAGAAAAGGACAAGATATTCTAGTTAAAAATATAATAAATTTATAACTTAAAATATTGCACATTAAGATTTTTAAAATTCGATTTATAACATTATATAATCAATCCTTATATTGTAATATAACACTTTGCCAAATATTAAAACATGTTTTAAAACAATTTTTGTTATGAAACGGCGGGAACATGTAACAACCTGAGATATATATATATATATATATATATATATATATATATATATATATATATATATATATATATACATACTTATAGATGTATGCATCTTTATACATACATACATGATGAACTCCCCCGCCCGTCGATTTCGACATATGAGCTTCCGCCAAAACAACTAAATTGCTTAGAAATCCACACAGATGATTTGTTTATAGTTCAATTGACCAATCAAGATGTAGAACCAGACACTTTTTACTATTAATGATAACCTTTGTCGGTGCAGCTGACTGCCACAGGACAGAGTATACAGTAGACCGTAGGTTTTTACATCAGAGTTTCCTTCTGCTAGATGCATACCTTAAGGAAGACTGGGGTTGCATCACTCCCAGAGAATTAATGGGCCACCAGATATCAACCTGGAAATTTCTACGACTCTGCGCGGTAAATCCATGCTTAGCCTTCCCAAGTGGTCACCAATCTGGTACTGGCCACACTATATATATATATATGTATATATATATATATATATATATATATATGTATATATATATATATATATAATAAGTTATAAAATATATATGGCGATTAAGCTACACTGAATATTCCGCGTTTCATCCACTCTAGGACTTATATATTTATAACTTACTAACAAGCTCTACCTACGTATTGAGCACTTTTGAAGTAAATACTTAAAATTTATGCTTAAATTTATACTTTCGTATATTAATTTTATGTGAGTAAATAAAGTAATTATATGTATGTATATGGATCTCTATTATTATATAAAAGGAACTTTGTGTATGTGTTTGTTTCGTATAGACTCGGAAACGGCATGATGGATTTTGTCTTAACTTCACACGAAGTACTTGATGTGTCCGGGAGTGTTCTTACGTAGGTTTTGTATCGAAATGCGTCCAATAACTATCGAAAATGGATAATCAGAAAAAAAAAAATCCGTACATAGAAGAAAGTCCGATTTTGAGCGAAGTTAAAACTTTTATACAACCTAACACCGAACAAACAGAAAGACACAACCTATGAAATTAACTGCAGATTCTTTTATAAGACAGAGGCGCGTTCGAAATATTTCTTTTTAAAGTACAATTGAACCCTGATACTTGATTTTTACACGTTTAACTTCAAGCAATTAATGTAAACATAATTTTATAAAATCAACAGTCGGTTCTTTGATAAGATGGGGGCGAATTCGAAATGAATGTTTATGTTTAGAGCACAATTTAACAATGATACTTGATTTTTGCATTTAAGTGAAGTAATATATATATATATATATATATAAGTTGATTGTTTTGTTGCACTGATATTAAAAGCCTACTTAAAATCCATTTGAAAATTATTAAAACGAAATTCTTAGTATGCGATCGACTCCCTAAAAGCTCATTAATTTGCATATTCCTTTGAAAACGAACTTTTATCGATTAATGATTTCTTGTTCATCGTTTTTATTGGATGATAGGTTTTATTAAACTATTACGTTCATTTCTATTGATGCATATTTTATTTTTTTATTGTCATGGAGAAAATCGATTAAAGGTGTTATTTCTGCGCATGTGCAAATATACATTAATAGTTTAAAGTCGCTTAATTTTTAATGTTTTCTTGTCTATTTGTCGGTAGCTCAAACGGGAACAATATATAAAATCCGATCCTAAAAATAGTCTTTCTTACAAAAAAAAATAAATTTTACTGGGAAATATTTTTGGTTGCAAGGGAGATAATAAAATCTCCAAAAATAACTTGCTCTTAGAAAAAAACCCAGATTAGTTGACATCTTGAAATATAGCTCGGTGGTAGATTATTCGATTACAGATAGAATGATTCCCTGTTCAAGCCCAGTTGTAGATCATTTTATTTTAATTTTTTCTGATTAATAAATTCAATTTACGATAAAAGATGTACTATTCAAAACACCGCAAATCATTTCTTTGTTTGCATATTTTAAAACTAAACATTTATCAAAAGTGACTTTTCCAGGGCATTCATCTTCGAGCCCAAATATCAGCTGACGTGATATTGTAAACAAACACAGACGGAATTTGATGAACGATATTATCATTATTATTTTTTATTTATTTATTTTATTTTATTTTGCAAATTAAACGAGCGGGCAAATTATTCCTCGTAATATATAATATTCGATAGAGGATTGATTCTATAATAATACATATGCTATCTACATAAATTGAAGTATCATGTTTAAGCGTATTGTACGATCGGGCAATGGCAGGCGTTCAGCTAGTATATATATGCATATATATATATATATATATATATATATATATATATATATATATATATATGAGATGAGTTAAATCACAGATTGCTTAATTATGTGGTTCGGTTCACAGTCTTATAAAATATTGTTGGAAGGATATATACTTATATAAGACAACCCCAACCAAATAAAATAGTTCAATATACTAGATAGAGCGAAGTAAGAATTGTAGAATTTATAGTTAAATGTTATGTAGTAAAAATAATGAATTTTTATATAAAAATTGATTATTTGAAACAAGGAAGTTCTTTCCTTTAAATTTAGTATATTCCTTATTTCAAAGACTGAATTTTTGTTTAAAAATTCTATATTTTTACTCCACGAAATTTAGATATAAATCCTACAATATATATATATATATATATATATATATATATATATATATATATATATATATATATATATATAAAGCGCTTTATCTATCTGGCGTTGCCTGAGAGAGAAAAGAAAAAAAAAATAATTGTTGGCTTGTTTAAGAATGAAATGATAAAAAGTGTTTAAAGGTATTTTTACAAAATTCATAAGCAATATCTCTTAGTGCAGTAATTGTCTGTATTTCTGAGATGAGGTGTTTTCATTGATTGAGATTGTCGGACTGACTTCCTCATCTTGGTTGTTATAGTCACAACGTTTCGGTCGTTTTACCCTCCGGCCTTCATCAGGTGTTTTGTATCGAACTGGGGAACCGTTTGTTAGTAGTCTCGAACCCAACCCTTTATTATTATTATGGGGGTACGGTGTTCGGACTCCATCTAGGCTCTGGGACATAGTTGCTGATTCTCTGTTTTGAATGTTACTGAATGTTGGAGTCCGAACACGGTACCCCCGTAATAATAATAAAGGGTTGGGTTCGAGACTCCTAACAAATGGTTCCCAAGTTCGATACAATACACCTGATGAAGGCCGGAGGGTAAAACGGCCGAAACGTTGTGACTATAACAACCAAGATGAGGAAGTCAGTTCGACAATCTCAATCAATCTCTTAGTGCCTTAGAATATTAGGCGTGTAAAATAAAAGTCTCCACTCTGAAAGTTCTTTACCGAAACAAGTATTTTGGAAAAAAATTATATGACGCGCAACAAAAATCCCACAATGATATATATATATATATATATATATATATATATATATATATATATATATATATATATGAGAGAGAAAGTATGTAGTCAAAATCATATGCGTTATAAAAAGAATTCCGCAAGTAACCCAATTTTAAGTTTTCTATGCAGCGTGTTTCATATCTGCAAGAAATATAAGCTTAGCTTAAGTAGGTGATAAGCTATTGGGCTTATCATTTAAATGAATTATAGCTTTTATAGAATTATAGATGAATAGATGCAATAGATATTTAAAAGATAGTTCAAAAACGTTTGAGAAAAAAAAAATTCTTTTAGCGTTGCGTTCAGGTGGTGCATTACACCTTAAAATATGTCTGTTTCAGTCTTGTTGTAATTACAATGAAAAATACTTCTTTAAAGTATCAAAATTTAACAGAAAACAACATATTAACTTATGTAGTCAATATTTGTAACTCGTCTCCGAACAAAAAAAAACTAATGTCTACAAGTCCTTCTTTTTGTTGCTGGATTCAAACATCTTTTATATATTTTTGAAATGAGTTCAGAATCTAATCCTCTACACTTCCCTATCTATCATCCCCGCTTTCTCTCTCTCTCTTATATAGATATAGCAGTGTATATATATATATATATATATATATATATATATATATATATATATATATATATAACAGCTAAATACAGACCAAAACGCATAATGAATTTAAAAAATAAAAAATGAAAATAAAGGTTAGCTAATCAGGTTTCGTTCCTCACTTATCAAAGCTAAATCGAGGAAAATACGATTTAAAACAAACATAAAAGTATATATATATATATATATATATATATATATATATATATATATATATATAGAGAGAGAGAGAGAGAGAGAGAGAGAGAGAGAGAGTAAGCAATAGCAAGAATAACAGAATTTTTGGAAATTGGTTTTTGGTGTATTCTGTCGAATAATAAATTGGATTGTAAATGTTAATTTACAGTTTTCATTTCTGTTCTTCCCCTTAAATATATAGCAAGTAAGCTACATAGAGGCACCTTTGTTTCATCGTCACAAACAATTAACAGAGTATCTCATGATTCGTTACAGGGGTGTATAGCTTTCTCGGATAAATATATTTTCATACTACTACTACTAAGCTCTACTCGTGTATTGAGCACTGCTGAAGTAAAGACTGAAAATCTATACACGGTACATTATATTAACTTATAATATTATGTGTATATACATTAAATAATAATTATAATATATATGAAATATATATAATATATATATATATATATATATATATATATATATATATATATATATATACTAGCTGTACCCTGCCACGCGTTGCTGTGGCATAAATGCCGTAAATTGACAAAAAAATGCATGTGTCTGATATGTTTAATTTTCCAATACTTGTGGATACACAATATTCCTGGTGGTTTCTGATTCAGTGCAAATGAAGAGATTGCCTGGTTTGCCGACTCTAGAACATGCAACATATAATTGCCCATGTGAGAAGCAATCAGTGTGTAAATATAAGCCGCACAATTCTAATTGTCTCTGTGCTTTGTTGATCGTGATAGCAAATGCCAGTCTAATTGGGAATTGCAATCTCTTGAATTGAAATGGCATGTCCGTAGGAATCATAGGAATGTGTGGAATCAGGACATCCTCACCTTTGGAAGGCCCCGTTATAATTGTGGCTTTTAATAGGTTAGTCATTAATTTTTTTACAGAAAGACGTGTGCTATTACAAAGCTTTGGCTGATTAATATTTCGCAACAGGATGATTGGCACGCCAGTTTTCAATTGTAGTACATGAAGTGGCATCTCTGGCAAATCTAGCGAATTCAAAAATTCTGTTGGATAGTTGACTGCTTCATTTTCAAGAACAGTGTCGACGGAGTTGTATGTGACTAACTTACCAGGAGTGTTCAACTGAATAGTACTGTTGATTTCATGAACATCTTTGTTCTTGGGTGCAAGAATGGCTCGTTCACTCAACCAACTGGGATCTTTATAGTTAAACCGTTTTAATCAAGTCGTCTTTTGTTGTCACTAAATTACAGAAGTTTTGTGGCAATGTAATTTGCCCTGTAGTCAGATTAGTCGGCAGTTTTCCAGTCCCAATTTGCAGTAATTGATTTGAAAATAACTCTGTTTTGCTGCTAGACACGCATATTTCTAGTCAAATCGAATATTCTCACATGTTGCCAAAAAGTGGAATATTTTAGGCAAGCATTTATTTCATCTCCTGGTGTTGATCGAGGAATTATAGGTAGTGTTTGCCTGAAATCTCCAGCTAGCAATAATGCTGCATTCCCAAAGAGTCGGTCATTACCATGCAAGTCTTGCAATGATCGATCCAGACCCTCCAGTAATTTTTTGTGTGCCATTGTGCATTCATCCTAAACAATAAGTTTACTTTTCTGCAATAACTTTCCCATACTCGATGTTGTGGAAATGTTGCACAATGGAGTTTCCATAACTTGCATATTCAATGGTAGTTTCAAAGCTGAATGAGCAGTTCTTCCACCTGACAGTAATGTTTCAGCTATTCCAGATGATGCAAGAGCTAAGGCTATGTCAGAATGTGATCGAATGGTTGCCAAAATTAATTTAATTAAGAAGGTTTTACCAGTTCCTCCTGGCGCATCTAAGAAGAAACCTATTCTTAATATGGGAAGGGAAGGTGTTTTGTAACTATACTGGACTTTCACCTAACAATTTAATAAACAAAAGATACTATCAAACTTGAATTTAACTTAAAAATACTATTAAAAATACTACTAAAAATACTATTAAAAATACTATTAAAAAAATAACACGGTAGTTTCTATGCATCCATCCATCCAGCGCGGCCGCAGCCGAGATTGAACTCAGTACTCGAGTTTGTAATGTAATTCAAATCTTGTCGGTAGCTGAATACTTGATGCTTCGCCAGGGCTATCAAGGGTATTTTTATCGTGACACCATCACTAGATGGGATGCCTATCACGGCTTAAGAGATTCCCATCTACCCTCAAAAGAAGAATAGATTGCGCCAGGATTCCTCAACCTAGTATTTTACCTCGAGGTACATACAGCACCTCGCCTTCCCAAATGGTCACCCATCTGGTACTGGCCAAGCTTAACGTGGCTTAACATCGGTGATCTGGCGAGAACCGGTGTGTCACCGTGCCTGTGGCGAATACTATGCATAACTATACCGTTTTCATTTAACTATGCTCTATTGAAAAGAAAAGGGAACTGATATCTCGGTTCTTCCATTTTGCTTGAGATTTCATTCAATGTTTTAAACCCCCTCGCGTATGTGTATATATAACTGCCCCAAACTCTTGAGCTTTTCAATAGTTTAAAACATATGTGGAGAAATGCGTGACTTACCTGGATAGACCACGTGCGGGCCGGTCACCGAAAATAAATAAAAAGAAAGAAAAGAAACGGTCAAGACTCTTATTTATAGAGTAGTGATCACGTGAGTTAGAAGAATATGCAAATAGAGGTGAACGATTTTGCGATATAAAAAGCCTGTGTTGTTAAGAGGAGGGGCAGACTGTTGGCAGAAGTCAGTGCTATCAGACGTGCTTTAGAGTTTTGTTATTATATGCTGTGCTCGATTGTTGGGAGAGAGAAAAGAGAAGAGGAGGAACCAAGAAGACATTCTGCAGGTACTTTGATACAACGGGGGCGCAATTCAACAATCAACCATTTCCTTTGGTTTAAGAACACAAAGGAATCGAGATACTTGACTTTGTTTTGGTTTTAAGCTATTTCGGCGCTTGGTGTGTGGTGTCTAACAATGGACAGATTCGACATTCGCTTAATACCCGAGTTCGACGGATCTACCACTGGACCGGCTGTCGTCGAATGGATTGAGAAGGCAGAGAAAATCTGTAAACTGTGCAAAATTAAAGAACCAGCCACAGTTATCCCTTTGAGGCTAACCGGAAGGGCCTATGCAGTCTACCAACAACTCGGGGATGAACCAGACTGGGATGAAATCAAGCAGAGCCTGTATACAGCGTTTGGTACAGATCCATTTGTTGTGTGGCAACAGTTCACGAGCCGGAGACTTCAACCCAAGGAAACAGTCGACGTGTACCTAGCCGACCTGCGAAAATTATCTGTACCGTTTGGTGGGGTCAACGATAAAATATTAAGCTGTGCTTTTTTGGTAGGCCTACCCGAGGAGGTCAGTAAACTGTTGCGGGCATCATCAAGAATCGATGAATTGTCAACTGATGAGTTATTGGCCCGAGCTCGAAACATCTGTAAGGAACAGGAACCAATTGCAGCAGCAGCTCGTTTTCGACATGGAGGCAATGTGGACTCTCTTCCAGATAGTAATAAGCATGCCACCCCAGTGTGCTATAAATGTGGGGAGGCCAATCATTTTGCTAAAGAGTGCCGGAGTGATAGGAGAGGTGTATATCCACAATCAAAGAAACCAGTGCAATGCTATCGCTGCAATAAGTTTGGGCACATATCTCGCAACTGTTCGGGAAACGAAGTTGGGGGTAAGGTACTATCGCTACCCTTGCCCCCTGCCAACCAATAAACACAGGATTGCCTGTCATTAGCGTTAAACTTGATGATGTGCAGTGTTCAGCACTTATAGACACGGGGTGTTCCCGGTCTATAGTTAGTGCCCATTGCTGTCCGGTGTGGCGGAGGAACCCAGTCGGCGTTATGACCATCAATGGCTTATCACGGGTATGTTGTGGTGAAGGGACAGTCACAATCTGTACTGAGAAGGGTGACACAGCTAAAGTTGACGTTCTGGTGATGCAGGAGAAACCCCTTGGCTACGACATGTTGCTTGGAATTGATGCAATACAAGCACTAGGAGGCGTTACAATCACAGCAGCTAGAGGTATCAGGCTTGGAGAAGGGAAAGACGTCTGTGCAGCCATGTCGATTGAAGAAAAGGACTTCTGTGCTACATTTGATGACAACGAAAGGGTGTGGACTGCAAAGTGGAAATGGGCCATGGGCCAGGAACCAGATCGGCTGTGCAACACGATTCCAGAGTATGCAGTTTCTACCAAGAATAAGGCCGCATATGAAGAAGAACTTCAGATGTGGATTGACAATGGTTGGTTAATACCATACCCACAGGAACGTCTGGGACCACCCAAGGGATTAATTCCGCTCATGGCTGTTGAACAACCTACCAAAGAAAAAATTTGTCCCGTAATGGATTACCGAGAGTTGAATCGGCATGTTGATGCGTTTACCGGAAACGCAGATGTGTGCTCTGCTAAACTGAGAGAGTGGCGTCAAAAAGGGAGCAATGTAGCACTTCTGGATCTAAAGAGGGCCTACCTGCAGATACGTGTCCATGAGTCATTATGGCCGTTTCAGACAGTACTACTCAAGGGAAAACTATATTGTTTGACACGTTTGGGTTTTGGCCTAAACGTAGCACCATTATTAAAACTGTTTTGATGCAGGATGAGACCACAGCAAAAGCTGCTTCAGCCTACATAGATGACATCTATGTTAATGAGGACATAATGTCTGCGGATGCAGTTTGAATAAAACTGAAAGCGTTTGGGTTAATAAGCAAAGACCCTAAGCGCCTAAAGGATGGAGTGCCCGTGCTAGGCCTCGAGGTCTGGGAGGAGGGCAATACGTTGCTATGGAAGCGAGGGAGCCCACTTCCAAAGTTACCCAATGTATTAACAAAACGTACTGTGTTTTCCATCTGTGGTAAATTGGTAGGACATCTACCTGTCTGTGGATGGCTCCGATCGGCAACAGGAGTGGTGAAAAGACGAGTGACTACAGTAACAAAAGGATGGGACGATGTTGCGGATGATGATTCTCTCCAACAAATGATGGCTGAAATGTTGTCCAGAGTGCATAGGAATGACCCTGCCCGGGGTGAGTGGCAAGTGTCTGGAAACGAACTAAATGCATGGGTTGACACAAGTTCGTTGGCTACAGGTGTCATGTTGGAGCAACTAGGTGTTGTTGTGGAAGATGCATGCTGGCTTCGTCCGAAAAATGATGCCCAACATATAAATTTGGCAGAACTTGATGCCACGTTAAAAGGTCTTAATCTCGCATTGCAATGGCAGACTAATGTTGTGCATCCACACTGACGCATTGTGTGTTTACCATTGGTTAACCGACACCTTGACTGGAAAGGCTCGAGTTAAGACTAGAGCTGCAAGTGAAATGCTAGTACGAAGGAGACTAGCAATAATTAAGCGTCTAGTTGACGAATACAGCTTGCAGGTAGACATTACGTTAGTCTCGTCGATGCAGAATTTGGCTGATAGCTTGACTCGAGTACCAAAGAGGTGGATCGATGCAATGAGGCAGGGATCCGATCTTCAACAACAAACATGCGCGACTGTAACGGATCAATTAACACCTGACCAGATCCGTATGATACACCAGCAGAGTGGACATCCTGGAATTCAGAGGACTGCATATTTTGTCCGAAGAGTATGCCCTGCAACTACAAAAGCATCAGTGAAAGCAGCCATATGATCGTGTGAAGAGTGCCAGAGAATTGATCCGGCACCATCCCAATGGCAAAAAGGGAAGCTCGAGGTGGAGGGCAACTGGCAGCAAGTAGGGATGGACATAACACATTATGGGGACAAACATTTTTTGACCATGACGGATTGTGGCCCGACGCGTTTCACAATATGGCACCTGTTGACACGACAGGATGCAGCCAGCATTATACGACAGTTGAGAGCCGTCTTTTTTGAATGTGGTGCCCCGATTGAAATTCTGACTGATAATGCCGCCACATTTCGATGTCAAGAATTTCAGAAATTCGTGCACGAATGGGGGATTAAAATGCATTATCGGTGTGCATATTATCCCAAGAGTAATGGTATAGCAGAACGGTGTCACCGCACCATCAAAAGAATTGCAGCCAGGACGCAGTGCTCTATTCCAGAAGCTGTGTACTGGTATAATATAACACCCAAGGACAATGCAACACCAGCAACTGCACCAGCCAATGGGATTTACCAATATGAACAGCGTGTGAAAGGAGTTGATGCCATACCATCAGTGGTGAGTGTTGTCAATACACCATATCAGGTGGGAGACCTTGTTTGGATAAAACCCCCGAATGCTGGGTGCACTACAAAATTTTTCCGGGGAAAAATAGACGAAATCATAAGTCCTCAGACCATGTTGATTGGTGGCATACCACGTCACATAAAAGATATCCGCCCTTGTTATACCTCTTCTGATTCTGAGGACGATGAGGAGGATCACACACCGTTCAGAGATGATCCTGATCACTTACTGCCCCTTCAGGTGAGCATAGAAACACCACCAACAGAACCAGACGAGGGAATGATGGGACATACCGATGACAATAGTGATGAGAGCGATGGACACAAGGAAGTAATGCCTCATCGAAATACTCGACAGAGACGAATGCTGCCCACCCCCCGTGATTATGAAACCCCGCGAGAAGGGACGATGGAGCACACCGAGGAGATGACGCCTCCGATTCTTCGGAGAAGTACCCGACAAAGACGGATACTGCCCCCCTGCCCTGATTGTGAGACACCGCCTATGGAACCACGAGACGGGATAATGGAACAGACTGGTAGTAATGATGAAAACAGCAATGAGGAAGTGCTGCCCCCGATTCTTCGAAGGAGTACCCGCCAACGACGATTGCCCGCATGTCCTGTTTGTGATCATGAGATCAGGATGGAGTGTGGAGAAATGCGTGACTTACCTGGATAGACCACGTGCGGGTCGGTCACCGAAAATAAATAAAAAGAAAGAAAAGAAACGGTCAAGACTCTTATTTATAGAGTAGTGATCACGTGAGTTAGAAGAATATGCAAATAGAGGTGAACGATTTTGCGATATAAAAAGCCTGTGTTGTTAAGAGGAGGGGCAGACTGTTGGCAGAAGTCAGTGCTGTCAGACGTGCTTTAGAGTTTTGTTATTATATGCTGTGCTCGATTGTTGGGAGAGAGAAAAGAGGAGAGGAGGAACCAAGAAGACATTCTGCAGGTACTTTGATACAACGGGGCGCAATTCAACAATCAACCATTTCCTTTGGTTTAAGAACACAAAGGAATCGAGATACTTGACTTTGCATTGAAAGTGTTTTTTTATGGAAATTGCCCAAGACAAGGCATGAAGCCACTTGATGTAAGGCGCTAACAAGTACGAAAGCTGATTATTGCAAAGACATGAGTTTATATTGACTTAGTCTCGAAAAGACGAAGGCTGTTTCATTTCAATGAAGGGATTTGTCGAACTAACAGCCTGGCGAATTCTTTTTGTAGAAAGAATCTATCATTTGTGTAGCTCGCTTGCTATAAGCATGTGTTTTACACTATTACACGTATGCACACAAATGATTTTATATTTGCAGATATTATGGTTTCTTCTTAAAACATAAACGGTATTTTTTGTGTGTGGGAAAATAACGTCTATTTTATTAATAACTATCGGGGGATACCCGGCGTTGCCCGAGTGTTTCGAGGTGTAAAAGAAAAAAATGTTTTCGTAGGAAGGAAGGATTGAACCCCGAAGCCTTGACGCGCAGGTGGAAACGAAAGGGACAAAAAGCCAGACACCTAACCATCTCGGCCTCGAATGAGAGGAATTAATAATTGTGTTCAGTAAAGGTTTATAAAGTGAAATAAACAGGTGCGGGGAAGTGGCGTGATATTTGACCTAGTTTTGCGCTGCAAGCCAGCCGCCCCATCATTCGCTTTTCGAAGACGCGGCAAGCTGGTAAAAGT
The DNA here is from genome assembly GCF_053919585.1 of Euprymna scolopes. Taxonomy (NCBI): domain Eukaryota; kingdom Metazoa; phylum Mollusca; class Cephalopoda; order Sepiida; family Sepiolidae; genus Euprymna; species Euprymna scolopes. Next base: position 186,286,368 of record NC_136482.1, read on the forward strand.
TAAATACGAGGGCGTGCAATAAGTAATCCCCCTGACCCACTTCCAGTTGTCTGATCTAGCTGAAATTTTGCATGTGCAATGATTTATATCTCTACGGGTCATGTGGCAAATTACAGCTCTGAATTGATTGTGGTTTCTGTTTTACAGGTGTTTGAACTGAGTCAGGTGGGAAATGGAGCTTGTTGAATGTCGAGCAGTGATCCGGTTTTTGTATTTGAAAGGACACACATCACAGGAGACTTGTGATGAAATGAAAGAAACTTATGGTGATAATGCCCCATCATATGACCTTGTAAAACGCTGCCATCGTGAATTCAAACATGGCCGGAAGTCTGTGGAAATAGCTCCCAGACCTGGTCGCCCCTCTTCTGCCATTGATGAGGCATCTGTCCGTCAAGTTGAGGTTGCCATTTTGGAAGATCGGCGCATTACTATTCGCCAAATAGCCCAAGATGTCAAGATTAGTACAGGGTCTGTGGAAACTATCATTCATGACCAGTTGCATATGGATAAGGTGTCTGCCAGATGGATTCCCAGGTTGCTCACACCATTCCAGAAGCGAGAACGTGTCGAATGCTCGAGGATGAATTGGGAGATGTGCCAAGAAGATGAGTCAAAGTTTTTCAAAAGACTGATTACACAGGATGAAACCTGGGTCCATCACTATGATCCAGAGACCAAAGCCCAGTCAATGCAGTGGAAGCACTTGGACTCACCACCTCCAAAGAAGGCAAGGGTGCAGCCCTCCGCTGGCAAGGTCATGCTCACAGTCTTCTGGGACCAGGACGGAGTAGTGATGACAGATTTCCTGGTAAAGGGTACCACAATTACAGGAGCCTATTATACTTTACTTTTGAGAAAATTAAGGGAAGCTATCAAAATCAAGAGGCAGGGCAAGATCAGCAAAGGTACCCTCCTCCTGCAGGACAATGCTCCGGTCGACAACTCGCATGTCGCCAGATCAGAAACATAGTTATGAAATCCTTCCCCATCCTCCATACTTTCCTGACCTTGCCCCCTCTGACTTTTACCTCTTCCCAGCCATGAAGTTGTTTTTGAAAGGAAAGCGTTTCCCAGATGATGCAGCCTTGATTTCTGAAGTCACGTCGTAGTTGGAGGACCAACCTGGAGTGTTCTACAAAAACGGCCCCCAGAGCTGCATCAAACGATGGGAGATATGCATAACTTTGGGTGGTTCCTATGTAGAGAAAGACTAATAACTGTACCAAGTTTTGTTGCTCTACTGCTATGAGAAGTGGGTCAGGGGCATTACTTATTGCACGCCCTCGTACACATGTGAACCCCGTTGTTAAGTGGTAGTAATTATCATTTAGACGTGATATAAAAAGTTTTAAGAAGGAGCGACCCCCCCCCCCCCGAGAAGGCCTTAGAAAAAAAACCTTTTGCAGCGGACATACATACATACATTTTCGCTTTTATATATATAGATAAAAAATGTGTAAACATGCCTTATTAGTTTATTTTAACACGTATTTAGTGGTTTTAAAATTGAGGGAAATAGTTATTTAAAAATTGAATGCATTTTTTTATATTATATTTACTTAAATAATTTGTAAAATTCGGGAAAATATCGACTTTTATAAAAAGAAAATTTAGAAAGATGGCTATAGATGTAATCATGTTAGTGATGACTAAAACTCTGTAAAAAAAAAACAAATTATCGACAGTCTGACTCTCTGACAGAGCTTGCCTGCTAAGAGTTCAGACATAATGTCATTTTTTTTTTTCAGTGTAAAGGTATGATTCTATTTACATAGGTCACGGCATTACCCGTTTTGCGCAAATGTTTGTCAGGCTAATTCAACGATGTACAGATGTTTGTCTGCAGCCTCATTTGTCAGTCGGGCATACTAAAAGCCTGTGATGATGAAGGAGTGACAAATTCTGCTGGGATAAACTGCAAAACACATACTTTCACAATTCTCCACGTGTGGAATTGGAATGCACAAAGTTGAGCTGAATTACAGGCTATGTGGATCTGCGATAGATTTAAAAGGTCACCCAAGAAAAAAGAAGGGCGGTAGAAAAACCTAAGTTTGTCAACTATGAAGAAGCAGCGAATTATCATGCATACACACACACACACACACACACACACACACACACAGATATATACGTGTGTATATATATATATATATATATATATATATATACGTTTTATTTTTTATTACCGTAGCTTTCTGTTAAGTTACATTATTGTTTCAGCTACCCGGCCGTTTTTTTGCCGTCTGTAGCTTCCTCAGACTTTTACGGAAATGTTCGTTATGGTGAAACAATAATGGAACTTAAGAGAAATATACGGTAATAAAAAATAAAACGCATATTTGCTCTACAACAGTATTGAGCACTTTCTTCAGTTTTTATTAATTATCATTTCTACCATTTCTACTATATATATATATATATATATATATATATATATATATATATATATATATATATTTACTAACAGGTGCGCCCGGCATTGCCCGGTCGTAAAATATGCTTAAATATGATATTTTAATTGACGCAGATTTCGTATTTATTATTTATTATACAGTCAATTCTCCATCGATTGTTTCATATTATAATGTTCCTATATGGGGTAATGATTTCAAAAGTAAAAATAATATGATTTGAGCATAATCATATAGAATCAAAACCGAAATTAAAATTGATAATGACGATTGTTAAAAACTTATGGCGATCATTAAAAAATCAAAAAGCAAAAAGGGGCAGAAAAAAAGAAAACGGTACAAAAAAATTAAAAAATAGGAAAAGAGATAGAAGAAAGAAAAGATAAGAGATACGGAGACATCTAAAAATATATATAAAACATAATAACATATAATCAAATATAATATACATATGTTACCGTGTTTTGGGCGGACAAGATTCAAGCAATCGCGGGCGGTCCGAAGAGTTTTATATATATATATATATATATATAAATAAAAATCCGCGGATTAAGGACTATCCACTTATCTAGTGTTTCCTTTTCAGATTAAATATATTTTTAACTCATTAGAAAGTGTTTTTAACATGTTTTATTAACTGTTTGCTCGTATATATATATATATATATATATATATATATATATATATATACACATTATATATATTATATGTATTATATATTATATATATATGTATTATATATTATATATATGTATTATATATTATATATATGTATTATATATATATATATATATATATACACACATTATATATATATATACACATTATATATATATATATACACATTATATATATTATATGTATTATATATTATATATATGTATTATATATTATATATATGTATTATATATATTATATATATTATATATATTATATGTATATATTATATATATATATTATATATATATTATATATATGTATTATATATTATATATATATTATATATATTACATGTATATTATATATATTATATGTATATTATATATATGTATATTATATATATATATATGCATATAATCATTTACATACAGTACTGTTTCGCTGTTTCACAGCTAATCAGTGCAGCTAGACAAGCAATTGCCTCAAGCCAGGATCGAAGAGAGAGAAAGAAAAATTTTAAAAGAAAGATTTACACACTTTTCTAATTCCTTTGTTGTATTATGCAACATTAGAGAAGAACGGATTAATATTGACAGGCAAGAATCTTGCTTGGCTTTTTAGTGAGGGCAAAGTGTAGTATCTGTTCTGCTACTACACTTTGTCTTTTCTTTTCTCTGTCAGCGAAGACGAAATCTTTGCAGACTGGCGCAATTTTATTATTTTTGTTCCAGGGTACCTCTTTTTAGAGAACTGAATTTTTTTCACTTTTAAAATTCACCTTGTATCTAACTCTTCCCTCGTGGCGAGACAAGTAAATCGGGAACAGTCACAATGACATTATGCAATGTATACAGAACATAAAAAGTATAAAGGTGTTTGAAATAGTTTTGTAGCCAGAAGCGATTTTTTACAAATGTCTGTGCATTCGTCTTCGAATCTTGAGACCCACTTTCCCTCCGTCTCTCCTCCCCTTCTTATGCTCTAGCGTGTGGAATAAGTCTTCTTTGGAAATATGTCTCCTGTGCGATTTTTTCTTCAATTAATTTCCTGACAAACGCCTCAAAGACTTTTTTGTGTCAAACGAAAAAAGATGATTAGCAACAAACGGTTTTTCTGCGCATTCTTGCTGAACGGAAACGGATTCGAACCATTTGCACATAACACTAGAATAGCAATAGTTTTATCTCGAAATTGGGACAGCTATTGGGGGGGGGTATTTTTTAATGTTTTTTTCATTTTTGAGATGAGGATTGATAATTCGTATTATCTAAATTATTAAGACTACTTTTCTCGTCTTGGGTGTTATTTTCACAACGTTTCAGTCGATATAAGCTCCGACCTTCTTCAGGTGTATCTTGTCAAATTTTGGAAATAAATAAGGAATTTAAAGCAGAACCTTTTATTTTATCCATGGTATCGCATACTCTCGTTCCGTAAGTTATGACTTGGTAGACCTTCTAAGTAATTTACAATTGTATTTTTAGTGTCGCCCACACTGAGGATTGAACCTTCAACCTCCAGAAAAGTTTAACTCTCAACTGAATATTACCAAGTACTTTATCTAGTACGCCACGTTTCTGAAGAATGTCAGAGATTACGTCGACCAAAACTTTGTGTAAATAACACTCAAGATGTGAACAGCAGTCCGAGTAAGACCAAGAATATAAAATTATTTTTTTTACTAATGTAACTACTTAGCGAAGCCAAAATCCACTTGATTAGACGGTTAGTGGAATGATGACTCGTACTATGAGAGTCTTTTAAATGGAGAATGTAATCGACACATTAATATTATTTAAAAGAATGTCTCAACAAGTATTTGTTGACGTTGTACTAAGACGACATTGTGGTAGTCTGCATTGGAAGCAGTTCAGTGGAAATGTGTTAAAAAATGACAAGTTATTAGAAAGAAACTCTTCATGGAAAATCCATTTTTTTCGGTATACGAAGAAAGAAAGGGAAGTTTTTGCGGTAGTGATAGAAGAACGAGTTCTTACCATGAATATTTTACAGAGAAGGCCAGAGATTGGAGCAGAGTCGAGCATCTGAATGTAGTAAAATAAATAAGAACACTCACATGTGCATGCTAAAGAGAGGAAGGGGAAGGATATGACCAATTGAGAAAAGGATCAAGGACATGCGCATTGCGCAGGATTACGTTTTGATATTAATGTTTGTTTTGTTTTGATTTGTTTTGTTTTTTTTAATTACACATATTACAGACTTGCTACAAGCGTATATTAACCCAGACAAACGACTTCCTACTCAGAAAGTGGCTCGCACTAAACTGTGTAGTCTCTACTGAAGACCTCCGATCTATCACGTCCTAGCGAGTTTTTGTTCTCGTTCACATCATCGATAAAATAGTTGAAGACGTTATACGGATAGCTCACATGTGTTTTCATAGTTTATTATTTAAGAGATACTGACCGAAACGAGTAACCATATAAAAAAACTTAGAATAGTTGGCCAGATATGGTCAAATTATCAATAGAGTATTTTACGATCTCGCTAGTAATTCATATCTTTGACCAAATACACATTTTTCCATTAATTTATCGAATGCATTATATGAAAAAAAATTTTTTTTTTAACAATATGGAGAAAACATTCATTCATTTTCTTTTATTTTACGTTTCTTTTACTTAATTTTTTGAAATTTATTATATTTATTAAAAATACTTTAATAATTAATTATTTTTATAAGTAAACATATTTCAATGAAAAAAAAATCAGTTTTCAGATACTATGTATTCATCTACATTTTTATAATTAAAATTTAAAAAATTAAAGGGATCTTCAGTAGAAACTACACTGCTTATTTTTTGGCTACTTTTATAACAGAACTCGCATGCCTGGATTATTATGAACTTGTGCCACAGACTTAGAAAGTTGAATACACGTCTAGACTTGAACCTAATTGTATTTCTCATTTTCACGACAATCTCCATCCGAAAGTAGTTTATGCGAAATGGATCACATAACGCAAACTCTAACAATATTGGTTTGTAAATTCCAAACTTCTAAAATGTTATTCTTTGCATGAAATAATCAATTATTTATGATATTGTTATAATCACATTAACACACCGATTCTCATCACGTCAACAAACTTAAGCAGCATTGAACGTGGCCAGTATTAAAATGAGTGACCATTTGGGGAATACTAGATGCTTTCCTTTCTTTTCACTCGACATTGTTTCCGGTAATTCCGGATTTTTCCTTGCCACTTTAATCAAAGAGTACTGATCCAGAAAAGGTGTAAATGGAGATTGTGCAGCTTCTCCATCACAATTACATGCGCATCCCCCCTTTCAGGGGGGGGTATCCATTATTTTCAAGGCTGAGCGAAAGCCATAATTTATTTATAATTGAACAATTAAATATTTGTATTCACGGACAAGCACTTGTTTCGTCTTATAAAGATTAATTGGTGTGATTATGTACAACTGCATGGTTCGAAGCTAAGACCGCAGGTGTGATAACACAACATCTAAGTCCATGCGTCCAATGATTCATTTGTTGGGCTGAGAAGTATAAATACTGCTTTTAACAGGAGAATAAATTGTCTCTTAGGAGAATTCAATCTTGGCTTTTTAAAGACGAGAAGATTTTTATTACAGCTTTTAATCGAAATAATAAATTCTCTCAAACAGAATACATTCCCTTTAAGGGAGGCAATAATTACAACATAATAATTCAATATCCAAAGACTAAAGTTTTTTTGCCTTATCAAAACTTATCAGTGTAGCTATGCGCTTAGATTGTTTGAATCTTTGAATTGGGAAAAACCTTTATCATAACTTCTTTTCTGAGGGTTGGAAAGCATTCAACTATCCCAGCTAATATGCAATGAGGAGTATTTACTGACTTTTCCAGATGCCTTCAATAAGTTTCCAGAATTTTTTAGGGGATATATACAAGTTCCCTTCAAAGTGATCTCCTTTGGCTGCAATGCACTTGTTGTACCGTTCCAACAACTTCTGGAAGGCTCCATGGAAGTCCTCTTCTGTGAGTATGTCAATTACCCTTGTCACAGCCACTTTCATCCCATCAATTGTCTCGTAACGAGAGACTCTGAGGGTTTCCTTGAGCTTAAGGAATAACCTAAAGTCACATGGAGCAAGGTTTGGACTATAGGGAGGGTGAGAAACTGTTTTGATGCCCATCTTGGTCAAATAGTCTGTGACAAGGGTGGAGTTGTTGATTCATGCAAATCTTTCACATCGACAATTCCTCGCAAATAATTGTGTGTACAGTTCTCACACTGACATCAAACTTTGTCCTTATTGTCTCTGTAGATAAACGACGGTTCTTATCCATGAAATTCTGTATTTGGCCATTCAACTCTGGTATTCTGGCTGCCTTACTCCTCCCACCTCGCTCGTCATCCCTTACAGACACCATGCCTTCCTTCCATCTCTTATGTCACTCAAAAACTGATGCTTGATTCATGCAAGATGGTCCAAAAGCAGTCTGAAGCATTCCATATGTTTCTTTGGCATTTTTTTTTTCAAGTTTTAAACAGAATTTCATTTATCTAAAGTGTCCTCACGTCCAGATTGCATTTTTGAAATTCACAAGCTGTGACAATCAGGCTTAAGTAGGGTGTATGCCAATTCCTGCTGTAGCTGTTCATTTTAACCTGAAACCATAAAAACTTGATCAGTCATTTCATAAGATGTATAGCAATAACATATTTTCTTCAGTAGCCTACGACAATTTTAAATGTCTGTATAAAAAAAGGTCTGGAAACTTATTGAAGGCACCTCAGTTTAATGGGTGTCGATCCAAATACCGCAATCGTGAACTCTACTAGAATGTTATAAAAGTAGCTGATCGATCTGCAGCAAGTCTATCCTTCTTCCAAAGGAAGAGGTAATGTTTGCAAGATTGACCTCCTAGGATTGAGTCTTGTTCAGTTACAAAGTTTGGATAACTGATCAAACCAAAGCCCAATGTTTTGATATACTTGCGAAGGGTAAAGCTAAATACGGGGTCGATTGAATAACTCCAGCTTCTCCAAAAGCACCACTGTGAATTGGGAAGAAAATAAAAATAGTCATAATGAACCCTGTTCTTGCCCAAAGCACGAACCATACGTCACATAGTGCCAGAGTTTTATATTTATATCAGATAAGTATACTGATATGTTGTACATCAATGTGCGTGTAGATATGCAAGAACCTTTTTTTTATTATTATTATTTACCTGGCAGGCAGAAACTAATCTACCTATTCGATATGAATTTAATGCAACTTCCCCCCTTTACCCACACCCTGTATTTCCTCCTCCTTCTCATGATTCACTATCATTTGAAGCTATTTTGTTGCATTTTTTGCTAACTCGAAATTTTCTCTTTCATCCTGAAAAAAAATAGAAGAAACTCTTTTGACAAAATCTAAAACAATCTGAAACTAATTTTCTGCTCAATTTCAAATCTGCACTAAGCAAACAAGGCCGAAAGCTCCGTTGAAATTCTTCCTCTGCTTTCATCTTCTATACTCTTTTACGCAGAGCGAAGAAAGTTTTTGTAATCTATTAAGTGTTGTAATCTCTAAATTTACTTTTTTTTTTTTGAAAGAGTGTCAGCCCTGGGCCAAGAGCATCAACCGTTGTTTCTCTTCATCCTGAAAACATTGATAGCTATTTTATTTATTTAATTGTGTTTTTTGTGTTAAATTTTCTTATGTAAAAAAAAATAAAATAAAATTTCGATCGTTTTAAGCATCTTCAATTTGACAAGAGAGAAAATATTCACTAGAAAAAACGAAATGAACAATGTGGTTATCGTTGTACACTATATCTACCGTAATAGGAGAGTATATGATTGATATAATGGATACAATCGCAGACTATGGAATTTACAAAGTACATACCGCCCCCTCGTCAAGGTATTGCAAGGTATTACGCTAATGCATTTATGAAAGGCATGAAAGCATCCCCTCCACTCTCTATGAATAAACTAGTAACTTGTGTTCAATAATTTCCACACGGTCAATCATTTAAAATGGTTTGTGCTTTGGCATCAAATAACATGAAATAATTGCTATGCTTTAAAGCGGGCAAACTCTGCCTGTTCTACAAATAATTTAATGGTGAATGCTCTGACGAACTGCAAACACTTGTACCTCCCCGACGTAACTACCCCCGACAAACCCGATAAGCTACTATGTCTCATCCCTTTACAGTAGAGATCCCTAGGTGCAAGAAAGCCTTTTACTCCAATAGTTTCTTCCCCAGAACTGCGGGTCTTTGGAACTCCCTTCCGGGATTCTGCTTTCCCAATTGCACTGATATGCAGAAGTTCAAGTGTAATGTTAACAAACATCTTTCTACTCATCCCCCTTCATAATGACCCTGCTAATTAAGTCCCTGATAGTAGCCCCCTGCTTCAAAGTGGCACTGTGCCTTGTTTGGGGTGAAAATTGAATAAAAAAATAAAAAAATAATGTATTATTATCTGTTATGTATTGCTGATTTCTAGAAGTAGAGCGCATTATCTCGTTGGATAGCGATAACTTGAGATTAAGTCTGAAAGAGATGACATCTCAATAATTCAGAAGTAGTACCTTTTATTGTCATCTATGTCGCTTCATTAAGTATTCTCACTTGGTGATCGAATCTGGGATACCATGTAATGCTGGAAAAGCATAAAGGCATGCATTAGGATGACTGGACGAATTGTTAACCGAATGAACGATATACAACATTTCTGATATGAATCTATTCACTGCCACGTCATCAGTATCGGTTTGTTGCCATAAATTCCGATGCTTTCTTTACTAAAAATCAGAGTGGATTAAAGGTCAGGAATACGAGCTCTGTCTTGTGTAAACTCTTACCCTTACATATTTGTTCACCTGGTTCTTGAAGCTGTTGATTGCGTTCACTACCTCCTCAGGTAATCTTCTCCAATGCCGCTGTTTTTGTGATTCAAGTCAAGCAGAGTAAACAGCTACTGCATAAAGGCCTACTTCACAAGATTTCCAGCTACGATATAACTAAAAATGTTTTTTCAATCATTAAATCATTTCTCTCTGATAGGCTCATAAGAGTAGTGGTTGATAGACAAAAATCAGAGGCCCCCAGTATTAATGCTGGAGTCCCTCAGGGGTCCATCCTAAGCCCAACTCTCTTCCTGATCTACATCAACGATCTCCTAAAACACATACTTAAATCATTCGTTGACATCTATGCTGATGACACAACCATCTACAGCAACACATCTAAGGCTGTAAATGACAAAGTTCTCGCTCATTCTCTCTCCTCTGATCTCGAGTGCATGGTACAGTGAGGGAAGAGGTGGCTGGTTACCTTTAATGCATCTAAAACCAAGCTCCTATCTTTACATCATCAACGCTCTGATTCCCATCTGGCATCAATTGAAATGGATGGCTATCATCTAGGGGAAGCTCCATGTTTTGACAAGCTTCTGGGCTTGAGCTTTACTCCTAATCTGAAATGGAACACGTACATCAAGTCTGTTGCCAAGGTCGCTGGAAAGATGGTGGGATCCTTTTACCGCTCCAGGAGATATCTCACTTCTGATGCAATTCTCTATCTATATAAAAGCCAAGTACGTCCAAGGATGGAATACTGCTGCCACATCTGGGCAGGAGCTACTAAAAATGGCCTATCCTGCCTTGACAGAGTACAAAATAGACTTCGTGGCTTAGTGGGGGATGCCCTTTTATCTTTCCTGCAACCTCTCTTCCACAGAAGAGACGTTGCGAGCCTATCTTTGTTTTATCGTTATTACCATGGCAGGTGCTCGTTTGAGCTCCAATCCCTGGTTCCCCCTCACCAATTTTTCACGATAAACACCCGTCTAGCTGAATCCACTGTGAAAAATTATCCCCATTCTTTATCTGTGTCTAAATCAAAACGTAGATTCCATGAACAAAGCTTCTTTCTTAGAACTGCACACCTGTAGAACTCTCTACCGCTTGCCTGCTTATCTCCTGACTTCAACATGGATGTCTTCAAGTCCAACGTAAACAAATTCCTAATGAACCGCCCCCCCTAAGTAATGACACTTTATCAAATCTCCAATACTAATGAATACTGCAACACTATCCCATTGATTACTGTACACAAAATAACCCTTATCCCCGAGTGGCTTCTGGGCCTTGATAAGTGGGGATCTTCGTGTAAAAAAAAAAAAAAGCTTCAAATTGTGATTATTTTTATTCACGATTATAAGATTTCTGATTGGTTATAAAAATTATTTTTTTTTTTTTGGTGAGGTGAGGTTCAAAATATTTTGATTGCAAATTGATTTTACACTGAAAATATGGTGATAAAATTTTACTTACTAGTTTCGTTTGTTTTTTTGTTTGTTTATTTGTTTCATGAGAATCCTTTTTGTTGGCATTCGTTTTCCCAAATTCTATTAGGAATTCTTTCTATTAGGTTGGTGCAAAAATAATGTTTTTTGACTTGAAGTTTAACGTTAAAAAACGACATACATGGACTTTCAAACGGAACCTTTTATGTGATCCATGGGATAGCATGCTCTCGTTTTGTAATTTGCAGTTGTATATTTCTGTGTTGCCCACACTAGGGATTGAGCCTTCAACTTCCAGAAGTGTGTAACTTGCAACTGAATTTTACTATGCAATTTATCCTTATGCAACGGGTCATGCGACACTAAGGGGAACAATTGTAAATTACTTATCTTTTACCAGTCATGGCAGACGGAACGAAAACATGCTACCCTCGTGAACTAAATAAAGAATTCTGTTCGGCATTCCGTGCTGATTCTAGAGTTCTGTTCAATATTCTATGCAGATTCTCGCATCTAATAGAAAGATTCCCAAGTTTGACAAAATTCACCTGAAGAAGGTCAACAGTTACACTGACCGAAACTTTGTGAAAATGATACCCAAGATGAAAACCACAACCACCAAAATCCAATAATGAGAATAATAAATCCTCATCTCAAAAATTCAGGAGCAGATGATTTTTACTGGCAGTCGTTTCCTCGATGTCTTTTTAGTTTAGAAGTTTTAGTTAGAATTCTTTCTAGAAAGACATCGAGTACTTACAGGCAGGAACATGTGAAGGTTGTCAACATCCCTAAATGATAGTATTTATGTGGAATGAACTGGATTCGGGTTAGGTACAACAAGGTTGCCAGTTCATGTTAGCCACTTAGCCATCTTTACCTCCCAGCCGCTGCAGCTGTTGCTACTTAAGTCGATGCTATTTGATTTGTTTTGTTTTTTTTTTGTTTTTTTTTGTTTTACAACGCGTTTTGAATTAAAATAGTAATGGCCGATTACTCAAGGTAAAAGGCTCTTATATTTAGGTTCATCGCTTTAAGTAGAACAGATGGCCTGATTCATCCCATGATAGGAGGTGAGTCTGCCACTGTAATAATTCACAGCAAAGCTGGTACCAATTAAATACACCTGAATGGGGCGTTATTTAATATCAAAATACAATACCTGTTCCAATTTATTCATTGTTATATGATTCATCGAACACTGATATCAATTTTATCCATAGCTGATGGTGAGGGTTCATACCTTTTTCAATGGTATTATACATGGTGAATACAATATAGTTGACACCTTTTCCATATTCCATGTCAGTATCCATTGTATCACTTATGCCCACCTAAAAATTGATGTGATCATAATGTTTCCTGTTTGTTGTGAGATAATATTTTACATTCTCTCCTTCCCATGTGCACATACTAATACAGAGAACTATGTATAGTAATCACCGTATTCACTGCTATCTTGCTCCAGAAATTAGAAATGTTTTGCTAGTCCATGTATAACAGAGCACATATGAGCGCGCATGAAAATATCAGCAGTAGTGAAGGATGGATGGCAAGTGATTGTGTTGGCAGTAGGAGCAGTGTTTGAACGCCTGTGCAAATTAGCAAGTGTACTCAGTTTTGCATCTGAAGAAAAAGAAAAAAAATGGAGATCAAGAAGAATCAAAGTCGGCGCCAAAGATAGACATGTAAAGTGAAGGTGAGAATGGGCTGGCTGTAGCCAGCATGTGGTTAGAAAAAAGAGAAATACATGTCAGGTGAGATGAACATGTGGCAGCAAGAGACTTTTAAGCTGACGTTGGTAAAAAAAAATGCTTTTGTTAAAAAAGAAAAAATGGCGACCTGGATTTCTATTTATTTTGTTTGTTTGTTCATTTGTTCCTGCAACATTGCCCTTTGTCAATCCTTTTGCTATAAACCTGTTTTGTCTTCATTCTCCTATCGTGTTGATTGTTCCTTCCACTAGAAATCCTGGATATGACCTTAAACTATATCCGATGGTGAGGCCCCAGCTTGCGAGCTTTGGGGACTCTGGAGCCACCCTTCAATTGCCATTGCTCCCAGGTCCACTCTGACCTGGAGTGGTAGTACCTGTTAAGGTCCCAACTATGGGTTAAATAGGAACCAACTTGAAAAAAAATATATATATTCTATTAAAAAATTGTTCTTCAAAATCACTGGATTCTGCATTAAATAACCTGAAAAGGGTTGATATGCCGTAAATCAAAAACAACCAACCTTCCACTAGAGCAGCATCCTTGGAATATTGGAACACGTTTTACGAATACAGCAAGGTCAGTCAGTTTATGAATATATTTTCGGTTCGAAAATTTGGAATATTCAGAAAAATTTCAAGAATCTAACATCGGGGCTTACGGCAATTTTGAACAACTTCAAAAATTCTTTTGTGATTTATTTTCTTTCTTAGATTTTTCTGTGTTTATTCTGTTGAGAGAATCGAATTTATTTTAGCAGGTGATTCTTGTTTTAATTTATTTTATTTCTAGTAAGCATGTTTTAATGTAAAACAAATTTTTGTAACCCACAAAAAATATTATTTTTAAACTTACAAAAAAAAAAAAAAAAAAAAGAAAAACTTCCTGTTTTACCTTGGATTAAAATGTTGAATTTCCTGTTAGATTTCCTCTTTCTAGCTTGATATTGATTACAAAATTATCAGAGTTGCATGAGCCGAAGAGGGTGAGGGTAACAGGGGTTTTGGTGCATATATGTGCCGCCATTTCCATCATCATCATTTTGGTACGATCAATAATAAAAGTATAAGGGGTCTTTAATAAGTTTCCAGACTTTTTTTGTACACGCATTTAAAATTTTAAATGGCTGTAGACCCTTGAAAATTTAGCATGTTATTGCTATACATCTTATGAGATGACTGACCAGAACGAAGGATGTTGTCATATAGCAAGGAGATGGTCGAGCTGATCAAATCAGATCCTGCAATTCTGGATGCTCTTATGAGCTGTGAAAACTGAATCTACTCCCTAAGCGCAAGGAACACCTTAGAGGTTGTCTTTATGAGATAATTGAGGAGGTAAAAGAGGCTGTGACGAGGGTCATTGTCACACTCACACAAGAGGACTTCAATGGGGCCTTCCAGAAGTTGTTGGAACGGTACAAGTGCATTGCAGCCAGAGGAGATTACTTTGAAGAGGACTAGAGTTTCATGTGTGTGTTATCAATAAAAGTAGGGGTAGGCTATAGAAACAAAATTTTTCAAATAAATGCCAAAAGTGGCTTATTACCTTCATTTATATGTAAATAGATGGGAACAAGTGATTTTTTTCAAAACGGGTCAAAATTGGAGGGTCGCTGGCCTCAAATGTGATTTGACCACGTCAATGCGTGAAAATGGCCCAAATTTCGCCCCCGAACACACTTAATCATTTATTGAAAGCCACAGGGTGCATTTTTTGACTATAAATGCATTTGTATCATTAAATCTAACATTCCCATTGGCTATCCCACAAGTATAGGGCTTTTTAGGGTATCTCAGAGTCCAAAATGGGTCAAAATTACCCCAAAATTAGCCAAAAATGGTCGGAAAACACGGATTTTCCATAATGCATCTCCCAAGCCACACAGGGTGCAATTTTTGACCATAAATGGCTCTATATCATTAAATCTAACATTCTCACTGGCTATCCCACCTATATAAGGCTTTTCAAGGTATCTTAAGGGTCCAAAATGGGTCAAATTTACCCAAAAATTAGCCAAAAATGAACGAAAATCACGGATAATCTCCAAAATGCAGGTATTATATTTCATCGGGCTCCTATAAACACTCCTGTATGGCTTTTTACAGTTGGAAGACTGAAATAACCACCCTGTTATCTTATCCATTTTTATGTAGGGTATTTAGAGATCTTTGGGGGATGTAAAAAGGGTCAAAACAATCCAAAAATGACAAAATTACGCTTTACAGTACATAACATATGAATCATTAGTTCATTCATCAATGATACTTTTTAGAAACATTGTAACTTTACTGCATCAACTTCTCAG
This sequence comes from Euprymna scolopes, assembly GCF_053919585.1. Lineage (NCBI taxonomy): Eukaryota > Metazoa > Mollusca > Cephalopoda > Sepiida > Sepiolidae > Euprymna > Euprymna scolopes. The sequence continues at coordinate 186,301,758 of NC_136482.1, forward strand.
AAAGTAATTAATTGTAAATTGAACATTGAATGTCAATAAAATGCCGTCCAAGAAGAGTCTGAATTCATATTGTTCTCATAGTTACCCCAAAATTGATGAAAATGGCCCTCGATTCACTATTTCTCGATTTGTAACCAATATATTGAATAACTTGATAAAGGTATGAGTAATTAGCAAAGGAATTATTTTGTTATTTCAAGACGCAGCTTCACTTCACATTACTTTAAAATCATTCAACAGTAAAATATCAATATAATGCATTAAAGAGCTCGTCAATCACATCATTATTCTCTAGCACAAATACTGGTTTTCGTCTTGTCAAGTTCCATGCACCAATGACATTGCACGACAAAAATTGAATTTTCAATGTCTTCTGCTCTTCAATTCGGGAAGGATACTGCCATGTTTTCTTTCTATTGTCGTTGGGAAGTGGTTCCAAATATTCTACAATGTATTCATCAATCCCAATTTTCTCCCATGTCATACCAACAAACCACTCTCGGCCTTTCTGCGTATCCCAGATGGCAATGCATGGTTCGTTCAACTCAACGTCGTCCTCCTGATCAGTATTGACGAGCACAGCAGATGTAGAATCTCCAGATTGATGCAGTTGATCGTACATACTATCAGCATCTGGAAAAGACATTTCTTCTTCAGCAGGTGTCTCATGGCTGCCTGACAAAAGAATTCCAAGATTTATCTTCATCTGTGCAACAGACATAGACTTCACCAAGTACAAATGAGGAAATTCTTTGCAGTCTTTAGGATTCAATTCTTTTCTAAGGAGGATTTCGTTCCATAATGTTTTCTTATCTTTTTCTTCTGTAATAGATTTCAATCCCATATCAAGCTCTTTAACAGAAGTGAATGGACCACCATGATTTTTGCATGTTTTCAGAATCTCTTTAGCACGATCCACCTTTCTTAGTGCTTTGATCTTCTTTTCTGCGAGCTTTTGTCTAGTTATTTCTTCTTGGCTCTCGAACTACTGCTTCTCCTGATCGTCCAAAAGCTTGGCAATTTCTCTTGTTTCTTTATCAATCGATACCACCTTAGCCTGATAAAGAGTCATGTCATCTCTCATGCTACTTGCTGTGAAGTTTCTGTTTGAACAAGATGCAGCACGAATTGCAATTTTATCCATGTGAGTACAACGTGGCTTCTCTCCTTCAACAGAAAACCCAAATTCACGCCCTCGTTGTCTCTGGATATCAATAGCACCCTGTTGACAGAAACTTTCCATGATGTGGATTCCAAGCTTGGACGTTGGTTTTATCAGATTGAAGGAATAGTCAACTTGATACTTCCTCAAAGTTTCCAGATTATTATCTTTTAAATTGTTATAGAGATCAGGGAGAATGTTCAGCATTACATTTGGGGTTTCACGCTCGCACATGTTGAGAAATGGCAATGTCACTTTAAACCCAAACCATGCGACACATTTCAATGCCACTTCTACGTAAGGAATTTCGAGGTAGAGCTGACAGACTTGAACCAGCTGGTTATTTGCTCCAGTTTCTTCATAAAGAGATGTCTTATGACCATCATTCGATACCAGCTTTCCCATGACCTGAATCACTGTTGGAACCAATCCTTTCGACAAAAATGAGCGTATAGAAGGCATCATTTTGAAAACTTTTTCTGGAATACAAAGTTTGGTTTCAATTTTCTTCAAAATTGACAAATTTCCACTGTCAAATACCTCACAGCTGTGACTAACACAGAGTAGATGGAGAGGTATATGAGTTGATGACAAAGTTGCGGCTACAAGATTCTCAATTCCAAGATTTTTGCCATTTTCAGTGACCGTAGACGATACTTAGTTCCATTTGGGGAACGGAGAACAATTGATGGCCATTCTCCATTTAACCTATTGCGCGAGGTTGTGTCGTAGTGGAGAGTGACTACATCTGATAGCACCTATTCAATCAAGGCCAGTGCTGTGTTGCGCTCCTGTTGAATTGCGAGGAGATGCTTTGTCGTCATTAAGACTCTTTCAGAGGGAAGAACATCCTGGTACTCAATGTACTCTTCCTTTGATCATACCCGTTTGATTGGTGGTTCATCTTCATCTCTGCGCTCACCATCATTGTTCTCCTGTGAGTTAGGTGGAGATAGAAGATAACATGCCCCAAAGAATTGCTCACTTGTAACCTGAAAAGCAATTCTGGCTTGGTGAGGCGAAATGTTGGCTGCAGCACAGGAATTTACTAGAGCTATTTTGATTGACTCCTGGAAATTCCGTGCACCAGTTCGCAGATTGTAAGTGACATGTGTTTGGATGGCGATCTCGGTACATGGGACAGTGCTACGGATTGTACCCGATCTGTTTAATGAGTAGTTCAAATTGTTTGAGGTATCATGCTCTGGCAATTCGTCACTTATATCCTCCACTTCAAATTGATCATCGTCCAAATCCAAACGATTGTGCAGTTCTTGCTCTGCCAGAAACCGTTCATGTTCCATATCGACGTGGAAAGTGTCAATGAGCCATTTGCGAGAGAGTGACTTTTGATCGACAAAGAATCTTCGTTCATGTACATCAAATTCATCAGGATTCACATCTTTTGAAAGTATATTGAGAAGGACATGGTGCTCTCGTTTCCATTTAATCATATTCACACGTCTAGAACCCTTTGCTTTGTAGACATCTTTGTCGTAAATTTTTAGCGATCGATCAAGTTTATGTTTTATCCCAGGTATTGTAACATAACGAACATCACTTCCAAAGGCTTTCTGCCACAATTGTAGTAATCGCAAGGAGAACTGGTGAATATGATTTTTCTGTGTCGTAGTACCATATTTGACAGCATGATGTTGCACAGCTTGAACACATTCAGCCTCAGTTGGAAGAGAATCAAGCAGAAGATAAGTCCAATCGTCGTAATTATAATCTTCGTGAATCTGCCCTTCTATACCAGCCATGTTCATTGCATTTTACTAACTGAAAAAGAAAGCAAAGTTCAATCAAATTCACAATTAATGCAATGCAATGTTATCGTGTCTATTTAAAGATGCCATTGCATTGTTACAGAAAGAAAACATTTCCTTATTTGGTAATTTTCCATCTATAACTCAAATTAAGCCCCTTTTTGACAACCTATGTTGATTCTTAGGGACTTTTTGACTCTCTTTGGCTAAATCGGCCATATTTAGCCCCTTTTAAAGGTCCTTATACCCCTCATTAACAGTGCAAAAGTTAGGAGAGTGCCTGCTTCAAGCATTTCCCAACAGTTTCTGCCATGTAGAGGTGTCTTTGGGCCCATGGGAGGTGCATTTTGGAAAATCTGTGATTTCCGACCATTTTTGGCTAATTTTGGGGTAATTTTGACCCATTTTGGACTCTGAGATACCCTACAAAAACCTATACTTGTGGGATAGCCAATGGGAATGTTAAATTTAATGATACAAATGCATTTATAGTCAAAAAATGCACCCTGTGGCTTTCAATAAGTGATTAAGTGTGTTCGGGGGCGAAATTTGGGCCATTTTCACGCGTTGACGCGGTCAAATCACGTTTGGGGCCAGCGACCCTCCAATTTTGACCCGTTTTGAACAAAATCACTTGTTCCCATCTATTTACATATAAATGAAGGTAATAAGCCACTTTTGGCATTTATTGGAAAAATTTTGTTTCTATAGCCTACCCCTAATAAAAGTGCCCGTATGAAAAAAGTCTGGGAATTTATTGAAGACACCTCATATTTCTTGAAATACTGATTTCATATTTTTAAAAGAGAAACTCTCAAGCTGCACGTTTTTCACCCAGAACTTCGTTGTTGCATATTAAAATTCTATCTCTTTATCTTTTTTCTTTTTCCGTTTTCAGTTAATTAGATTCAGTTTAACATCTATTGTGCATGCTGGCACGTGTTGAATGGCTTATAGGAATTTACTTCCAAACTAAACTATTTCTGCCAGGTCTTTATTTATCCTTCTCTCTCTTGAATCTATTCTTATTTCTTCCTCCCATGTTTTCTTTGGCTTCCGTCTGTCAAGTTACCCTGCTACCTCAACTGTTATTTATTTACTAACTTAGGAGTTATAATTCTTTAAACATGCCCATACCATCAGAGTCTCCTGTTCTGCACACATCTCCCAATATTGTCCAGAATTAATCATTGTCTATAGCTCATCAGATATAAGCGTGTCTTTAAAACTTACATTACACATCTAACGTATTATTCTCATACCATTTCTCTCCATGCAACGCATGCCTTCAATCCTCACTAGTCAGGCTTCACTTTCATACACATGCCTGATAGAAACTTCACTGGATCCACAGTGGTAATGCTGTGTTGCTTAGTAATCGTAGAATTTCCCTGAATTTCCAATAAGTAATCTGTGGATATTCCTGATTCAGACATTTTTCCAACTGAGACGCATCGCATATTTTGTTTGAAATATATATTTTTAAAATGATGAACCCCCCCCCCCCCGAACAAATCAATAAAACAAAAATCGTTAGATTTTTAGTCACTAATGTTTACAATATATGTGTAAGTCTAACTCTAATTAAAGGTTTAAAAAAATCCAATTAAAATAATAATTTTCCGTTGGTCTGTCACGCATAAATTTGAAATAGCATTTTTGTGGGTCTGGAATGCGTAAGTTTGAAATAGCATTTTTTTTGGAGGGGGTGACGCGTAAGTTTGAAATAGCATATTTTGGGGGCAGGGGGGATGTCACACGTAAGTTTGAAATAGCATTTGGGGGGGGGGGTCAAGTGTAAGTCTGAAATAGCATGGGGGGGGTCATGTAGAAGTTTGTAATAGCATTTTGGAGGGGGTGTCACGTGTAAGTATGAAATAATATTTTGGGGGGGTATCACGCGTAAGTATGAAATAGCATTTTTGGTGGGGGGGGGTGTTACACTCAAGTTTAAAACAGTATTTTCATGCTTAGGTTTAAAATCTCGTTTTTGCTGGTCTGTCACGTTTAAGTTTGCAATAAAATTTCTATGCCATGCTAAAGTTTGAAATAGCATCCTTGCCACGCTTAAGTTTGAAATAGCATCTTTGTTGATTTGTCATACTGAAGTTGGGAATAGCATTTCTATTGGTCTGTCACACTTAAATTTTCATTTACATCGCTCAACGTGTAAATCCAATGGTCGCATCTCCAGAATAATTGTTCTGCTTTTCTATATTGATTGACCGCCATCTTCTTCAATTTCTTTCTGTTTATAATAATTACGCAGGGAAAACAATCACAAACGATTTCGTGATAGAATTAATTTGCACCAGATCAAAACAATTTACTTGCTGTGATATGTCCTTCCTTACAAGTATTTCTTGATAATCACTTGACTCAGGAACTGTTACTCTGGCAGGGCGAGGGAGGCTGAAGTGTATAAACTCTCAAAATACACAGCCCCAGCAAACATATTCTTTTTCTACCAACCTTTATCAAGATTTCAGATGTGCAAAATCGATTTGATTTCTAAATAACCTTAATCAAAGAGCTGCTATTTTGAAGAAGACAAAAAGTGAATTCGGATAGCTGTTGCCGAAAATCTCTGGTTTTTTCGCTGCAAAGTACGAAGGAATACCCATTTGCCTCTTCATGGATTACTCCGAGTATTTGTTTTTTGCACTGAAACTAAATTTACTAGTTTAAGACAATAATTTCTCGATTTTCTTGTATCGGAAAATATTGAACCTTTGTCTAGGTTCGTATGTTTATATTAAAATACAAATCACTATTTTTCTTTTTTTTTAGCAATTGATGTGTCTTTAATTACCATTTTCAAAATATGAAAGGTGCCCTCAATAAGTTTCCAGACATTTTTTTGTACAGGCATTTAAATTGTCATAGACTCTAGAAAATTCAGCTATACATCTTATGAGATAACTGACCAATTTTTATGTTTTCAAATTCAAAGGAACAACTACAGCAGAAATTGGAATACAACTTACTAAAGCCTGATTGTCACAGCTGGTGAATTTCAAAAATGCAGTCTGGATGTGAGAACACTTTTGAAGAAGAATATATAATAATTTTCTGCTTAAAACTTGGAAAAAATGCCACAGAAACCTATGGAATGTTTCACACTGCTTTTATACCATCGCATAAATCTAGCATCAGTTTTTGAGATTCAAGGAAGGCAGGGAGTCTGTCTTTGAGATGTGTGGGAAGATTAAGAAAGTCAGAATTGATTGTCGAAATAAAGAATTTCTATGGATAAGGACCGTCATGTGTCTATAGAGGCAATAAGTGCACTGTTTAATATCAGTGTTGGAAATGTACACACAATTACTCCGGATGAACTGCTTCAGAAGATTTGTGTGAATGCACCAGTCGACACAACTCCATCCTTGTCACATATTATTTGACTAAGTTGGGCATCAAGACAATTCCTCACCCTCTCTATTGTTCAAGCTTTGCTGCCTGTGACTTTTGGTTATTCTCTAAGTTCAAGGAAAACCTTAGAGGCTGTCGTTATGAAACAATTGAAGAGATGAAAGAGGCTGTGATGAGGGTCATTGATAAGTTCACAGAAGAGGACTTCCATGTTGCCTTCCAGAAGTTGTCGGAACGGTACAACAGGTGCATTACAGCTGGGGGAGATTACTCCAAAAGGGACTTGATTTTTATGTTTGTACTATCAATAAAAGTGCCCATGTAAAAAAAAAAGTTTTTAAACTTATTGAAGGCACTTCGTAAAATAATACTTCGATAATTTATTTCTGCAGTGTGTCTAAAAGTTCAAACTGATATAGAGAATAACTGTTTTGTTTTTTTTTTCTAATGAATTGGTCTGGGGACTTATCTATTCACTCGCAATAGACTCTTTTAATCATTATAAAAATTCTGAGTTCAATAATCGGGTGGGAAAATATTGCAATGCAAGATTTACAGTCTAAAGAGACCCAGGCTTGGCTTCAGAAGAAGTGCTACGACTTTGTACTCTTCTCTCACTGGACCGCTCCTACCCCGACTGACCTCCCACAACATGAAAGCCATCCTGATCACTACCATCTGCCGAGTATTCGTCGAGCTCCTGCCAGCGCTTATGGAAAAGGCATGCTCCCAGTTTCGGACCCGAATTGAGGTGATGACTGAGGCTGAAGGCATCTATACTGAATAGATGTCAGCTCTACAATTTATAATCAAGTTACCTGAATTGATTTTTTCAATAAAAGTTTATAAATAAAGTTATAGTTTTGTTTTCTTTAAGGTGACACTTTTATCATTTCACCCTGTATTCATGTTCTTGTAGAATATATTTTTCTATCTAAGCATGTCATTCGTGTTTTTTTTTTATGATCCTTTCCTAAGATGTAATTGATGTCACTTTACAAAACAAATGCAATCAGAAATGTAAATGAAATAGCGTTTGGTATAATTACAACGAAATCAAATATAGTAAAAGTTTTCCTCTTTTTTTCACTCTTTCAATATTGTATAAATTCGTTCAAATAAACATAATGTTGTATGATACCAACACTCCTTACTATAACGAAGATTCTGTGTTTGTATGTTTTGGCTATTTGGCTGACTCTCCCCACCTCGAGGCGGCTAGTTGCGAGGGCCGGGTGATAGAGCGGGAAGTTTTTACTGCGCTGAAGCAGGTCAGCTGTGACAGATCACTGGGACTCGATGGTCTGTAATACGGACTGTATTTGAGGCTGTCGTCCATGTTTCTGCCTCTTCTGACGGATGTGTTCAACCATTGGTTTGCTCAGGGATCCATCCTGGGGCAAGTCACCAAAGGAGTGATCACATTGCTGAAGAAAGATGACGGACATGGTGGGGAAGAGTTAAACGATTACAGGCCCATAACTCTGCTAAACACAGAGTTAAAAATTTTGGCCAACATCCTGTCGAATCAGCTGCAGGTTGTTATCGGTGAGTTGATTGAACTGGAACAGAACTATGCTGTGAAGGGAAGATCGATTCAGAACAACTTGCACCTGATCCGCACGATCCTAGAGGGAGGGATAGATGATGACACGGAAGCCGTGCTGATCAACTTAGATCAGTCCAAAGCTTTCGATAGGGTCGACCATCGTTTCTTGGCATCTGTCTTAGAGGCCGCTGGTTTTAAACCAGACTTCTGCAAGTGGAACTCCGTGATGTATCAACAGCCCACAGCCATCGTGCAAGTCAACAGAAAGTGCTTAAAACTCCTTGTCATCTTTCGGTCGGTTCGTCATGGTTGTCCGCTGTCGCCCCTGCTCTATTTCCTGGCTTTGGAGCCCCTGCTCCGCAATCTGAGACGTGGGGAGGTAAATTAAGCCCTGCATGGAATTGTAATACCTGGTTGCTCAACTGCCAAGGTATCCATGTTTGCTGATGATGACACGGTTTTTGTGTCGAGCTTCAGAGACATCGAGATCATGTCAGAGGTGCTCGCTCAGTACGAAAGAATTACAGGGACCAAGATAAACCGCAGCAAGTCGGTAGGACTGCAGTTGGGCGCCTGGAGTGGAAACGCAAACCTCCCAGCGCCTTTCAGCTGGACGGTTGGCCCGGTTCGGATCCTCGATGTGTGGTTCGAACCGGGTCTCCAGCTTGACAAAAATTGGTTGGAGGTACAGTCAAAGTGGAGACTGCAGTCAATTCGTGGCTTCCTAGGAAACTTTCCTTAAAGGGTAGAGCTGAGGCATGCCCCACTTACGTCTTTCCTCTCATCCTTTACCAACTGGCCGTACTTCCCCTGCATACACAACACCTAACAGCACTTATCGAACTCTTGTCCTCACTTCTTTGGGACAAAGGAAGACACTGGGTGAGCAGACAGGTCTGTATTCAACGACCGTGTGAAGGAGGCTTGGGAATGCCGGACTTGAAGTGTCATCGAGACATGGACAGGCTGGCCTTCTTGAGCTACTATATGCAAGATGACCAACCGGGCACCCCATGGTTACTGCCGCCTTCCCCGACCTCGTTCTTGACACTTCTATCGAGAGCTGTCGCAGGCCACGGGGAGAATCTGTCTACATGAAAGAGTGCCAAGCTGTGCTAAAACGACTACCAAGGTCCAGCGACCTTGTGACTGCTATCCGTAAGGAACTCCACAGGGATTTAGTGAAGGGGGCCGCTGCCGACTTGCTATGCATGTGTTTGGGTTGGCAGCAGAGTGAGATCTGCTCTGTGTGGAGCTCGACACCAGGTTCGAGTCATCTGAACAATTCGGAGGTCTCTCTGATCTGGCGATTGGCCTGAAATGCACTTCCACTCAACAACATACAATGCTGTTCCGGGTTTTTGGAGTCGCCTAATTGTCCCCGTTGTGGGACAACGGCTGTAGAAATGACTGATCATGCTTTCTTCGATTGCCACGAACTCCGCCGGTACTGGTCGTATGTCAGCGAGGTGACGGCTCGCATTGATCCTGAGCATCCTCGCCCAATTACAATATCCAATGTCGTGGACAACGTGAGGCGGCCGTGGGACCGGGAAAGACAAATGGTCTACATTACGATCCTGGCGGTGGCGAGAATGGTGATTTGGACGTCGCGTCTGCAAGGTTGCCAGGGGGAGGGGGTCTTTTTCTGATCAGAATCTGATCGTTTTCTTTAAACACCAACTACGAGTGAAGATCAGATGTGATAGAAGAAGGCTGCATCACGCAGCATTTGACAGAAGATGGATACATGTAGCAAGTCTGTGCGTATGAAGAGGAGCCAATTTTGAATATGTGTTCCCCGCCTAGATGTGGAACGTGCAGTTCCGTAAAGTAAAATTAAACAAGTAGCCTCTCAGCAAGCTGAGTGTGTGTTCCATCCCTCCCCGATTAGGAAGCCTCCAAGATCCCCACCCTCTCCTTCTTGCAATTTTTGTTTTCACCCTCCTCTAAATTTCACCCATCTTGGAGAGAAAGAAATACAAACTAACCCCCATTCCTTACCCACAAAAAAATTTTCTTTTCTCCATTCACCCCCATCTAGAGGGCATTCCCACTTAGAGACTGACCCGCAGAAGCGAGGTTCCTTTTACAAACCTTGTGGAACGGGCAGTCTATCAACTAGACGGGGTTGGGAGGGTTCTACTAATCACCCCCCCGCCCTCGACACAAATGAATTATTGTACCATTTTTATTGTTATCTTTTTTTGTTTTTACACGTTAATAAAAAATGTTTTAAAAATTGGGAGTTAAGTAAGACGCCCCTCAGTATGAAAGGGTGAATGCGGTATTATGGTGAAAGAAGATACTAGCTGGGAGAAACTTTTGATTTTGTTTAGTTCTGTAGGGACAAGGATGACCAACGACCCCCACAATCCCCCCCTTTTGAGTTGGCCATGTGCCTAAGTTTTTTGTTCATTGTTGATTTTCAATGTATTTTTAACACGAATAAAGGATTTAATATCTCAATGTGTATTATCGGTTCCGGCAGATACTGCAAGCAATGACAATATATGGTCAATGTAGGGGCAACCCTTCATACCAATTGTCACTATCCAGCTCCCCTACTCCCCAGGGAGTTGGTCCCCATTTTCCTTTCACTCCTCACATTAAAAATTGGCCTTGTGCCTAATTTGCTCGGTGGGGGAGCAAATAAATACCCTTTTCTTGGCCTTTTAGCCAAGATGAAAGTGTAGTATCTGTTCTTACTACATGCTGTACTTTTGTGATATAAAGTGGGGGATCACTTTTCTGTATTAATTTAATGTAAAATGATCACCCAATTTACAACCAGTCAGTCTCAAGGCCATTCAAGTCATTCTCCAGATCATTCAAGTTGTTTTTAAAGGATTCCAGTTATTTTTTAAGCATTCAAATCATTTTTAAGGTCATTCAATTCATCCTTAAGTCATTAAAGTCATTCTAAGGCATTTACTTTTTATTTATTTAAGTCATTTCAGCCCATTTTTCGGTCATTTTAGTTTATCTTTAAGAATTTCATGTCAATCCTAATCATGCATTCATTCATTAAACGAGAGCACGTGACTAATGGCTATCGACCTTGTTTTCTTTTGTGTGATTAAATTAGTCAAGTCTCAATTGTTAGATTTGACACGCTGCTGCTAAAATTCCTTAGTCCAAAAACTCAACTTTCTGCTATTACTCTCTCAACTTCAAAAGCACTTCTGCTGATCGAACTCACTTCTTCGAAATCCAGCTCCAAAATGAACACCCTCTCTGAAAAATCAGGCCTCCAACCAGGAGCATCTCATTTGCATATCGAGTGGTAATATTGCAGGCATATAAAGAGATAAGGCGGCCATTTTTATTTCTTTTTTCTTCATTCATTTTTTGTCCACCCAGATTTGTACACGGTGCACAAGGCAGGTGTTAACAACTTTTTAAACATTTGAGACCACATTTTGGAAAAAGACATTTTATTCTCAAAATATTAAAGAGTACGTTAATATTTACTGATTTGTATTTGTGATTTTTTGGGAAAATAAGTTGATATACGAAGATTTATAAAATATATAAGACCTTCGTTCCATTGTCTTTGTTTTGTTCATATGTCCTATGACTTCAACACTCAGTTTCCTGTATTTCTATAGTCTACTTATATTCTTACATATTTAAAATGTTTTTTTTTTTTTAAATAAAATTGTTAATAATGTTCTTAAATCCATTATATAAAACGGATAATTAAACAACTACAGATCTTTCGGTACGTGTACAGTTTAGTCAAGACATTAAAAAAATGAAAATATCGAAATTATATTGTATGTATCCGTTATGAAACGAAGTCCTCCAAAAAAAATTACACTTAATTTCTTCAAGTAGTTTTTTTTTTTTTTTTACAGCGAAAAAATAATTTATTATGATACCGAGCAAAAGGTTCGATTTTTAGGAAGAAAAGCTAGTATTAAAAATGGGGAGGGAGTGTCGGCGCTTTAAATTGAGTTATCTCCCCATGGCGTGTTCAAAAACTTCCAAGATGGCTGACTTCAATGCGCTCTCATAAAAACGTGTTTTTCTGCTGTAATAAAAAACTACTCAATCGAATTTAGTGAATTTTTTTTCGGAGATCTTCAGTCCAAAAAGGATACGTACAATATAACATTTTTCAATATTTTCATTTTTTTTAATGGCTTGATTAAACTGTACAAGTACCGCTCTTATCTTGTTTTAAATGCGTAATTAAAAAAAGTGCGTGGAAGAGGTTAAAAAACGAAAAAAAAAAAACAATTGCAGTAAAATTAATTGATATCTCTCTTCAAACCTTTTCTGAGTTTTTCATATTTTTGTTCGTTTTTACGTTATTTACAAGTGTTTTTATAAAAAATAAAAACGAAAACAAAATACATTTTTATTTTTTTAAATGTTCGCTCTTTTCTTTTTAATTACAGGTAAGTGTTCATCTTGGCATCACGCGAGAAAAAGAAAATGAACAATTTAACTGTGAGTCAGACATTTTCGATTACTTTATATTTGCAGTCTCATATATATATATATATATATATATATATATATATATATATATATATATATATATAAGTTTAATGATTAAAATTAAATTCTGTTGATTAAAATATATACAAATATATTTACGTTAAGAATTTATTGTTTTAAACAAGGAATATATGGAGAAAAATTTTATTTATATCCTTAATCAATGGATTTTCAACAATGGCTCATATCATCAGAGGAAATGAAATGCAATTAGCAAAATGTTCAGTCATGAATAAACAAGTATTTTGCAAATGTTATTTGAAAGTCATTTAGATGGTGCTTAAAATTCATAAAAAAAAGGATATCATACAACTTGGGCAGTCCAATATCAGAATTAGTTCAATAGTTTCCGGGATATTACTGCAAGGTTGGACGAGTATTGATCCAAGGGGAAAATCAGATGTGATCGAGTAATCTGATGTATCCAGAATATTTGGTTGTCCTATTAAAAATATTACCTCAATGTCATATCTAACAGGATAATTCACTTGATCTCTAATCTGTGACTTATTTCATTTATCTCATATATATATATATATATATATATATATATATATATATATATATATATATATATATATATATATATATATATATATATATGCTAGACGCTCTAGGTAACATGTTATCTAGGTAAACTGACGTCATCTACTGTACATTGTTATCTCCCATCTCTGTTAGTGATGTCATCTTGTTTGCACAAGGACAAACAAGAAAATGAGCAAAATTCACAGCTTTTCTGTCGTATACTTTGTGCACGGGTCATCTATGTTCTTACATTAATGAATGACTTCAACCTTTATTCGTTCTGATCCTACTAGATCAGGCTTTTGAAGATGCTGACTTCCTGACCTAAAATGCACCTAAAATTAATTTTTTTTTTTAATAAAACTCATTAATGTTCTTTAAAGTGCACTACGAAACAAGCAAACCAAACACAATGAATGAACTTGAAGCATAAAAAATCCTTCTTTTTTTTTTTCTTTTTTTTTAAACAAAATTACTGGATTTGGCATAAAATAAACCAAAAAGGTTGATATACCGAAAGACGAAGAATCAAACCAAACCTTTGTTCATCATTTCTGACGTTATAAAGAATCTCTCTTATATCTTATTTTGGGGATATTTTCTGTTTCTGATTTTAAGTGAATGGCGTCATCCATTGTACACGGAAGGCAAATAAGTTTTCAGTGTATTTTATTTGTCCCTGAAAATACATTCTATCCTAGATATTCAAGGTGTCTCAAAAAAATGTTCTCACAATGTTTTAACTGTTATCAGTGTTGTCTGAATATTATAATAGTCTACCATTTACACATTTGCGAACATGATTCTTCAAGTATATTTGTCTTCTGTATCCAAAGCTAATCCATTTTACTTTGTTTATAAATAAAAATTTTACCGTCATTGAAACTGTGAGTACATTTTTATTGAGACACCTTATGGATCATTAATAAAAGATTATGAAACTGAAAATATAACGTGTTGTAACATGGACAAGTGAATGTTGAATGAATGAGAAGGCGGTTTTATCTATTATATAAAAGGTAAAATGGGCGTGTGTTTTTGTGTATGCCCATTAGATTCCACAAGAAGTTTTCTTATACTTCCTAGATTGTAATATCTTAGATTCGCAAACGGACACGGTTTCTTTAATTTTTTTTGATCAAGTTTTAAAAAATTCCTACCGTCCTGTCGTGTCAGTTGTTGTCTTTCTTGTATAAATAAATGCAATCGCCAACTCCCGGCCTTCGCTCGGGTATTATCTGTCCTGACATTGCTCCTTGGTCAATGTAGGGGAAACCGTTCATACTGAGACAATTACAATTTATTTGGATACTGCGAGTGTGCCCCCATTTTTGGCCGAGCTGCTTTTCTCCCACATTAAAAACGACCTTCGTGGGAGGTTTAAAAGCAACACCATTTCTACAAGTCATCTTTTTGATTGACTACGTTTAATTTGAACCTTTAACACTTCCGGTCGCATCATAGAGAAGAGGGTAAGACGTCATATTTTCTTTCACTTTATTTTCCGTTTTTACATCACTGGTTTGAGTCTACCTGCCTGCCTACTACCACTTTTTTGTTACACCTCCAAACACCCGAGCAACACCGGGCACCCAGACTAGTCTATTATATAAAAGGCAAAATGTGTGTGTGTGTGCATGTTCGCCAAAAGCTTTCGATACACACGACGGACACTGATAAATTCGGTATCAATTTAGAAAGATCGGGCGACAAATATCCAAAAATTGCCGAAAGCATTAATTCTGTGCTGTCTTTGCAAGGGGGGGGGGGGCTCAGTTTTTGAATCGACATTTTTTTTGCAAAGTCATCATACGCCTTGCAGTGACTAAGCTTATTTTGAACACCCATGATGTCATAAGTCACTGTGGGCGTGGCAACTTAAACCGTTGTATTTTTTCACCTACTTTTACTCTTAGCGTTACAGGTTCAAGCCTGGCTACTGTGACTAATTTTTTTGTTTCTTTGTGCTCGCATGGGTACTCGCTCAAGTGAAACATTTAGTAGACTAGCAGGAGTACCCGGCGTTATCCGGGTGTGAAGAAGTGGTATAGTAAGGTTATTGAGCAACCCAACCCTAAAAAAATGTTTCACTTGAGCGAGTACCCATGCGAGCACAAAGAAACAAAAGAAGGAAAAGTGTGTGTGTGTGTGTGTGTGTGTGTGTGTGTGTTTGTATGTCTGCCAAAAAATTTTGACAGAAGCATCAGACTGTGACAAAATTGGTATCGTTAGAAAGATCAATTCCTCGAATAAAAATTATAAAAATTGGCCAAAAAGATTAATTTTGTCCTGGTCAACAGGGCCGTTTTTTACAAGCAGGGGGTCGGTTTTTGCGTCGATATATTTTGTAATTCATGCGCCTACCAATCTCAACATATGTTTATAAAATGTTATTTCGAAGGCCCATGATGTCATAAGTCGCCATGGCCGAGACAGCTAGCACGTTAGCTTTTGGCACTTCCTTTTCCTCTTTCACAGTCCTTCCTACTGTGGCTTTTTTTTTTGTGCTTGCGTGGGTACTCGCTGCTATTTTAATTGAAGAAAAATTGTTTTTTTTAAGGCTGGGGGTTAGTTGCTTAGAGTATCTAGTATATCATCTCTCTCCACCCAGACAACGGCAGGTACTCCCACTAATATTTAATGAATCCTACTTCCATATTATTCTTTATTTACTAGAATTGTCTGTGTGATACCAGAATATTCCAGTATTTCAGGAATATGACTCCTTTCTCAAATACGTTTATATATCTATTTGAAGTACTCTTCACCTCGTGAGCATATTTTGTTGTGGTTGATGACTGTGTGACTATTTTTAAGGATTGCATAAAATGAGAATTATCGGCAACAAAACGCTAAATACTGCATCATAAAATAACTGAAAATGTTATATTTAATTTTAATTTCATATTTAATATAATTGTTGACTAATTAGATTTTTTTGTTTCATTATTTTTCAAATTTTCAAAAACTTGTGCATAATATCTAGAGAAATTGCATTTAGATTAATAAAATTAATTAATAAAGTAATTGTGAGAATGATCTTTAAAATCTCTCTCTCATATATAATATACGCAGGTGTTACAGAAAAGAATAGACAACCATAGAAACAGTTTATTTCAATAAGCATAAAATTTATAGAACAAAATCTAAAGTAAATGGTTACAAATTTAATAACTATAACTTAGTTGACATTCTCTTTACTGTTCTTAATGCTAGGAGCCTTCTAGGTATGACATTGGTCAGTTGATGAATGTCATAATGAGAAATTTCTTGCCCTGTCTGATGCAATAATGCTAAAAGTTCAGACTTAAAAGATGGCTTCCTTTTTTGTGAAGGTTTCAGTCTAATATGCCCCAAAGGTTTTTAATTAGGTTCATACCTGAGGACTGACTTGGCCATGGAAGTTAATTAATCCCATTTTGGCTAAACCAATGTGGTGTTACTCTAGCAGAGTGACAAGGAGCTCCGGCTCCCATAAATAAGGAGTTAACTTCGTTCACTTGAGAATATTGGAAGGTGTCCTTCCTCTAATATTGAAACATATTTAGCTGAATTGATGTTTCCTTTGCATTCCACAAGGTCTGAGCAACTAGCACTCCAAATTACACCCCATATCATAACCAAGAAACCCCCCATGTTTTATCGTTGGCTGCAATCTTTTTAAGTCGAACTCTTGCTGAGGGAACCTCCATACCCATACCCTTCCGCTGTCTGGAAATAATGACAATTGTGGCTAGTCAGAGGAAATGACATTGGTCCAAAAAGTCATACGTCTCTCTACCATCTGACTAGCCCAATATTTTCTCCACTAGATATTGGCAGGGCAGAGGAGGGTTCTTTCTCGCAGCTCTACCATAGTAGCCCAGCTTGTGAAGATACCTGGCAGCTGTTCTGGGACTGACACCAGCTTGTGTTGCTATGTCAGATGATTTACATCGAGGATCCACTTCAACATTTCTTTTCACAAAATGCAAGGTTCTTCCAGAGGCCCAAAGCGACCTGGATGAGGTTTTGTGAAGTCTTTGTCCTCTCTTGTGAATTGTACACTCACTCTATTAATAGAAGAAAGGGTTATTGAAAGATTTCCTGCTATTTTGGGTTGACTAAATCCACCTTCATGTTGATCCACGATTCGTCCTCGCATAAATTATTATAGGCCTCTTCAATGTTGTGTTATGCAATTTGAATGAGATACTCTAAGTTATTTCAGCACTATTCTTATCTGTAAATATAAATAAGCATATATCAATCTTAGGGAAAATAATATTTACCTTAGTGTCTATTCTTTTTTGTCATGTCTGTGTATATAAGTTAAAAATTTCTGATTTTCTGATGAGTATACGTTAGAAAATAGTCAGTATTGACATTAATGATTGTTTCTATGTAACGAAACAGTTCTGTAAACTATACGAAAATTTGAATATTTTGAAAGAACTGAATGTTAAGATGAATAAAATTTTGAAAATTGGGATGTAACTATATTGTCATCCGTTTTTAACTCATCAGTTTGGACTCATCAGTAGCACATAT
>NC_136482.1:186331676-186399176 GCF_053919585.1 Euprymna scolopes
TTATATGCTTTTTTATAGAGTGATGTGGTTCTCGGTTGATTAACTATGTCGGATATATATACTCGAGAGTCAAAACAATGAAAAGAATATGCTGTTGTTATAGCCTTAGTTATTACTTACCAAATATCAAGCATAATGGTGAACATAAATTAGAATTATAACGGAAAATAACATGTATCCCATATTTATGCATGTCATTGTACATATGATGGACTCTCTTGTTCATTTCGACGTATGAACTTCCGCCACGACAACTAAGTTGCTCGAAAATCCACACAGATGATTTGTTTATAGTGGTGAAGGCTTTGTGTAGAACCAACCACACTTCTTGGTATTACTGCTAACCTCTGCCGGTGCAGATGACTACCACAGGATGGAGTATACAGTAGACCACAGGTTTTTAAATCAGTTATCTTCTAGATGTATGCTTTAACAAAGACTGGAAGTGCATCTTTCAGTGTATTTATGCGCCCCTGTATATATATATATATATATATATATATATATATATATATATATATAGAGAGAGAGAGAGAGAGAGAGAGAGAGACTACCCGTGACCCGTTGGGTCAGTATGTTATATTAGCTATGGAATTCATGTATGAGCGTGACACTTGTGACGTAAAGAAAATAGTTTTTTTTTACATAACAGAAACATTTCTATGAAAGTATATTAAAATGAAAAATCACGGACGGATCACTCAAACATGAAAAAAAATCCTCCCTATTCGTGTAAAGTTACCTATTTTTTCGAATAATCGCTCAATAATCGAAAATTAAACATGATTTTTCTATGACTCGAACGCCAACGAAAGTCATTTAGCAGCAAAAACGCACATGAACCTACTGATGAGAAATATAAGAATGAAAACCCATATTGAAATCCTTCAACTAAGTTATAGAAACTTAAAATCTAAAAAAAGATAATTAATAAAACCTGAAGCAAAAAATAAAACCTAAATAAATAAAATAAAATAAAACTAATATTGAAACAAATTAGTAAATGTGTTAACAAATTCACCGTTCTCACACAACTATTTTGTATCTAGAAATGTAAACAAAAAATAAAAAAAGAAGGAAGGAAAGAAGGAAAAGTGACTGATAGAGAGTAGTAGTAGTAGTAGTAGTAGTAGTAGTAGTAGTAGTAGTAGTAGTAGTAGTATTAGTCTTCACCTTACTACAATTGTTCTTATATTTGTCAACGGGTTAAAGTTTAGTTGTAAGAAAATAGCGACAGTATAGTTGTAATAAAGAATAGTTGCAAAACATCCCCACTCTTCCCATGTTAAATAATAATTTTGAAATAATAACCTTAATATTTCAGTGTGCAGGTCAAAATCTGCAAAAGAAGCGATTTGTGTTTATTTGTTTACGTTGTTATGGGTTAATGTTTATGCGCGCATGCACAACCGGAAAGTGGGTTACATCACTCGTTACAAGATCATTCGAGTTTTATAATTATATAGATATATGGTGCTAGTGCACTTACTGATCCGCGCTATTTTTTAAATCGTATTTCCAAGTTTAATTAAAGTGTTATATGCTTTTTTTTATTCAATTGTAAGGTTAAAGTATAGAATAGTTACAAAACACACTCACGTCCCCATGTTAAGAATGGCTTTTTAAATAGTAACGTTATTATTTCAGCACGGATCAATAAGTGCACTAGTACTATATATATATATATATATATATATATATATATATATATATATATATAGCAATTAAGCTACACGGAATTTTCCATTCTATCTGAGTGTCTAGCAAAAAAATGTGAATGAAAACTGATCGACCAAACCACTTCAAGAGGTAGAAAGGCACAATCAAAATGGTTATTTTAAAAACTCATTCAATGGACCAAGTGAAAGAAATTATTGGCAATTTTCCCTTGGAACATTTTTAACCTTTTAATATTTTTGGAAAATTGTTTTCTTACTGATAGATGTCAGACGACTGGTCGTAAATGTCAACCAGTGCATTGTGAAATGAGAAATGTCAGAATTCGAAAAATTTTGTGTAAAATTTAGTGAATTTGCGTGTATAAAAAAGAAATACAAAATCACACACAGCACTATGATGTCGCAAGATGTGCATATATTAATTAATTGATTTATTTAATATATATATATCTATAAAAGTGAACGTGTCTGTGTGTGTGTGCGTGTACATTTCCCTATGCAATAACTCTGTCAATTTTTAGTCTACAGACTCGAAATTTGATATACAGGGTACTGAGATTTGGAAAAATCTATGTGATCGGTTTTCAGACGGAAATTTGGCTGTTAAGGAGTCAAAGTTCAACGATTTGACCTTTGAGAACTCTACCAAACTCCTCCGACAATTTAGGGTCTAAACACTTGAAAATTTAGATATAGGTTCCTTGGACATGGATCTACCTTAATAACTCAATTTGAGCCCAAAACAAATTTGAAGGGAGCATAATAGGGGTCAAATTTAAAAAAAAATTGACCTCTGCGGTCTCTACCAAATTACTCAGACAATTTCTGGTTTAAACATTTGAAATTTTACATAAAGGGTATTCAGAGATAGGGCAAGCTTTTTCATCCGTTTGGGTCGAAAATTTTTAGTTACCAATATATAAATGTATGTATGCATGTATGTCTGCCTAAAACTTTCGACAGAGGCGACGGATTTTCACAAGAAAAGTTTGACCTTTCATACGACAAATATAGAAAAATTGTCTAAAAACATTAACATATCCACCATCAACTAGGCACTTTTCTACAGGGAGGGTCGCTTTTTTCGCCTATATGTTTGAAAGATATCCTCTCCTTTCGATTGTCTAGCCTTAATGTAAACATAAGTCACTTCCAGTTTGGCGGTGATCGTAACCGCAAAGACGTCAGGGTTTTTTCCCCGTTCTTTTCCTCCTTTGTGGTACGGGTTCGAGCCTTCCTGCTACCACTTTTTTTTTTTTTGCTCAACACACACATCCAAACATCCGGGCAACGCCGGGCTGAAATGCTAGTATATCTATAAAAGTGAACGTGTTTGTGTATCTGTGTGTCTGTTCACATTTCCCTACGCAATAACTCTGTCAATTTTTAGTCTACAGACTCGAAATTTGATATACAGGGTACTGAGATTTAGGAAAATCTATGTGATTGGTTTTTGGACAGAAATTTGGCTTTTATGGGGTCAAAGTTCAACGATTTGACTTTTAAGAACTCTACCAAACTCCTCCGACAATTTAGGGTCTAAACACTTGAAATTTAGGTTTAGGGTCCTTGAACATGGATCTAACTTAATAAGTTGATTTGAGTCCAAAACAATAAATGTTAAGGGGTCATAATAGGGGTCAAAGTTTTAAAAAATTGACCGCTTTTTTTTCTTTTTTTTTACTGAACATACACCTCCAAACATCCAGGCAACGCCACTCACTCATTCTTCGACTAAATTTCAAACAATTATTAGTTTATAAATTACCTTCTCAGCTATATTGTACAAAAAATTTTTTTAATTTTCGTTCAGTAAAACAAAAGTTGTGATGAATTTAGCGGTGTTCAAAATCGTAAAAATTCGTAAGGAGGTGACCGACGGTTTCTATGACTGGTTTCCATAGCAACCACGTCGCTTCAGTGCCTAATATTGCTACTAATTCACGGCTCTCATGAAAAGAGTAGTGAATGAAAGCAGGCGAGTGCCGTACATTGTTAATTCATGTGTGTTATGTTTACGGGGCAAAAAATAAGACTGAAATTAAACAAAGAACAAGTGAATTTACTGGAAGCCTACAAAAATCATGGATTACAATAGAAAAATGTGAGCATGAAAAGTAATATGGTTAAGATTTAAACATGAAAAAGTAAAGGACTAGTTGTTAAAACTGGAAAAGAAAAGACAAGACATTCTAGTAAAAGATATAATAAATTTATAACTTAAAATATTGCAGCATTAAGAATTGATTATATAATGTTAAATTGAATTAAAAAAATCTTAATGCTGTAATATTTTAAGTTGTTTTTTAAAGAACATGTACATTTTTGCAATTTATGACTACAATAAATTGCAGTTTCATTTAATGTCATACCCAGCAAATTCTAGCATTGCTACAAATATAATTTGCTGATTTCTTTCTGTCCTCTGATGAGAAGAATAGCATTCTTTGAAACTCTGTGGAATAAGGACTTTGTAAATTATTATTTAGGGGGAGTATACAGTCGAACAATAAATTTGATTGTAAATTTCAACTTACAGTTTTAATTTCTTTTCTCTTATAATAAGCTCTATTGTCTATTATTTGTGTATTGAGCTTTTTTTATTTGGTTTTGATTAAACTATCTATATATAAATACTGGTATATATATTAGATTGAAGTTTACCATCGCTTGTATCAGATAAACATTGCTTCTCCTTTGATTTCAATATATATATACAGGATTTATTTATTTATATATATAAATCCTGTGAACTGCCTTTCGAAAAGCAGGTGTCATTTTGCCAATTCTAATAAACGTTCTGATGAACTGTCAAAAAATTAATCTGCGAAAACATATGCTACCGCTTTTTTCAGGTCGATAATAAGAAACCCCGGATAGGAATAGCAAGGAAAAGTTGTTTCTTGCGGCGTCTTTTCATTTTATTCAGTCTTTCCACATTTGAAGAGCACATCATACGCCTAGGAATCCGTATGCATTTACTCGCCGTCGATCGGCGCGTCTTGAAATCTATAGAACATCGCTAATACAAATTGTAAGGCTTGGCCTTTGCATGCACCATGCCTGAAGCCTTTCTCATTGCAAACACTTAGGAATAATATTCATATTCGTAGAGAATAACGTCGGAAAGTGAAGGCATGTTTGAGAATTCGTTGTTAGTGAAACAAGAGCACAGATCATAGAATGAGTAAAGAGGGTAAAAAAGATAATATATTCTGAAAGGTAAGCTGGAACGATCAGTGAAATGTTTGGCAAGGATCAATCCCAGAGTCAGTTGTAGAGAAAATGGCAGATTCATCACTTAAGAAAGAAAAAAAATTGAAGGCTGATAATCAGTCGCAGTTTAGAAATGAGAGTAATTGTGTGCATTCAGGCAGCATTGTTTCATTTAAGCAAACCTTGTTAAAAAATAACTGAAACCTTTCTTTTTTCTTTTTCTTTTCTTTTTTCTATTTTTACGGTTATCACACGCCTAACAAGGCACAGTGTCACTTTGACGTAAGGGGCTACTCTTTGGGACCAAATTTACAGTGATACTATGTAGGGAGTTGAGAAGCAAAAAAATACACTACACTTGAACTTCTGCATCGATATAGTCAAAGAAGCAGGGACACAGGAAGGAATTCTAAAGTCTAGCAACGGAAGAAACTATTTGAGCAGAAGGTTTTTCGGCATCTAAGGATCTTTACACTGTAGGTGTGTGATTTTCTTGCTTGTCAAGTCAGTTGGAGGTATTAACATAAAGGGGGTGCAAGTGCTTTAAATTCGTCAGAGGACATTCCATTAAAATACTTGTAAAAAAAGACACAGAGATGTAACATTTCGACGATGAGACAGAGGTTCAAGTTTTGTTTCTAGTGCACGACCTATTAAGTTGGCAACTCTTTTCTGGACCCTGTCTAAGAGTGAGAGGCTTCTGGCAGATGTGGCAACAAGACTCCGTGTATGAGCGAATAGTGGTTTTGTAGAGGTACAGGATACTCTCAAATGTAAGTAACCTTTTAGCAGGGTAGAAAGAGAGAGAGAGAGAGAGAGAGAGAGAGAGAGAGAGAGAGAGAGAGAGAGCCCATCTTTCACAGCAGTCCTGGCAATGACTTCAATGTATTTTTTACTTTTCATGTTGTCTGTGAATGTTAAGCCGAGGAATTTGAATGAAGTACATTCAGATAGTGCATTATTAACCATGGCTAATAATACACTATTATTAATGGAAAGAAGCTTAGTCTTGGCAGTATTGAATGTTACCATCCATTCCACTACAGTCTTGAGGTCTTCTTTTAAGGTTTTTAGTCATTTTCTTAGATACGAGTCCATTCGTTTTCCTCTCAAGTCTCTGACAGAGCGTGGAATCATTAGCAAATATACCCATCTCAGAGACAATTTTATCAGGGAAGTCACTTATGAATATTGGGAATAATAAAAGCCCAATGACCGACCCTTGTGGTACACCTGCATTTATATCATGTTGCTTTGATGTACGACCATCAAGGACAACCTGGATTTTTTTTCTTATCTAAGAAGAATTTAATTGTGTTAAGTATTTGCTCAATAATGCCATATGATTAAATTTTGATGAGAAGACCATTGTGCCAAAGGTCTTCGATATATCTAAGGGTATTATCCTAACCTTCCCTGCCTTATCTAGTGTGTGATATATACATTCGGAGATTAGTTAGGATACGTGCAGTAGAACAGGCTTGCCTAAATCCATACTGTTGGTCAGAAAGAAGTTTATTATTTATGAGGTGGTGGACTAGTGCTTGATTGATTAAAGACTCAAAGATTTTTGTGAAGAGAGGGAGGAGGATAATCTGGCGATAATTTAGTGAGTCAGTTCTTCCACCAAAATTCTTGAAAACTGGTACAACTTAAGCAATTTTTCAGCAGTGCGGAAAACAATATTTGGTAAGGCATTTGTTGAAGATTTTGGAGAGAACAAGGGCAACCTTAGCGGAGCATTTTTTAAATAGTATAGCAAGGATGAAATCAGACCCACACGCTTTCCAGGTGTCTAGGTTTTTTACATCACGAATATGAGAGGGGTGATTTTCAGATTAGAGAATATGTGAATATGTAATGGGAAATTTAGGTGGATGTGGTTTGTTGGGTCTAAAATGGAGTTGAAGGCAAACCGTCTGACAAGCAAGTTTGACTTTTCAGTTGTGGTGCAAACAACCTCAAGGTTGTTGGATACTGGAGGAACTGTTGACTGTCCAATATTTACTACAATGTTATAAATTTTTCAGAAAGCGGGGGTTCTTAATTTTTTGCATTTTCTTATTGCAATACGCCTTCTCTTGGCTGGAGCTATTTCACTTGTAGAATTATTTCTAGCTTTTATATAGTTTTGACTATTTGTACGGAACTAATGTCAAATAAGCTTCGAAGTGCATGCTGCTGTTGAGCAATGGCAACTGTGCAAATAAAAGTAATACATAGGGAGAGTGGGGTTTGTCTGCTTGATTTTTCGATTTTTGTTATGGTTTTGCTTTGTGTGAAATTTAAAAAATATCAATATAATTCCGTGTGCATCACAAACGTTTTCGATTCTTCATCGAATTAGCATTTAGATGAAAAATCAAATAAACAAAAAAGCTGGAGAAAAGAAGAGAATTTCAAAAAGTGGTTGTGGAACAGGCTTTGGAAGTCAGTTAGTCGCTGGGATAAGGTTTTAAGACTGTTCAGGACAAACGTTAACTATTTAAATTCCATGGTGCCAGAATTAGCGTCACAGGATAAAATGTTAAAATTCTTAATGTAATACAATGTTTGCTTAAATTAACGTATCTTAGACATCATATCAAGTGCAGAGTATTTCGATTCATCGTGCTTATAGTAAAAAAACAGCTTTTCTTAGGGAGATGGATCCAATTAAATGAGCAAATCAAAGTTAAGACAAAATTTGTTATTTTAAGATTATTTGAATTGTTTTTATTTTCACGTTTTGAAATTTTTTCCAAACTAGTAATGGAACGATTCAAATATTTTTTTCCAATTCCGACACAATTATCGATTCTGATTCCGATTAAATCTCTAAATATATTTAGCTAAAAAATTGTTTTTATTTCCAATTGTCGGATTACTTTAAAACCCCATGTAAAAGAGGGGGAATGCATAGGAATGATTCCAAGATTCTAAATGGTAAATGGTGTAATAGGATGACATACAGAGGAGGAGAGATAGATGGGGTGTGTGCTTGTTCTTTTTATCTCTTTTTCTTTTTTCTCAAGAACGTATCTGTTTATACAATTGAAATAAAAACTAGACACATTAAAAATGAAAATGCCGACCCTAATGTGAACAAAGATATGTTGGCTAAAGGAAGTTCTATAGAGATGGAATCATTAATCAAACATGAGAGAGACTAAAAGCTATGTTCTATATATATATATATATATATATATATATATATATATATATATATATATATATATATATATATATATATATATATATATACTCACGCCTATGCAAAATGATTGCCATTTCCTTAAAGAAGATTACAAGATTGCAATGCTCGATAGTAGTAAGACAAACGAGTTAGAAGCCATAATTTATTTTTATAAGTATCGTTGTGGAAGTAACACGAAACCAAGGCTTCCGTTTATATATATTATTTGTGTTCTTCTGTTTGACACGCAATGTTGGTTGTCTAATAAGGGAACTCGTGTGGCTAATTAGATCAACTCTTTGACTAAACGGCTCTGCCACAGGAACCACACACATAGTAAGGATGAATTGTGTCCTCAGATGGTCAACACAGATCGCTTTCACAAAGTGAGTGTTAAGATGATGTACGCTGTTTGCTTTACCTAAAAGTTCCACAGCTATCATAAACTTTTTTTTTTTTTTACACAGTGGTCACCACTTATTAAGACCCGGAAGCCACTCAGGGATAAGGATTATTGCAAGTACATTACGTTAGTGTGGAGATTTGATGAAGTTTTTACTTAAGGGGGCGGTTCATTAGGAATTTGTTAATGTTGGACTTGAAGACATCCAAGTTGTAGTCAGGTGGGAAGCAGGCAGACGAAACAGAGTTCCACAGGCGTGCAGTTCTAAGAGAGAAGCTTTGTTCATGGAATCCACGTTTTGATTTAGGCACAGATAAAGAGTGGGGGAAATTTTTTACAGTGGATTCGGCTAGACGGGTGTTTATCGTGAAAGATTGGCGAGGAGGACCAAAGATTGGAGTTCAGACGAGTACCTGCCATGGAAATAACGATAAAACAAGGATAGGCTCGCAACGTCTCTACTGCGGAAGAGAGGTTGCAGGGTAGAGAAAAGGGCACCCCCCACTAAGCCACAAAGTCTATTTTGTACTATGTCAAGGCAGGATAGGCTGTTTTTAGCAGCTCCTGCCCAGATATGGCAGCAGTATTCCATCCTTGGGCGTACTTGGCTTTTATATAGATAGAGAATTGCATCCGTAGTGAGATATCTTCTGGGGTGGTAGAAGGATCCCACCATCTTTCCAGCGACCTTGGCAACAGAATTGATGTGTGTGTTCCATTTCAGATCAGGAGTAAAGGTCAAACCCAGAAGCTTGTCAAAACACAGGGCCTCTCTCAGACGAGAGCCATCCATTCCAGTTGATGCCAGATGGGGATCAGAGCGTTGATGATGTAAGGATAGGAGTTTGGTTTTAGATACATTAAAGGTAACCAGCCACATCTTCCCCCACTGAACCACGCGCTCGAGATCAGAGGAGAGAGAATCAGAGAGAACTTTGTCATTTACAGCTTTGATGTGTTGCCGTAGATGGTCGTGTCATCAGCATAGATGTCAACGAATGATTTTTATTAGACCAATTGGTGGAAGCCATGCACACATAGTCTTGTTCATTGTTTTATCAGTAGGGCTATTAAAACAGCATATTCTTTTCATTGTTTTAACTCTCGAGTATATATCCGACACAGACACAATCAATCGAGAACCACACCGCTCTACATAAAAACATATAAGATATCAATGGATATATACCTGAGAATCAAAACAAGGAAAAGAATATGCTGTCCTATTTATCAGACACACACACACACACACACACACACACACACACACACACACACACACACTCACACACACACCGTCTTTTTATATAGATTGCTTATGTATATTGTTAGTTCATTTGTTGGGAATCATGCACAACGATTTTTGTTTCTTCAATATTATTTTTATTAATAATTCTTTCGACAAGGATATCGGGTTCTTACGGGAGGGACCACATGAAGGTTGCCAACGTTACTGAGTGAAAGTGTTTCTGTTGAACGAATTGAGTTCGAACTTGCCTCACCCAGATTGTTAGCCGCGTCGTTAACCACTGAGTGACCATCATTTCCTTGCTTATGTATACGCAATATCAGTCGCAAAATTCATTAACTTGCTTACTGCTTTTTTAAAAGGTTATTTCATTTTTTTTTTTTTTTAATTCAATGATTGTTTGGATTTTAATATAGTCTATAATTCTGTTTCATAATATTGTTTTATGTCCTAAATAAATATTTAGCCTTTCTACTCAAATGTCCCTTTCTTTAGAGGGATCAATTGAGATTTATTTCAAAACTGCAAGTTAAATTGATTTCCTCATTTTTTTCCTTTTCTTACGTTCAGTTTTAAAAGATAATTAGTCCCGCTCGTTCGTTTGTTTGCACTTTTCTCAATAACCAAGTCATAGATTTAAAAAAGAAAATTCCACAAACATTAGTTATAGTGAAAGTAAATTTTTCACCCGTGGAGGGGGACTCCACATGGTTGGCTTGTATCAAAATTACCAAAATATTTACATACAAAAATGTAAAAGATTTTTAAACACAACTAAATTATAAATCACGTGATCATCATTTTAAATTGATGTTTTCAGAATTTTAAGTAGCAAACTTTGTGAAGGGGTAGAAACATGATAACAAACCAAGCTAGTATATATATGGGAGAGAGAAATAAAAAGGAACAAACCGTATTATGTGTTCATCAACGTTTCGTCTTTATTTTGAGACTTCCTCTGAATGAAATAAAGACGAAACGTTGATGAACACATAATATGGTTTGTTCCTTTTTATTTCTCTATTTTGTCGGAATACTATTTCCCGGAATACTATTTCCATTATTTTCATCATCATCATCATCATATATATATATATATATATATATATATATATATATATATATATATATATATATATGATAGTAATTAAGCTCCACAGAATTTTCTGCGTTTCATCCCTATAAGAGCTCGTCAAACTAAGTATATATTTTCTTAATACTTAGCTCCACTCATTGAGTATTTGTTGAAATTAACACATAAAATATTATATCTCCCTATAAAATTTTCTATAGATATATATCTTCTGTGGTGAGGATTGTACCTTCCATCTCTGGCAGTCTGTAACTTAGAATGGTTTATTTATATTTTTACTGCATTTATCTGTTGTAACACAAAGCGGGAAACTGTTTTCGATCAATATATATCTATAACGCAAATTGTTTAGAATTCCTTTCCTGTTGAAGGGTGCTATTTACCTATTTATTTACCTCCTCCCGAGGGTAGGATAAGACAAAAGGTTAGATTTTAATGTGGAAAATAAAATCCATATCCCAAAACGGCTTGAGACAGAAATAAAAATCGTCTCAGTCTAGAAAGATCTCTCATTCACTGATAAAAAACAAAAGAAGTCAAGACAGGTACTACACTTTGCTTCTAACCAAAAGGCAAAGATGCCATGATTATTGTTGATTCTTGTAAAACGGCTTTTAGACAGAAATATAATTTCTACATAAAGAATTTTTTTTTCTCACACATTTTTGTTTTTCTGGTTGTTATAGTTAACCTTTATGATAAAAGCATCGGTGTGCTTGTTTGTTTGTGTGTGTGTGTGTGTGTGATGTGGTGTGTGTGATGTGTGTGTGTGATGTGGTGTGTGTGTGTGTGTGTGTGTGGTGTGTGTGTGGGAGTGGATGAAAGAGGTTCATTAACTTTTTAGCCTTTGTTGTAAAGTGGGCATTTCGGGCGTTCATTGTTTTGTTTTGAGTTTTGCTATTTGCTTTTCTTACCAAGACCTTTAGGATTAACCCCGGGCAGCGGTAGTTTGCTGCATTTTGTGGCCTGGAAAAAAAAGAATCCTACACATCTATGCAATCGACATTGGACACACTTTGGCTGAAAGCTGACAAAAGTTAACATTCTTAGCTGCCGTTGATTGGTTTCCATGGCAATCTGACTGCCGTTTTAAAATATGTTGGAAGAAATATGTCCCCAAAGAATAACGACTAAAGGATAGTGTGACAACCTACTGAATACTTTTGTTTTTCATTAACTATTTTCATCCCAAACAAGGCATTTTGCCACTTGGTCGTGTATGGCTACTAATTAGTCATATATAAACACAATTCTATGTCAGGAGTTGAGCAGCAAGATGTTTGTTCGCATTACATTTAAACTTCTGCAGGTTAGTACAGTCATGGGAGCTGGAAGCAGGGAGGCAATTCCAAAGTGCAGCCTATGCTCTACCTTATAATTAACTTATGTTCAAGAATGAAGTCGGAAGAGGTGGATATTGAATATGAAAATAAAAATATCTTTGTAGTCTGTTTGGCACATCCTCGCAAATGTCGGTCTCTCTTGCAACTCATCTCTCATTCCCACAGTGAATGGAAGAAATAATGTCTGCAAGGATAGCTTTATAAAACACGTTTATCCTTTTTATTTTATTTACTTAAACATCATTATCAAGACCAAAAGCCGCTCAAGGATAACGAGTAACCAGATGAATAGATTGACATCCAAATTATAAAGAATATTATAAAAAGATTAGAAATTATGAATTGAATCTACAAAGTTTGATTGTTTATGGGGGACATTTTATGGCAAGTATTTGTTGACATTGAATTTGAACATAACCATGTTGTAATCTAAGTTTTGTGGTAATGTTTTCCATGGACTGGAAATCTTAGATATTTGGATTACTAGCAATGTTTCTAATCACTAGAAATACGCCACTGTCATCCTAATACCTAAAACAACCTCAAACATTCTTTTCAATTATAGACCAATCCATAATCTTTGAAAAACCTTAAAAAGAAAGATAAGCATAACACATGTTCAAGAACAAATAGTTTGTCTGCAGTTTTTTCAGCTGCCTTAGAACAAATTTGATAAGCTGATTCCAAAAATCACATTGATTTTGCTCAATCAGGTCACGTTTTCGAGCTATGGCCACATGCAGCTTTTTTTTTTACATTTTTGTTCACATGGACACATTTGGAGAATTTTAGAAGTTGGTGTGGAAATGTTTTGATTGGGAATGATTACTTCAATGACAAGGAGTATTCTGGTCCGATTATTCTGGATGATTATGTTGGAAAGGGATCAGTTTGGAGTCATAAAACCTCAATCTTCCAAAAATTGGTGCTCAGCATACAAAAAGAAGGGCTGGCCTATGCGAGAGAAATTGGTGCCTTGCAAAGAAAGGCACATCATCAACGACCCTCCGGTGGACAGAGACAATACTTTTCCCACCGCTGCATATCAAGCTGTGGCTTAATAAAGCAGTTTACAAAGGATTATGAATGCTTCCCTTACTTGTGCCAGACTTTTTCAGAAATTAATGTTTCTATCAGGTTATCTATTTTGTCACAAGACTTTTAAAAATCAGCTTAGCACAAAAACCTGACCTGGTGGAGAAAAGCGGATGCCATTTCCTGTCAGTAGTGCAAAAATACCCTAAATCAGTTGTAGAAATCCAGGCAACATTCAAAATGTAAAAAAATTCTTGCCCAGTGTGGTCTGTGAATGTTAAACTGAGGAATTTGAATGAAGTACTTTCAAATAGTGTATCATTAACCATGTCTAATGATACACTATTATTAATTTATTAATGGAAAAAAAAGCTTAGTCTTGACAGTATTGAATGTAATCATTTACGGCTCCATTCCACTACAGACTTGAGGTCTTCCTTTAAGGTTTTTAGTCATTTTCTTAGATACGAGTTCATTCGTTTTCCTTTCAAGTCTGTGACAGAGCGTGGTGTAATTAGCAAAATATACCCATCTCAGAGACAATTTTATCAGGAAAGTAATTTAAGAATATTGGGAATGAATCAACATAATTTTTAAACAAATAAACTGATTTTTCCAACTAAAATTCAGAAATAACTCGAACATTTGGTTCATTTATAATTTTTTTAATTTTTTATTTTTTGGGGATAATCTAATACGATTTGATCTTTCTTAAAAAAGAAAATAAATCCATTTTGTTCTTGATGTTCACACGTCCAAACAACATGACATTCATGCAAGTGTGTCTCGGGGGTAGGGGTGATGCTTGGACCTTTATCGTTCCTGATATGCATACACAACCTCCATGATGAAATTGACATGGGTATATTTACTAGTAACATTACTTTCTATAATAGACAGGAAGGGAAAAACGAATGTACACATACCTAAGACAATGTCTGAAACCTTAAAAAAAAATGACCTCCAGTCTGTAGAGAAATGGAAACATAACATTTAATGCTACTAAGATGAAGCTCCTTTTACAATGGAAAATCTAGCAGCAATATTTTATCTTCAGGGCTCTAATCATCAAAGCTAAAAGCCGCTTAAGGATAATGATAAACCAAATGAATAGATTGTCATCTGAAATGATGAAAAATATTATAAGAAGATTGAAAATGATTAATATGATCTGCAATGTTTGATTATTTGGTGGGGGGGTATGGCAATTATTGATTGACATTGAATTTGAAGACTATTATGTTGTAGTCCGTAGGGTAAAAGTTTAGTGGCAATGTTTTCCACAGGTAGCAAGTCTTAAATATTTTTTAATGATATTTTGATTAGTAACGGTGTTTCCAATTACTAGAAAGAAGCCACTCTTATCCTAATATCTAAAATTCCCTTCAATTATACTTCTGAATTTTTTAGATGAGGATTGGTTATTTACATTATGGATTGTTTGGACTACTGTTCTCATCTTGAGTGCGATTTTCACAAGCGCTTTGGTTGATGTAACCTCCGACTTTCTTCAGGTGTATGTTGTCAAACTCAGTAATTTAGATGGAATTCCAGACAAGAGCATGCTACCCCTGTAAAATAAATAAAGAGTTCCGTTCAAGATTCCGTCCAAATTCCAGAGTTTGACAAAAAAACATTTATAGGTTTGACAATGTTCACCTGAAGAAGGTCAGAAGTTACATCAACTGAAACGTTGAGAAAATAATACAGATCAGAACAGTAGTCCAAAGAATACAAATAATACACGTTCCTTCCAATTATTGACGAATCCATAACCTTAAAAAAAAGATAATTACTTGAAACAAATAAACTGATTTATTTTCAACCTAGATTAAAAAAAAAACAACGATACTACAGAGGATTTGCTTGGTTTATGATTTTTTGGCTAATAATGCTTTCATTCTATGGCATAAACAAGTTTTACATATGGGTTCTCGTTAGATCACCGAAGTTAAACAACGTTGAGACTGGTCAGTACCAGATGGGTGACCAATTTGTGAATTCTAGGCGCTGTATGCAGGAGGACATCGACACCTCCCTACAAAAGTTGCAAAAACCTAACATTGTCATCTCTCCAAACAGGGATATACAGGCAACTGGGGAGCGCTTTTGAATTTCCTACTTCCATGGAACTTCCTCCTTTGGAAGAAATCGTTTAAATCCGTCTAAAGTATGTGCTGTTTACATTTTTTTTCCAATGCTTTTATTAAAATGGAAAATCGAACAGCAATATTTTTTTATCTTAAGCATTACAATAACCATCTGGTTGATAGAAAAACTATGGCTTGTATGAAGCAGTTTTTGTGAAACGACTTAATATTGATTGTTTTTTATATGTTGATGAATTTCTTAGTTGCTATAGATTCAAACATATTCGTACCATTAAACAACAACTCTAATAAAATTGGTACTTTGGCTCCATTAAAACGCTTTTAAAATTTGTAAAACAAAAACTTTGAACATCAGCGAAAATTATATCTCCAACCAACCCTTGATCTTGGTGCTACCAGAAGTTACTGAGTATAAATTTTTAGGGATCAATTCATTGCCCTTATATTTTTGATACCTTTGTATTCCATATAAAGTACCTCCAAGCTAAATGCACTGTTGATTCAGTTCTCCTGAGTGATTGAAAACATGGATTGGGGAGCAGATCGGCAAACGTTATTAAAGATCTATAAATGGCTGGTCTGATTGAAATACCTGTCATATTTTTGGTTCTCAGGTAAAATCTATTTAAAAGAGCTAAAGGCAATACATAATCAAGGTATATATGACTTGCCTTGAGAGGTTTTAACACTTCTCCAATGGACAGACTCTATGCAGAAGCTCACAAATGCCAACTTTTCTTGTGATGAAAGAAACTCGTTTTCCAATATTATATTTGCAGAATCAAATTAACACCTACTGGCAAAAGGGCTTCGACTACAATTTGGTTGACAGGAAAACTCTTGCTTGAATAAGGCAATATTTATATAATAGAGTCTGAGTGACAACAAGTCTTCCAAGATTTCCAGTACTCTCCACTTTTTTTTTTTGATAACCTTTGCAAACGACTTTGAATGATCGCAACAGTCTATTACCATTGGTTTCTTGCTGACAATGCTCCTTGGTCTTAACTGGCAATTGGGTCACAATAAGCCTCCTCAAGGTTACAGTACTCTTTGCACTCATCTGGTGATGGTCTGATCAGTGCTCGGTTCTTCCATCTTCCTTGACCTATCACAAATATTTTGTGTGCTATCAGTAAGGTTGATGCCTTTTCTTTCAGTGGTAGTGGGGGCATAATTTATGAGATTTCGTGAAATTTATTCTTTTTATTATTGTTTCTGTTCACAAGATTGATGTTCTATCTCGGGAGTTGAGCTTCAATAGCGGACCTCACCCAGTGGTCTTAGGTATTGCAGCCACCCTATTTTCTCTATTTTTATGTCCAACACTTTCCAAATGATTCGGCTGTTCCAAGTAAACAAGGTTGTTGTAACATTTCTGCTGTTATTCCCAAATCCAACGTTTGTATTCATTTGTCAAAGACTTTCGTTAACGATTCCGATGCCTCTACTACAATAGGGATTACCTCAACTTCTTTCAATTTCCACATCCTAGTAATTTCATATTTCAAGTTGGAATAATTGGTGCACTTTTCCTCTTCCTTCTTCCCAATGTGAGTGTCAAAGGAGCAAGACGGATCAATCAGAAGGCACTTTTTCTTTCTCTTCTTAACTAATTCTTCTTCTTCTTCTTCTTCTCCTTCTTCTTCTCCTTCTTCTTCTTCTTCTTCTCCTTATTATTATTATTATTATTATTATTATTATTATGATTATTATTTCCATTCACTTTGCACGTTTTCTATAAAAGATATTATTCCAAACTGAAGCTTGACGGACCAAAAAAATGGGTTATCTTCAAGCTACGTCCCCCGATGTTGATAAAAGCTTTGCCCGGGGCCGTCATCTGAAAATGGAGCAAGTTGTTTTCATTTTTTCAAATTGTATTTTTTAAAATGAGCAAACGAACAAAAATAATTTTTTTCTGTTCACTTGCTTATTTAAAAGATACAATTTGAAAAGATAATGGAAAAAAAAAAAAAACTTGTTTTATTTTGCAGATTATAGCTCCGGGGAAAACCTTTGTCAACATCGGGGAACGTAGCTTGAATTCAACCAAAACATGCTATACAGATGGAGAAAACAGAATTTGGATCGAAATAAGCCCCTTTGATTAGAGAAAATCTCGGTAGCTTTTTCATGCCATTGATTCTTTAATCTAATTCTCTATATTTCTTTGAGAACCAGAAGAGATGCGTACAGTTTCTGCACGGAGCGGCATTTTCTCATTTTGTTCTGTCATCGCTGTTCGTATCCAGTAGAATAATATTAATATACAGCGTGAATAAAAAAAAAAGATCTGATTTGAGTATGGCATGACAACCTTCAACATGTGTTAAGCAAGTAGAAATATGCGGTGCTTTTCCCTCGAAAGTGTCTGTTCTCATAGAATCTCATAATCTAGTTTGTTATAATTAGATATAATGTACAGAGAATTTCTATTATATATAGAGACACGCCGCCAGCAAGTAGAGATTATGTTAACTAGTATGAATGTCAGAACAACCTAGACCCAGTGTACCTAGCGTGAGTTGAGGCGAGTGAATCAAAGATTATCTCCCTAGACAAAACATACTAGAAGCACATGAGTAATGATTACGTTTTTTGAATGAGACAAAGTTTCAACACAGTTTTAATCATGGAAGTAGATGAACCAGACGTCTGACGATGTCAGAATCTTAGTGAATATTTCCTCGAGACCGAGTGTTCATCGACCATTTTAAAGGCCAAGAAAATTAATAAGAAGGAATTCATTTTAGCTTCTCTTTTAGAAAGAATTATTTTAGTCTCTCTCCTCATGAACGAGGTTACCATCCCCAATAAAGCCTTTAAAACTATCTATGTACGAGTTTTGTTCGCCCAAGCTGAAACAGCCGCTTAACAACTACTAGACGATAAACTATACAGATCAACCGCGCACACGTGTAAAAAAATAGTTTTATTTTGTTTTTTGATTGCTTGCTGCAATAACGCACATGTGTACCGATTTTGTTGAAAAGACTATGCTCTTCTCTTTGTTTAACGTTTGTTTATTTATTAAAATGTTACATTTGCTTATATATAAGTGATGGGACGGATCCAATATTTTTCTCGATTCCGATACGATTACAGATCCAGATTCCTTTAAATTTTTAAATATAGGTCTGTTTTTTTTTCTGGGTGGGGTAGGGTCGAGTTATTGCAAAACCTATGTAATATGTGCATAGTTCTTTTTCCATATGTACAAATTCACTTGTGGGGATAATCTATAGATTTTTGTTTTAAAATCGATAAATTAGCATTTAATAACTAATACGAACTGTGGAAGATTAAGTTTTTAATATATATATATATATATATATATATATATATATATATATATATATATATATAAAAGATTAAAAAGAATTGTTTTAGGTATCGGAAAATCGACACGAATTTTTCTGATTCCGATACCCTCAAAATGTTTTGATTTTTTTCGATTCTCGCTCCTGATTCTGATTAATCACTCTAACACTAATAGATATTACCAACAGGATTATGTTCTTTTTAGTAATCACGCATAACACACATCATGTGACCTGATTTTTTTTTTTATATTCTATCTCTGCAGTGGTGACCTAAACGACCTCAAAAAGACAATTTCTTTTATTCAGCCGATCAGCATTTTTTTTATATTTCATATCAGAAAAAAAATGTCATCTTTGTTGTTGCAACTAGACGACTTGCTTTTTACTAGTATTATTACGTTGTCATTTTTTTTATTTTTTTTTGTAAATCTTATCCTTTTCATTGCTTTATGAGAAATGCTTTGATTGTCAGCGATGAATTAAGCTGGTCAGATTCCGAAGGGAAATAAGATGACATTACAGATCGAAAAAGAAGGAAAATCAATCGGACGTGAACAGAAGATTTTCGTGGATAAAATTTGTTGCTGCCATGAATGCAACGAAAAATAAAAAAGGCTAAAAACACAACAGAACAAAATATATTGAAAGTTTTAATAGATGGGAAACTTGGATAATTGCTTTGTATGATGGGTGGAGTGCAGACGATGGGGGTGATTGCCAAAGTTCTCATTTAGTAAGGAATATTTTATAGATTCCAAGGAAACAATATAGATTAAGATACGATGCCTTTTTATTTGCCTTTTATTATGAACTAGGGGGGCATCCGACGTTGTCCGGCCGTAAAACGCGGTTAAATAATAATTTTAAAAACGGTACTTTGGTGCTATCTTATCATGTTATCAAAAGAAATAAAATGCCGCGTGGTAGGAGCGCGTAAGGAAGTTGAGAATTTTAAAAGATAAGAGAACGGAAACGTTATTAAAAGAAAAAATGCCGCGTGCTTGGCGCGATCTTGCAAAACTTAAGTTCATAAGCGAACACGTCATCGATCGGATCACGACAACGCAGATGTTATCACACTGCTTTTTAAAATAAAACAACGAAACAACCGCTCGCCCATGCGTGATTAACAAACAGCGTCGAAATCAAATTTTTTTTTAATCTAACCCTCATTACAACAAAGCGCAATTTCTACATGAAATAATTAACGATTTTTTCTGATTTTTCGAAATTATGTGTCCGAGAGATCCATCTTTCTAACTATACTAGGTTCATGTCTGTCCGATGCAGATGACAAAATCTTTTTAGCGAACATACTAACACACAAACACAGAGGGCTGGGATTAATATAATAGAAGATAAAAACGAATTTGATAGATGATTGAAGGATTTGGGTAATAAAATAATTATCATGTTGTTGTAGTGTGTCCACCCTACGGATAATAATGAACTTCACCATCTACTTCAAAGACTGGGGCAATATGTCTCGGCATTAGCACACAAGTATTACACAAGTCATATGCACTTGGCAGTCGGACTGATGTATAATCAGATTCTTTATTAGTTGTAATTACTCTACTGTTCAATATATTTTGCTTCCACTAAATAGCAGGTTGTGTCCTTATTCTGGCTCTCACAGGATCACAAGACATATAAGGATGACGGTGGTTGAGTGATTAACGACTCAGACTGTAAACCTGGGTGGGCCATGTTTAAGGTCAGTTCGTTCCGCAAGAAACACTTGCATTAAATCATCCAATAATCATGAAGAACGATAAATGTTCACATTGGAATTGTCTTTTTGGTGGTTTCAAGAATACATCAACCAAACAAACGATTGGATCCATTATTTTTCTTGTACATCAAACTTGCAGATGTTCTCCACATGTGAAATAAATAGTTTGACAAATTTTATCTGCATTTATACATGTTTCACTTTTCGTACTATCCCACAACAACTGCATAACCAATTAAATTTCTTAAAGTTCTCAACAATTTAGTAATTCATGAAAAAAAAATGATTGCTACCAGTTTTTAAATATTAAAAAATATATATTAGCGCTGAAGGTGATGTTTAGAAAATATATATTTTAAAAATAAATTTTGGTTAAAATACATTATTATCATCCCAATAACATGGCACAGCGATAAGAAATAAAAATTGGTTCGATAGAAGCAAAATTTGAATTGTTAGCTGAACTTTGGATCTAATTTTGAAGATACGACAGAATAACTTTATATGTTAAGCTATCAATTTTTCAAAGTATAAAATAGGTTTGGTTTAAATGTATACAGTTATAAGGTCTATTATCGTTATACTAGAACAACTGCACAACAAATTTAATTCCTCTAAATTTTCTATACTTGTCACATTTATTTTCCAAAATTAATTGTTGTAACTTTATTGTTTTTTTAATATTATCTTTTTAAAATCTATTGTTTTTGAAAACTCTTATGAATTAAAATATGACTTAAATAACTGAATTTTTGTTTCGAGGATTTTTTTTTTAATTTCGTGGTAATAAGCCACCATAGAATGTCTTAAGATGATAAAATAATGTTTGAATTTTTAGAATCAACAAAATTTTTATGTTAACCTTGCAATTTAATTTTGGACTAAAACACATACAAGTTTCAGATTGGATTTACATTCTCCACCGCAAACCACTTTTTATATGATTTAAAAACTTTTACGCACGGCATTAAATTCCCTGTGAATAACTGGATCTGATTAAGCACTATTTGACACCAATTGACGATACCCTTCCCCCTACCTCTTTCTTATGAAAGCGACGTTAGTTTTTCTCTGCTCTTTAATTACTTTCATAGCAGGTACTCGATTGAGCTAAAGTCTGTGGCCGTCCCCCGTAAAACATTCACGATAACTTATCCAGCTACAACCAATGTCAATAATTTTAATTTCCCCCCCCTCTCTCTCTCTCTCTCTCTCTCTCTCTCTCAGCTTGAAACTAAACAAAACCCACATAAACAAAGTTTCTTTCCTAGAACTGTCCGTTTGTGGGACACAATACCGCGTGGTTGTTTTCTGGTTGACTGTAACATGGTCATTTTCAAGTCCAATTCAAACAAATATTTGATTATTTGTTTTCTTAAATAATCACATTCTGCTCAATCACCATTACCAATCGTCAGTGTTGTCTCACCGACCACATGACACTCATTAACCCTTATATTTGAATGGCCTTTGATTTTTTTATAAGTGGTGAATTCTTAGTAAAAAAAAAAAAAAAAAAAAAAACGAGCCAACTTCCTTTTCACATTATTTGGATGTTATATTATGCATAAATAAAGGAGATAAACGTACTAAAAAAAACTAAAAACTTATGGAAAAAGATCAGGATTTATTTTGAGCTCCAAAATGATATACTAATTATCTACACGATAAGCTTTTAATATGTAAATATAATGAAAGCGACACTTAGTAAATATATTTAGAAGTAGGTCGGCATGTGACCTGAGACTCCATGCATTAGAAAAAAGCAACCCCCAAACAATATAATTGCCTCATCGTTTCAGTTCACTGATTCTGCAGTTTTCTTTATTCGGATCAACTGATGTAAAAAAAAAAAAGATAAACATCTGTAGATCAAGAAACGTTTTAAGTTATAGACTGATTGTCTCTTTCTAATATGCTCTGAATAATAGTCCACGACAAGTCTGTAAATATTCTCACAGATGGAATTGAAGAAATCGATATAATTTGTTGGGATAGATGTTTGTCGAGCAATTTTTTTTATTTCAACTTGCAAGGGTATAAGTTTCTTGACTCATGGGCTGGCTTTACAGTTAAAGTGATTTTCTTCTATGTAAGTGTATAAGAAAACTTAATAGTAAATATTTAGATGTAAAACATAGTTCCTGTTATTTTCTGCTTGACAACTGAACTAATTCCGCTTCCTGCCCCGTTCTTAAAGCATTTCCCCTTTTTATGGCATTATTTTTGAAAAAGAGACCTTATTCTCGAAATTATCAAAGACATTTGCTATCCAGTTATACAAAACAGTGAGTCCATATTCACTGTATATATACGTGAATGCTTTTTTTTTTTTTTTTTAAATAAATAGATATACAAAGATTTATAAAATCAATAAGGCCTTCGTTTGTTTGTCTGTTTTTGTTCATATATCACATCCTTTCAACATTCCGGTATTCTACGTTGCTACAACCTTGTTATACACTTCCAGCAATGCTACAAGCAAACTACCTTGACCATTAAGATTTTCTTTTTATATAATTATTAAATAATCTGTTTAATTAACTAATCAACATATCCAGATCTGTTGAGATATCCAACTTTGAATATAATAATATTAAAAAAACAGTCGCTAAATCCTGAAATATTAAAATGCGTTTGAATACCAGAATATTTAAAGAGCTAACTCCAAATTTGGAAATCTTTCAATACTTAGCTCCGATTCCAAAATATTAAAATATCTGTCTCTGAATTTCGAAATATAAAACTGTCTAGACTAAAACTTATTTTTCTCTTAGTAGCAATGTATATTAAGAAATGTTGTTTTTTGACGTTTCCTAATGAATGAAATCTAAATAATTCGATTACAAAAAAAAAACAAAAAAATATGATACAAATGCCGAAAACAAAAAAAATCACGTCTACTTAAGAATGACACGAACATTTCGATATTTTTTCTAGCAT
Organism: Euprymna scolopes; assembly: GCF_053919585.1. Taxonomy (NCBI): domain Eukaryota; kingdom Metazoa; phylum Mollusca; class Cephalopoda; order Sepiida; family Sepiolidae; genus Euprymna; species Euprymna scolopes. The sequence continues at coordinate 186,354,985 of NC_136482.1, forward strand.
TTCGTTAACGAACATATATACAATACTTTTAGAAAATGTAGATTTAAACCCGTTCAATCAAACTTCTCATAAAAAATATTCAACAAACACAAAAATATTGGCATTGTTGCCACACACACACACACACACACACACACACACACACACACACACACACACACACGTTTGTGGGGAAAAAATTGCTTATTCAATTATATTTCACTATTTATATCGATCTTTTTATTTATGAAGCTCGATGTATATTAGATTTAGCTACAGAGCATATACAAATAAATTCTAAAATGTCTATATTCCAAATTTAAAGATGCTGTTCATCTTACTGTTTTTTCCTTTCAGCATGTTAAAATGTCTCACTACTGATGCAATTCACTATCTATATAAAAGCCAAGTACGTCCAAAGATGGAGTACTGCTGCCACATCTGGGCAGGATCTGCTCAAAACAGCCTATCCTGCTTTGACAGAGTACAAAATAGACTTTGTGGCTTAGTGGATGATGCTCATTTCTATTCCCTGCAATCTCTCTCCCACAGAAGAGATGTTGCGAGCATGTCTTTGTTTTAGCGTTATTTTCATGGCAAGTGCTCGCCTGAGCTCCAATCTCTGGTCTCTCCTCGCTAATCTTTCACGAAAAACACCCGTCTAGCTAAAACCACTGTCAACAATTTTCCACACTCTTTATCTGTGCCTAAATCCAAACGTAGATTCCATGAACAAAGCTTCTTTCTTAGAAGTGCACGCCTATGGAATTCTGTTCTGTTTGCCTGTTTTCCACCTGACTACAACTTGGATGTCTTCAAGTCCAACATAAACAAATTCCTGAAAAACTGCCCTCTTAAGTAAGGCACTTTATCAAATCTTCAATACTAACGATTACTACAATACTATCCCATTGATTACTGTACATGCAATAACCCTTATCCCCGAATGGCTTCTGGGTCTTGATAAGTGGTGACCACCATGTAAAAAAAAAAATGATCGATTCTTGACAGCACCCATTTCGTAGTGCAGAAACAATCATATAATTATTATGTCAAATATTGAATATTTTCCGTCCTGACTCATCAGAATAATAACTCATTAACTTTAAAAAGAAAAGAAAAACAAAATTGGGATATGATTACATAAATCAGAAAAAAAATCTTAAAACTGTGTTTTATTATATTTACGCCAGCTTTTTCATATATATATATATATACACATATATATATATATATATATATATATATATATATATATATATAATGGTAATTAGTAAAACCTGAAGAGAGTGCTCAATACTACTATTGCAGAGCAAATATACATCTATATAAATATATATATACATATGTATAATATATACATATATATACATATATATACACACACATACACACACACATATATATATATATATATATATGTATTAAAGAGAAAATTTGAATGCTTAGTAGATACCATCCTCGATTACCTAACGTCTCTGTATAGAAGTTTGTTCGGATAAACTAATATAACTATACTTCATTCTACAAGTGAACTATGGCCAAATATACAAAATAATAGTAATCGAAGGTCAAATATAATCCCCACATCATACTTAACCTGCACTATCTCATACGAGGAATGATGTATTATCCCTGGCTACTCCACTAGACTAGAGGAATTCTTGCCTTAGAAAACAGTAAGACCACCAGACTACAAGAAAGGTAAAAGGTCAATAAATGAGAGAAAAATTAATGTTCTTACTTCTTTATAAATTCAACATTTGAAAGGTAAAGAGGAATTTACATGGAACACTCGGATTTCTATGAATTTCTTATAGAGATCGAGTATTAAGCCCAGGAAGGGGACACTTGATTTCTGAACTTATTCTGAAGCGAAATGAGAAAACTAAATCGAGGATTATCCGTCTCAGGACAGGTAAAATTGATTCCTTAAACAGAGCAGCTTTATATGACTTTTTTTTTCTAATGAAATTAAAATATAGATATTATAATAATTTTATATTCAGATTCGTAAGTTTATAAAGCCAGTACATCCAATTTTTAAAACTTAAACATCCACTTGTTTAAAAGCTTAAAATCAAATTTCGACTATATAACCCCTTCATCAAGAATAGAATCAGTTTGTGTGTGTTATTTTTTTTCCTTGCGGAATGATATTCGAAGGAAATTAAAATTCGTGCGATCTTCGTCAACGGTGATATTTTTAAATGTTCAAATTAAGGAAGTATGTCTGGCCTGCGCGTGAAATTAATTACTGAAGGTTTTACTTCTCTTCTATGTAAGTGTTGTTTAAGTTTTAAGATTCGTACATTTAGAAAATCGTAAAACACAGATTTTTTTAAAATCTGCATTGTATCGGTTTTCTAAATGTACGAAACTTTATTTTAATATGTAAACAACGCTTTTTTTTTTACAAGGTAGTCACCGCTTATCAAGGCCTGGAAGCCACTTGCGGATAAGGCTTATTGCGTTCACAGTACGTTAGTATTGGAGCTTTGATAAAGTGTCTTACTTAAGGGGGCGGTTCATCAGGAATTTGTTTCTGTTGGACTTGAAGACATCCAGTTTGTAGTCAGGTGGAAAACAGGAAAACAGAACAGAGTTCCACAGGTGTGCACTTCTAAGAAAGAAGCTTTGTTCATGGAATCTACATCGAAGAAAAGAAAAAGTTTACTAATTATGAAACTGTATGTCCAGAATCGTTATTTTAATTTTGATAAGAAAATATTACATTATTTTGATTCTAGAAGATGTCTAAAAGTTTAATGTTCAAGCTTAAGGAATCTTAAAAAGCAATAAAGATTCAGGGAATTTTATTTAGTTGATGTCTAATGACTATGGATCAAATTTAATGCAAATATGAAATATTTGAATATTTAAATGAGGAGTTAAGCCCACATTATAAAACCTTTAATTTTCTTTAAAATACTTCAAAGAAATCAGGAAAAATCATTATTAATTGATGCTTAATAAATTTTGTTAAAGTAAAAAAAAGCAAAAAATGGAAAGTATTCCGCCATCTTTTACCATCTTTGCATAAAATTAAACTGAACATAGTTCAGGTTTGATTCCTTATATCTAACACCATTGTTCAAAATTGTGCACAATGATCGATTAACTATTTAGAAGTGAATCCTGTGTGTGTGTATATATATATTTCTATATATATATATATATATATATATATATATATATATATATATATATATATATATATATGCGACAATATTTAAAAAAAAAATTTTTTTTTATTATTACATTTTCACCCCAAATAAGGCAAATTGCCACTTTGGTGTAGGGGGCTACTATCAGGGGCAACAACTACTGGGGTACAATGCAGGGATTTGGGCAGTAAGATGTTGGTTCACGTTACACTTGAACTTCTGCATGTCAGTACAGTTGGGGAAGCAGGGACCTGGAATGGAATTCCAGAGTCTAGCGGTTCTGGGTAAGAAACTACTGGAGTAGAAAGATCTTTTACATCTAGGGATCTCTACTGTGTGTGTGTGGGGTGGGGGGATTTAGCTGCCTGTCGGGTTTGTCGTGGAGGCACAAGTGTCTGCAATTCGCCAGTATTTGATATTAAAATACTTGTAGAACAGGCAGAGGGATGCAACATTTCGTCGATGGGACAGAGGCTGAAGCTTAGATACCAGTTCAGGGCCTATGAGATTGGCGACTCTCTTTTGAACCTTGTCTAGGAGTGAGAGACTAGTAGCAAATGCACCAACCCAAATATGACAGCAATACTCCATACATGGACGAATGGTGGCCTTATAGAGGTACAGGATACTTTCGGGTGTTAGTAGTTTTCTAGCACGGTAGTGAGAGCCTACCTTCTTTGCAGCGGCCCTGGCAATGCTTTCAATGTAATTCTTCCAACTCATGTTTCCTGTGAACGTTAGGTCAAGGAGTTTGAAAGATGTACTTGCAGATAAAGAGTCACTGGCCATTGCTATTGGTGGCAGAGAAGGTTTCTTGTAATTATTGAAGGAAACCAGTTTAGTCGTGGCAGCATTAAATGTGACCATCTATTTTTGCCCCCATTCCACTACAGATTGGAGGTCATCCTCTAGTGTTTTTGCCATTTCTTTAGATATGTGTTCATTAGCTTTCCTGTTGTGCCTGTTATAGAGTGTAGTGTCATCAGCATATATACCCATCTCAGAGGCAATTTTGTCGGGGAGGTCATTTATGAATATTAGGAACAATAGAGGTCCAAGGATAAACACCTGAGGCACTCGTGCATTTATATATTGTTTAGATGTATGACCGTCGAGGCAACCTGGATTTTTCTATTATCTAAGAAGGATTTTATTATGTGAAATATTCTTCCAGTGATAACGTATGATCTAATTTTCCTGAGGAGACCCTCATGCCATACCCTGTCAAAAGCCTTATATATATTTAGGGCTACCACTTTGCCCTCCCCTGCTCTGTCCAGTGAATGGTATATACGTTCAGAGATTACAGTAAGGATGTCTGCTGTGGAATGGGCTTGTCTAAATCCATATTGTTGGTCAGTCAGAAGTTTAGCATCTGTAAAGTGATGGACTAGAGCATGTCTCAAATATTTTGGTGAAAAGTGGGAGGAGGCTAATGGGGCGATAATTTTATTTGTCACTTCTTTCGCCAGAATTCTTGAATACTGGTACAACAGAAACAGTTTTCCAACAGCCTGGAAAGCAAGATCCATTAAGGCATTTGTTATAGAGTTTGAAGAGAACTGGAGCTACTTCGGCTGAGCACTATTTTAATAGCACAGCTGGGATGAGATCGGGTCCACATGCTTTTGAAGTGTCAAGATTTTTTATGATAGCATGCACCTGAGCAGGGGTGATTTTCAAATCGTCTAGCGTGGCATCTGTCCGCAAAGGAAAGTCAGGTAGGGGTGGTTGGAAGGGTGCAGTGTGGAGTTTGAGGCAAACCGACTGGCAAGCATATTAGCCTTCTCGGTTGCTGAGCAAACAATCTCGTGATTGTTGGTTAGTGGGGGAATTGTTGATTGCCCATTATTTACTACGCTGTTGTAGATTTTCCAGAAGTCTCGAGTTCCTTATTTTTGTGATTCGAAGCGTTTTATAGTGGGTTCAGTAAATTCTCTCTTAACTGTCACTATTTCTTTCTTAACGTTACTTCTAGTTTCTCTATACTTCTGTCTGTTTGAACTGGATTTATGTCAGTTAAATCCGTGGTATGCATGCTGCCTTTGAGCAATGGCAGCTGCGCAAGTAAAAGTAAACCATTGGGGAGAGTGAGGCTTGCTATCAAATTTCTGCGTGGGGACATTTGCTTCAATTGCCGTTTTGAACCATTCAGTGGTCTCATTTGCGCACTGTTCAGCAGGAAGTGAAAAGATATTTCGCCATGGAGCGTCTCTAATGAGATCTCGTTGTTTTGAGCAATGACTATTCCATTTTGGCTGAAGAGTAAGTATTATCACTACATGATCAGCATTCCTAAGAGCGCTGTGGGCTTTCGTAACACAATCATCAGGAACTGTGGTCAGAAACAGATCTAAAAATGATGCCTGTTGCCCTTGCTGGTCAGGGAAACAGGTTGGAAACGTAACTGTCTTTGATAGGGAATGCGATATAGAGAAGCTATGTGTTGTGGTACCAGCTGCGTCTGTGTAATTAGAGAATCCAAGCCAGTTACTGTGGTGGACATTGAAGTCACCAAATTCATGAACTTGTGCGCTAGTGTCGAGGGTAAATGCTGTATCTATGTTGTCAGAGACTTTGTTTATTAGGGTACATTGGGGAGAGTGGGGCCTGCTATAACATTTCCGCATGGAAACATATGCTTCAATTGCCGTTTTGAACCATTTAGTGGTCTTATTTGCGCACTGTTCAGCAGGAAGAGAAAAAATATTTTCCCATGGGGCATCTCTGATAAGATCTCTGATGGCTTCCCAGTCAGCCTTTTTATAATATCTTGTTGTTTTGAGCACTGACTCTTCAGTTTTGGCTCTAGAGTTTAGGGCGATTTCGATCATTATGACTGCATGATCAGTGTTCCCGAGTGGGCTGTCAGCATTTGTTATACAATCATTAGGAACTGATCTAGAAGTGAGGTGTGTTGTTCTTGCTGGTCAGGGAAACGGGTTGGAAACGTAACCATTTGGCATAGGGATTGAGATATAGAGAAGCTATGTGTTGTGCTGTTCAATATATGAATGCTCAATTATGAAGTATGATAATTTTGTAGCTTACAGTAAGTCATCTTTTTTTGGGCTTAAAATTTATTGGTATATGAACGATTACTGACTTATATGAATCCAGTAAAATTCGGAATACTACACATAAGACATATATATAAATATATATATATATATATATATATATATATATATATATATATATATATATATATATATATATATATATAATGTGGACACATAACGTCATAAAAATTATAACTTCTGATTATGATATAAATGTATTGTAAGATGATTTGTCTGTCTGTCAAGCTTCAGGGATTAACATTAAATTATTGCATCTTACATGCGTCAAACGTCTCTAGTGGACTCTATTTATTTGTCTCTCATAGTCTTTTCGATGTATCAATAAATTTCATTGAGAGGCTTTGTCTGGCAATTGGTTTGTTATGCAAAATATCATGATAATCACAAATTAAACAGATTGAAAGGACGTATCTTTAGAATATCCATGTTCCATTAAAAATGAAACACTCCTTTTCTCAGCCTATTAAAGAAAGTGGGCGAATATCACATTATTAGTAGTTTAGTTGTAAATTAGGAATCAACTTATATATCCACGCCTTTTCTGAAATGATTATATATATATATATATATATATATATATATGCAGTATCGGCCAATGTATGTCTCTATAAATACTTCCATATAAATCATCACGTGTGTTTCCCGTTTCAGCTGTTTCAAAAGTGGACAATTAAGCCACGTTCTCTTAAAAGCTGTAGCAGATAATTCACGAGATGACATTCAAATTTTATTATGGCAAGAGATTGTGTCAACTAAAGTGAGGATTGGCAAGAAAATATCAGCGTCGTGCTCTGAGAATGATTTTCCTTTTGTTACACACACACATATATATATATACATATTTGCGTGTTTATTATATATATATATATATATATATATATATATATATATATATGCATATTTTATATATATATGTATGTATATATATATATATATATATATATATAATCTCAATCAATAAATTACATAACAAAAAAACACTCATTTCATTTCTGTTACAAACCTATATTTGAATTTCAACAGATATATTTCTTTCCAGTAAGAATATTAACTGCGTTCATAGCTTTTAAAATTACATTAACGACTATATGACGTCACGAAGATTTCCCTCTCTTTAACAGCGCAAGCCCCCCTCCCTTTTGAATTTCTAACGTCTTTTTCCGTTTTTCTGAAATAGAACAGCGTCACACTTTGCACGTGAAACATTTTCAAATATTTTGTACTGGTGTTTTTTGTTTCTTTATCTCATTCATCCAGAGGAAGTCTCGAAATAAAGACGAAACGTCGATGAACACATAATACGGTTTGTTCCTTTTAATTTCTCTATTTTGTCGGAATACTATTTCCATTATTTTCATCATATATATATATATATATATATATATATATATATATATATATATACATATATATGTATATGCGCATATATATATATATGTACATGCGTATATACATATTTATATGCGTATGTATATGTATATCCGTATATATATATATATATATATATATATATATATATATATACTAGCGGGACCTGTTCAAATTCCACAGATACCTTTTTTGCATTATAGAAAATTAGAAAATATCTAAGTTAATTAATACAGAAAATAGTTCATGTATTTATTTATTTGTGGTCTGTTGTATTCATCCCCTATAGTTGTTGCTTCCCGATATTCTGTAAATATGTAGGTTAAGGCGGAATGAAAGTATGAATTTTGTTTTGCTTTTGTGATAGGAAGTTATCCTAGGGAGCTGTATGCTAAAACAAACACACGGACACAGAAACATTCAAGAGAAATAATAATCGGAGTGAGAAAAGGGCAAGCGAAAGAGTGAGTGAGAGAGAAGAAGAAGAAGAAGAAGGAGAGTTGGGAAGAATATATACAGAGAGAGATAGAGAGAGAGAGAGACAAAGAAAGTAGAACAGTTGTAGATAGTTTTGACGCCGTAAAATGTTGTTTTTTTTGCGCAAGAAGAAATGTATAAAGCGAGAGTTAACAAGAGAGATCGAGAGAGAGCCTGGATATAAACACTGTTGTAGGTAGTGTTGACACCATTAAATGTGTGCGTATGTTTTTCACGGCATAAAAAGAAATGTACAAAGCAGGCAAGAGGGAGAGAGCGAGAAATAGGAAATAAAAACTGTTGTAAATAACGTTGATACTGTAAAGTGTTTGGGGTTTTTTTTGCATAAAAGGAAATGTAAAAAGCGAGCGAGATAGAGGAAATAAAAACTGGGGTAGATAATGGTAAGTTTTTTTTTAATTTTACAGAAAAAGAAAGAAAAATTGAGCGAGTGCATGCGCGCGCGAGAGAGAGGAGGAGAAGGAGGAACGAAATAAAAACTGTTGTAGATAGTGTTGACGGTTGTTTTTAGAAGAAAAAGAAATATAAAAAGGCGAGCGAGAGAGCAAGAGAGGGAAGAAAGAAAAACTGCTGTAGATAATGTTGACGTCGTGAAATGTTTGTTGTGTAAAAAACGAGAGAGAGAGAGTAAATAAGAATTGAGAAGGATATATACAGAGAAAGAGGGAGAGAAAGAGAGAGAGAGAGAAAATAAAAACAGATGGCGAGAAAAGTAAAAAGCGAGCGAGGGAGAGAAAGTGAGAGAGAGAGAGAGGAGATAAAAATTGTTGTAGATAATGCTGACGCCGTCAAATGTTTTTTTTTATTTCAACAGAAAAAGAAATATAAAAAGCGAGCGAGAGAGAGTTAAGAAGAATATATATAAAAAAGAAAAGGAAGAGAGATAGAGGAAATAAAAACTGGTGTAGATATTGTTTATGCCGTGAAATGTAAAAAAAAATAGATGCAGCAATTTACTCGGAGGGTAAAATTAGTTATCAATGTAACGCCATATTAGAATGGTACATTAGTATTCATTTAGCATGTGAATACTGTAAATCTATAGTATAGAAATGGTCAGAGCTCAGCCAATAAGAATGAGTAGATAGTCTGGGGAGACTTTATTAGTTTTGAAACGTTAACGGGAAAGATTATGTTATGTCTATGAATTTAGGATCCCGTTATAGAGGTACAAGCACAATATATGTATAATATGTATATCCTACCGGTCTTTACTAGGGGCGGTTGAGGGACTCAATATTTAGAGGGAAAAATAGGAACGACTTCCTCTAAAGATGGTAGCGATTGTGTTGATGTTGCTCCTAGAATGTAATGTAGAATTGTATTATGACAACTAAATGTGTCTAAAATGTCATTCTAAGGTTACATGAGACAATGGTTAATAGTCGAGACATGATAAATTTGTATGTGGCATCTATTGTTGCAAACATACGGTACTTTGGTCTAGAGGGCTATTTCTAAAATCAAAGTATTATATATGGAGATATATGCATATTTAGGCAGCATTTTTTTCTATGGCATATTTCATTAAATAAAATAGACATTTTCTGTCTGTTGATTGTATTTTCAATCCTTTCCAACTTTCAAATAACGGATGTCACTTCTGGCAGGAATTGGCTGATGTGGTCACCATATTTATCACAAGTCCAAGTACTTTCCAATTCTTCAGGATAAATCGTCAGGGATGAATTAATAAATCTGGTTTTAAACAATTTATATGCTATTTTTCTTTTTTTCTCTTCCCTCGTCCGTTATTTTATTTATTTATTTATTTTTACATGGGTTAATTATTTTATTTTATTAATAATTTTATTAATTATTTTTATTCTATTTTATCCTTTTTTTATTGGTTTGCATTAATAGCATTAATAGCATTCTGAAATTATTTAATTAAGTACATTAATATGTTGACTTAGCATTTTCTACCCTACTTTGGCTGGAACTTGGCTGATGATCCAATCGTCATGCAGAATAATGCTCCCATTCACACAGCTGGCAATGTCAAGAGGTTCCTTGAAGAGCATGATATTCCGTGTTTGGATTGGCTTGCACAAACTCTAGACCTCAATCTTCTTGAAAACGTATGGCATTACATACAGCAACAGCTAAGCAATGATAAAATTTCAAATCTGGAACAACTTTGGGCAAAAATGAAAGAGAAGTGGGATGCCCTTTAACCGGAGTATTGCCGCAGACTAATTCAAGAGAATGGTCCAAAATTTTCAGGATGTCAAATTCCAGAAGGACTATGCTACTAAATATTAACTAGTTAATTATGTCCCTGTTGAATTTGTGTTGCATTAAGGTTACATTTAAATAACAATTTTTTTATTGTGCAGAGTTTCTTTTTACCTTCTCGATTTGAAGTTTTTTTTTATTGACGTAAACACTAGGTACTTTAATTAAAAGTCAAATATAAACATGTAAAACTATATAGAAATAAAAGACGAATTAAATAAGGTATACGATGTTTAAAGAGTTACATTCAATTTAGCTTAAATTTGCGGTTCTTGAAAAAATGACACACACACAGACATATATATATATATATATATATATATATATATATATATATATATATATATATATATATATATATAATTAACAAAGTTTGGCAATATTGTTCCAAAACTGGGAACACTTTCTTAGTCATATTGTTGGTGAAATTGTTGATACCGTTTCCAGATCAATAAAACAACTTAACATAAAATTAGCAATAGAAAAAAATGATTAGTAATTAAAGAATGGGGATTAATTGATACGGTTTTCAGACAAGTAAAACTTGAAAAATCCTACCTTGTTAAATATTACTCTTGTTCTAAACGATTAAATCGCCCCTACAAAAAACATGGTGAACCCCGACTTTCATTGAAGTAAAACGTACATGGAACTAAAGAACCAGAACTAGCACCCATACTTACAAAACTGTTTAAACGTTGTCTTAAGGAAAATTGCTTCCCATCACCCTGGAAAATCTCATCAGTATGCCCTGTATTTAAGAATTCAGGTGATCGTTCATCCCCCTCTCGGTACAGGCCAATAAGTCTCCTGTGCGTCATGAGTAAGTTGCTAGAATCTGTGTTAAATAGAGAAGTAATCAACCATCTCAGCAAAAATAACCTTCTTAGTGACACACAATATGGTTTCCGTTCTGCTAGATCTACAGCAGATGTGCTTACAGTTATATCTCATAGGATGGTATGGCATAAAGGTTTACTTCACAAGATCTCTAGCTATGGTATAGCTGGAAATGTCTTCTCAATTATTAAATGATTTCTCTCTGATAGGTTCATAAGAGTAGTAGTTGATGGACAAAAATCAGAAGCTCATAGTATAAATGCTGGAGTCCCTCAGGGGTCGATCCTGGGCCCAACTCTTTTCCTGATCTTCATTAATGATCTTCCAAATCACATCCTTACATCATTCGTAGACATTTTTGCTGATGACACTACCATCTATGGTAGCACATCTAAGACAATAAACGACCAAGTTCTCTCCGATTCTCTCTCCTCTGATCTTGATCACGCTGTACAATGGGGAAAGGAGTGGCTGGTTACTTTTAATGCATCTAAAACCAAGCTCCTATCTTTACATCATCAACGTTCTGATCCCCATCTGGCATCAATTAAAATGAATGGCTCTCGTCTTGGGGAGGCCTTAAGTTTTGACAGGCTTCTGGGTTTGACCTTTATTCCTGATCTTAAATGGAATACGTACATCAAATCTGTTGCCAAGGCCGCTGGAAAAATGGTCAGATCCTTCTGTCGATCCAGTAGATATCTCACTGCTGATGCAATTCTCTATCTATATAAGAGCCAGATACGTCCAAGGATGGAATACTGTTGCCACATATGGACAGGAGCTGCTAGAAAAGACTTGTCCTGCCTTGATAGGGTTCAAAATAGACTTTGTAGCCTGGTGGGAGATGTGCTTTTCTCTTCCCTGCAACCTTTATCTCACAGAAGAGATGTTGCGAGTTTGTCTCTGGTGTATCGTTATTTTCATGGAAAGTGTTCGACTGAGCTTCAATCTATGGTCCCCCCTCGCCAAACTTTCACAAGAAACACTAGACTAGCTGAAAACATTATCAATAATTTTCCCCACTCTTTATCTGTGCCTAAACCTAAACATAGATTCCATGATCAAAGCTTCTTTCTTAGAACTGCACGCCTGTGGAATTCTTCCGTTTTCCTGCTTTCCAGCTGTCTATAATATGGTTGTCTTCAAGTCCAACGTGAACAAGTTTCTGATGAGCCGTTCCACTTAAGTTAACAAATTTACCGAACTTCCATTACTATCGATTACTATATTGTCTTTTTGACTACTCTACACTCTTTAACCCTTATCCTTGAGTGGCCTATCGGCCTTGATAAGTGGTGACGCCTATGTAAAAAAAAAAAGATTAGTTTTATTATTAGAATATTTATTAATGGATTATGCATTATTATTTGTTAAGTATTTATATGAACATAATTCCTGAATTGTTATTTTCTTTTGAAGCCACGTATAACCCCAGCAAATTATGGATGGATGGCAAACGTAGGTTAAATCTATGGTTATGAAATTAATATCAGGCTTTTAAAAACTTAAATGGTTATAGGTAAATAAAATAGCTTACCATAAAATTAGCAATTGAAAAAAATTAATTAGTAATTAAAGACTGGGGATTAATTGATACTGTTTTTAGACAATTAAAACTTGAAAAATCCTACCTTGTTAAATATTACTCTTGTTCTAAACGATTAAATCCAAAAAGAAAAACCAAGGCGAACCTCCACCTTTATAGAAGTAAAACGTACATGGAGCTAAAGATTAGTTTTATTATTAGAATACTTATTAATGGGATATGTATTATTATTTTTCAAGTATCTAAGAACAATTCCTGAATCGTGATTTTGTTTTGAACCCCAGCAAAGTATTGATGGAAAGCAAACGTAAGTTAAATCTATGGTATTAAAATTAGCATCAGAGTTAAGATATGTTTTTAAAAACTTATATTTTGAATAGGTTAGCCTAGTTTTAATTGTTTAATGAATAAATAAATCATGAATGCATATTAGTACCAAAGTAGAAACATCGAAAGGTCTTGGTTACCTCCCTTTCGCCGTTATGTGTACTTATTAGAATTTTGGTAACTTAACTCAACTAAATCTTTAAATCCCGAACTTACGGAATTATCTCCCCTCAACACCGAAGATATCCGATAATCGTTAATCCTAATAGAAGAGAACAAAAGAAAATAAAAATAAAAAATAGATTGAGATCCTTAATTTTAAATCAAGAATGAGAATGAAATAAGTATAAAGTAATGTTAAACTTTATTTTCTTATTAAATAAGTTTTAAACTTAAAATAAAGTTTAAATAAGGTAGCCGATACTTTGTAAATAAACAAAGCATATTCCCGGATACGAAACTAACATACAATCGTAACGATTTAACTTATTTGATATGGCCAGATTATAAAGATAAAAATAAAAATTTTTTTTAAAAAGTTAAATTAAATAAAGAAATTTAGAAATCTAAATTAATAAATACACGAATAGTATTAATAAAACATATTAAATGGTTATAGGTATTTAGTGGTAACATCGTATGATTTTTTTTTTTAAATAGAGATACGAAAGTAGGTGAATTTAAAAAAAAATACTTTGCAAGGATGCGACTGGGGTAAAACAGTTTCGCTTGTTTTCTTCTTCTTACAAGGGAAATGTTTTCCATAATGTTTTATTGTTACAGTGCTTTTTATTCAACAAGTCTGAAGAAAGGCTGTTCTTGTGAAAATTTTCTAACGACATAGTGTTTGAATTTGTCCAAATGGTCTTGAAAAAATTGTAACTAACAATGAAATACACTTTTTGTTGCTATCAATCCATTCTTTGAAGTCTTGTTTTTTATTAAAACAGTATATATATATATATATATATATATATATATATATATATATATATATATATATATATATATATATATATATATATATATAATCATACAAAATGTAATTCATTCGGCTCAATTTATATTGTTCAAATTAAAAAAAAAAGTGAATTTGTAAAGCTTTGGGATTTGTATAAAATAAAATAAGAAAGGAAGAAATAGACAAACACTAAGTATAGGATGGCTCAGTTGGTCAGTTAATTTCAAATTAAAATTAACTAGACGAAGTAAATTTGAATTTTTAAAACATAATCTAAAAGTAAGGAATATTTGAATATGTGTTAAAAATATCTAGGAAAATAACTTTAAGGGAACAAACGCTGATCAACTCAGCTTTAGTATATATATATATATATATATATATATATATATATATATGTGTGTGTGTGTGTATGTGTGTGTATGTATACATGTATATATACGTATAGTGCACAAACCCTACCTTTTATAACATTTAATATTTTTGAAAAATAATTACCGTCTGTTATAAATATTAGACAAGTTTAAAAAATTGAGGTTCAAACAATACTATCTAAGTTTTATTTATGTCTTTTCTCATCAAGTTCAATTTGATCGCTTCCGTCCATGTAATCTTTCATCTTCCTCTTTATACTGAACTTTCTACATTGACCGTTTTATCCACCTGCGAATGCAAGATTTATTATAATCCTTTCAAGTTTTTGCTATACCGTCGAACATATTATACTGTCTAGATTTTATTTTTCTCTTTGCTTATCAGATCTAAGCTTATCCTTGAAACTCGGATTACACATCCATTATGCCATTTTCATATCCTTTCTCTCCATGCAACGCATGTCTTTAACTCTTTCTGACCAGGAGTGTTTTATGTATAACCGTTTTGTTTCATACGGTTTAGAGAATGCATAAAACCAAATAAACCAAACGTATTTAGTAAGTAATACATAAACAATGACGATAACTTTAAATATGTATTTAGCAATATACAAAATATAAAATACGCAAAAAAAACATGTATTTACTAAAACCTTTCCAAAAAGACAATATTAACTAATATTAGCTAATTATGTGGCATTTGCTACATATTCTAATCTCGCAAACGAAGCGATTTAAAAAGTTTTTGTGCTGGTAATAATCAAGTCAAACACAGTGGTATAATTTATTGTATATGTTAAGAACTTTAATATCGAAATTTTCCCAAAATAAATGATTTCGACATTAAATGGCTAAAAAAAAAGGTTAATATGGCGTAAAACAAACAACAAATATAGACAATACCCTAAAAGTTATCATGAAAACTACTGAATTTTATTTGTAGGTCATTTATCAACTTTTTCATTATTTTAATAAATAAGATCGTCTAATCATTAAAGATCAAATACGAAAGGTAGGTGATAATTATCTGGTGTCAACAAAACCAAAAAATATTAAGATGTTGCCTATTTCAAAATCAATCGTTAAGACGTCGCCTATTTCAAAATCAATCGTTAAGACGTCGCCTATTTCAAAATCAATCGTTAAGACGTCGCCTATTTCCAAATCAATCGTTAAGACGTCGCCTATTTCAAAATCAATCGTTAAGACGTCGCCTATTTCCAAATCAATCGTTAAGACGTCGCCTATTTCAAAATCAATCGTTAAGACGTCGCCTATTTCAAAATCAATCGTTAAGACGTCGCCTATTTCAAAATCAATCGTTAAGACATCGCCTATTTCAAAATGAATCGTTTCAAAATCGAAGAAGATGTTTGTGGCAAATCCCTCATCGCCAGTGTTCTGACCTAACAGGCCAGTAATAATCAAGTCAAACAAGTGGTATGAGTAACAAAAGTATGTTACAGAAGTATACGTCATGATTCTGGGTTCATAACTGCTATCGGTAACTGCCATGAAGTTCATTTATTCCTGCAATAGGTAAATCAGTTAACCCCATAAAAATGGGTAACCGATATTTATTTATATAAACTGGAATTTACGATATTTGATTTGGAACTACTTTGAAATGTGCAACACTAAACCCCATTAGATTTGCTGATTTCACATATTTCGTTTACTCCTTCCACCGATTTCAATACCAGAGAGAAATTCGTTCAACTTTGAAAACACAGCATCAGGTAAAATAGCGATTAAATCCAACAAGTTTTCCCTTCATTGTGATTCTCTTTCACCAAGTCACGTGCTTGCAAATCAGTGAGTTGCAGCGGTATTTCTATTAACGCATCATCAAGATTGCAGTCAAATAAATTCTGGTAAAAAGAGAATGTAAATTTGATAATCCAAGTCTTTTTAAGTCGCGAATAATCTGCTTCGGAAAGTTGAGGTTGGCATCAGCGATTCCAGTATGAGCATGGGAATGGGGGCAATACAAAAGTTGTTACGACCCGACAGGGCTACAAAACCGACCCGACCATCTGTAAATGTGGAAAGGAGGACCATTACGATGCAGCACTGCCTTGTCTACGGCCTACTTCTTAACCAGTGCAGCTTAAAAAAAAAAAAACTTTTATAAAATAGAACAAAATTGCAGAGAAATGTATACAAAAAATTGTGGAACTTGTATGACGAAAGACATGCAAAGAAGAGGCATGAAACGTTTGGAAACAATGCAGGGACAGTGGATTGCCGAAGTTTGATAATTCGCTGGTGATTTTATTGTATTCTCTACAAACTCGCATATAAGTCCTAGTATTGATAAATATAATGGAAAGGAAGTTGCGAGCTGCTTTCTTTAAGTTTCCAGAATTTTTTAAAAAGCATTTAAAATTGCGGTAGACTCTTAAAAATCAAGTATCTAATTGCTATGCATCTTATGAGAGGACTGACAAATTTTTATGATTTCAGGTTAAAATGAACAGCTACAACAGGAATTAGAATACACCCTACTAAAGTTCGATTGTCACAGCTGGTGATTTTAAAAATGCAATCTGAAAGTGACAATTCTTTAGAAGAACGCTATGCAATAAAATTCTGTTTTAAACTTGGAAAAAATGCCACAGAAACGTATGGAATGATACAAACTGCTTTTGGACCATCTTGCATGAATCCAGCAATTTTTAGGCGGCTTAAGAGATTCAGAGAATGCAGGGAGTCTGTGAGAGATAAGTATGGGAGGAGTAAAGAATTCAGAACACCAAAATTGATTGGCCAAATAAAGAATTTCATGAATAAGAATCGTACTGTATCTATGGAGACAATAAGTGCATAGTTTGATCTCAGTGAGGGAACTGTATGCACAATTATTCGCAAGGAACTGAAGATGCATACGGCATAATCACATTGACACACCGGTTCCTGAAGGATCACCGAAGTTAAGCAACGTTGAGCCTGGTCAGTACTAAATGGGTGACCATTTGGCACTTCCTGGTGCTATATGTGCTCTCCGCTTATCTCGGCATTGTTTCCAGTCGTTCTGGTCTTCTCCTTGCCACTGGACCTAAACAGTGTCGATTCAGGAGAGGCGTGGTTAGGGATTGCGTGACCCTTGCTTCACAATTACACGCGCAATTACCCCTACAGGGGTATCCTTTGTCTTTCGAGACTGAACGGAGGCATCGGTCAATCAAAGATGCAGAGATTTGTGCTAAGTTTGTCCAAAGGGTGCTCAGAGAAGATCCTAGATGGGTGTCAAAACAGTTCCTCACTCTCCCTAAAGTTCAGACCTTGCTCCCTGTGACGTTTGGTTATTGTCGAAACTCAAGGAAAACTTTAGATGCAGTCTTTATGAGACAATTGAGCAAATGAAATAAGCTGTGACGGGGGTCATTGACATGCTCACACAAGAGGATTTTTATGCGGCCTTCCAGGAATTGTCGTAACGGTAAAACAAATGAATTACAGCCAAAGGAGATTACTTCAAAGGGGACTACAGTTTCATATATGTACTATTTATGAAAAATGTCTGGAAACTTATTTAAGGCACTTCGTAATTTGAAAATTATTCGATGTTCTCATCCTAATTTGGACACCTGAAGCTATCATCCCCTCACACACACACACTCTTGCATACTATGTAGAAATCGCAGCTAACTTGAACATTTCTCTAAAGTCATAAGTTCAGTTCATTCGCGTGGGATATGCTGTCAACCAAGAATGACAACTTTGACAGACAATCGGAAGTGGATCAGCTAAAGTCTTCTTGGAGAGAGAAAACTATCCATTACTATTTGGATTTTATATGAAAAAAAAAACATGAGCAAGTCACCTCGTTGTTGTATGATAAGACATTACACAATTCAGAATCAATTTCTTGAAGAGAAGTTCGAGCTTGTGTTCATTAAGTGCACATGACGCTGAATACAATTGATTACAGAAACGATTGGTTGCAGTACACAAGTGATACCTCAAGTCTTCCCCGCAAAATGCATGCTGATTTATAATGCAACTAGCAAGAAGACCCAATGTTGCCCGGGATTAAATGATGATTAACGAATGTTTCACATTCTCATATTTTTATTGTCATCGAAATCGGTGAAATCGACCATTTTTCAATCAAATCGATTGATTTCTTGCTCTAGTTGAGGACCCATTGCGGTACATCGAAAGGGAGCTTCACGTGCCCCTTGCAGTATATTAGTCCACAATACATTGTAGTCTACATTGCACTGTAGAGAACCTACTGTCGATTTTATAAAATTACTTATATATATATAGTAGCTTGAATTAAAGTTTAAAATGCAAAAGTCAAGAAGCATGTTTCAGGCATGCTCTAAACAGAAACATTTCATTTCATATCTGAGAACCTACTATTGATTTTATATGCCTGGCCTTACTGCTTGTGCGGTGATAATGGCTGGAATTTAAGGTTGAAATGAAAAAGTCAAATATCATAGTGCAATTGTGCTTTAAATAGAAACATTCATTTCGAACATAACCTTGTCATATCAAAGAACTAATTGCTGATTTTATATCTTGGGCCTTTCGGCTTGTATGGTAATAAAACTTTGTACTTGGGATGTTAGGCTATGAACGGTGTTAACTTTAGTCAAAATCACCTGGACATTCTTTCACCGAATTATTTCCATTATCGATATTTATCAAAGACATTCCAATACAAAATCCTATCTAAGAACACTGCCAGGCACATAAGTACCTTCATGCGAAATTTCATGAAAATTAGCCCAGCCGTATTCGAGTCCATAGGGAAGGAACTCATAGACACACAAATTTTTTTTTATATTATAGTAAAGATAGAGATATATAAATCGCAGAGTTTAAAGAAAAATCTTGCAATTTAGTTTCGATTTGTCCCACCAGATATTGTTTCATCCGAAACATTTGCTGCTTGAAGCATATACTTTTTGATGCGCTTCCTGTCAGTAAATAATTTTTCTCTGGCATCTCATATTTTATAACTCGATCGAGTGATAGATTTTTTTTTCAGAAAAAAAAACAAAAAAACTTAAATTCTAAATAACGTTTCATGACATCAAATTTCCCAGAATGCAACTTTTCAGAAAATTTTGAAGATGTTGACAGATATTTTTGTTTACAAAGTATTTTTACATATAACGTTTAAGTTTTTTTTTTTTTTATTATTTATACACTTTTTTGTTTGCATTCATTCCTTAACGTTTAAGTTTGTTTGTGTGTGTGTTTTTTTTTTAATTATTTATACGCTTTTTTGTTTGCATTCATTCCTTAACGTTTAAGTTTGTTTGTGTGTGTGTTTTTTTTTATTATTTATACGCTTTTTTGTTTGCATTCATTCCTTAACGTTTAAGTTTGTGTGTGTGTGTTTTTTTTTAATTATTTATACGCTTTTTTGTTTGCATTCATTCCTTAACGTTTAAGTTTGTGTGTGTGTGTTTTTTTTAATTATTTATACGCTTTTTTGTTTGCATTCATTCCTTAACGTTTAAGTTTGTTTGTGTGTGTGTGTTTTTTTTATTATTTATACGCTTTTTTGTTTGCATTCATTCCTTAACGTTTAAGTTTGTGTGTGTGTGTTTTTTTTTATTATTTATACGCTTTTTTGTTTGCATTCATTCCTTAACGTTTAAGTTTGTTTGTGTGTGTGTTTTTTTATTATTTATACGCTTTTTTGTTTGCATTCATTCCTTAACGTTTAAGTTTGTTTGTGTGTGTGTTTTTTTTATTATTTATACGCTTTTTTGTTTGCATTCATTCCTTAACGTTTAAGTTTGTGTGTGTGTTTTTTTTTATTATTTATACGCTTTTTTGTTTGCATTCATTCCTTAACGTTTAAGTTTGTGTGTGTGTGTGTTTTTTTTATTATTTATACGCTTTTTTGTTTGCATTCATTCCTTAACGTTTAAGTTTGTTTGTGTGTGTGTTTTTTTTTTATTATTTATACACTTTTTTGTTTGCATTCATTCCTTAACGTTTAAGTCTGTTTGTGTGTGTGTGTTTTTTTATTATTTATACGCTTTTTGTTTGCATTCATTCCTTTACGTTTAAGTTTGTGTGTGTGTGTGTGTTTTTTATTATTTATACGCTTTTTTGTTTGCGTTTATTCCTTAACGTTTAAGTTTGTTTGTGTGTGTGTGTTTTTTTTTATTATTTATACGCTATTTTGTTTGCATTCATTCCTTAACGTTTAAGTTTGTGTGTGTGTTTTTTTTTTATTATTTATACGCTTTTTTGCTTGCATTCATTCCTTAACGTTTAAGTTTGTGTGTGTGTGTTTTTTTTATTATTTATACGCTTTTTTGTTTGCGTTTATTCCTTAACGTTTAAGTTTGTTTGTGTGTGTGTTTTTTTTTTTATTATTTATACGCTTTTTTGTTTGCGTTTATTCCTTAACGTTTAAGTTTGTTTGTGTGTGTGTTTTTTTTTTATTATTTATACGCTTTTTTGTTTGCATTCATTCCTTAACGTTTAAGTTTGTGTGTGTGTGTTTTTTTTATTATTTATACGCTTTTTTGTTTACATTCATTCCTTAACGTTTAAGTTTGTGTGTGTGTGTTTTTTTTTATTATTTATACGCTTTTTTGTTTGCATTCATTCCTTAACGTTTAAGTTTGTGTGCGTGTGTTTTTTATTATTATTTATACGCTTTTTTGTTTGCATTCATTCCTTAACGTTTAAGTTTGTGTGTGTGTGTTTTTTTTTATTATTTATACGCTTTTTTGTTTGCATTCATTCCTTAACGTTTAAGTTTGTGTGTGTTTGTTTTTTTTAATTATTTATACGCTTTGTTGTTTGCATTCATTCCTTAACGTTTAAGTTTGTGTGTGTGTGTTTTTTTTTATTATTTATACGCTTTTTTGTTTGCATTCATTCCTAAACGTTTAAGTTTGTTTGTGTGTGTTTTTTTTTATTATTTATACGCTTTTTTGTTTGCATTCATTCCTTAACGTTTAAGTTTGTGTGTGTGTGTGTTTTTTTTTATTATTTATACGCTTTTTTGTTTGCATTCATTCCTTAACGTTTAAGTTTGTGTGTGTGTGTTTTTTTTTATTATTTATACGCTTTTTTGTTTGCATTCATTCCTTAACGTTTAAGTTTGTGTGTGTGTGTTTTTTTTTAATTATTTATACGCTTTTTTGTTTGCATTCATTCCTTAACGTTTAAGTTTGTTTGTGTGTGTTTTGTTTTATTATTTATACGCTATTGAGTTTGCATTCATTCCTTAACGTTTAAGTTTGTGTGTGTGTGTTTTTTTTATTATTTATACGCTTTTTTGTTTGCGTTTATTCCTTAACGTTTAAGTTTGTTTGTGTGTGTGTGTGTTTTTTTTATTATTTATACGCTTTTTTGTTTGCATTCATTCCTTAACGTTTAAGTTTGTGTGTGTGTGTTTCTTTTATTATTTATACGCTTTTTTGTTTGCATTCATTACTTAACGTTTAAGTTTGTGTGTGTGTGTTTTTTTATTATTTATACGCTTTTTTGTTTGCATTCATTCCTTAACGTTTAAGTTTGTGTGTGTGTGTTTTTTTTAATTATTTATACGCGTTTTTGTTTGCATTCATTCCTTAACGTTTAAGTTTGTTTGTGTGTGTGTGTTTTTTTTTAATTATTTATACGCTTTTTTGTTTGCATTCATTCCTTAACGTTTAAGTTTGTGTGTGTGTTTTTTTTAATTATTTATACGCTTTTTTGCTTGCATTCATTCCTTAACGTTTAAGTTTGTGTGTGTGTTTTTTTAATTATTTATACGCTTTTTTGTTTGCGTTTATTCCTTAACGTTTAAGTTTGTTTGTGTGTGTGTGTTTTTTTTTATTATTTATACGCTTTTTTGTTTGCGTTTATTCCTTAACGTTTAAGTTTGTTTGTGTGTGTGTGTTTTTTTTAATTATTTATACGCTTTTTTGTTTGCATTCATTCCTTAACGTTTAAGTTTGTGTGTGTGTGTTTTTTTTATTATTTATACGCTTTTTTGTTTGCATTCATTCCTTAACGTTTAAGTTTGTGTGTGTGTGTTTTTTTTATTATTTATACGCTTTTTTGTTTGCATTCATTCCTTAACGTTTAAGTTTGTGTGTGTGTGTGTTTTTTTATTATTTATACGCTTTTTTGTTTGCGTTTATTCCTTAACGTTTAAGTTTGTGTGTGTGTGTGTGTTTTTTTATTATTTATACGCTTTTTTGTTTGCATTCATTCTTTAACGTTTAAGTTTGTGTGTGTGTGTTTTTTTTTTATTATTTATACGCTTTTTTGTTTGCATTCATTCCTTAACGTTTAAGTTTGTTTGTGTGTGTTTTTTTTTATTATTTATACGCTTTTTTGTTTGCATTCATTCCTTAACGTTTAAGTTTGTTTGTGTGTGTGTGTTTTTTTTTTATTATTTATACGCTTTTTTGTTTGCATTCATTCCTTAACGTTTAAGTTTGTGTGTGTGTGTTTTTTTTATTATTTATACGCTTTTTTGTTTGCATTCATTCCTTAACGTTTAAGTTTGTTTGTGTGTGTGTTTTTTTTATTATTTATACGCTTTTTTGTTTGCATTCATTCCTTAACGTTTAAGTTTGTTTGTGTGTGTGTTTTTTTTTATTATTTATACGCTTTTTTGTTTGCATTCATTCCTTAACGTTTAAGTTTGTGTGTGTGTGTTTTTTTAATTATTTATACGCTTTTTTGTTTGCGTTTATTCCTTAACGTTTAAGTTTGTGTGTGTGTGTTTTTTTTATTATTTATACGCTTTTTTCCTTAACGTTTAAGTTTTTTTTTTTTAATTATACGCTTTTTTGTGTACATTCATTTCTTAATGTTCTGAATTTTTGAGATGAAGGTTGATAATTTGGAGCATTTAGATTATTCTGCAAGGGCCCGAGGCGTAATGGATAAAGTAGTTGGTACTTTTAGTAGTAAGTTACACTCTTTTGGAGATTAAATATTATATCCTCCATACGGGCGGGTCCTGGATATGAACTTAAACTATATCCGATGGTGAGGCCCCAGCTTGCGGGCTTTGGGGAGTGCGGAGCCACCCTTTAATAGCTATTGCTCCCAGGTCCACTCTGACCCGGAGTGGTAGTACCTGTTAGGGTCCCAACTATGAGTTAAATAGAAACCAACATGAAAAAAAAATATATTCTATTAAAAATTTTTTCTTCAAAATCACTGGATTCGGCATTAAATAACCTGAAAAGGGTTGATAGGCCGTAAAACAAAAACAACCAACCAATCCATGCGGGCGACACTCAAAATGCAATTGCGGATTATTTAGGACTTCTATCTGGGCATTAAGACTGAAACGATTAAATGGATTAAATAGAGAATCCGGTTCGAATATCCATGCAAATTTCAGAATTGCACAGAAAGATACACCTGAAGGAGATCGGAGATTACATCGACCGAAACGTGTGAAAATAACACTAAAGATAAGAACAGTAGTCTGAATATTACAAATAATACGGTTTCATTCTTTGTTTTTCTTTTTGAAGTGACAACATCGGTGTTCTTTATAGATATACGTATTTTACTGTCACTACTTTTTCTCTTTTCTTGTTTTCTTCCAATGTCGTTGGCGTCAGTCTAGTGTTTGTTTTCTAGTTTGCTACGGCTAGTATCTTTTCAGTATAACTAGCTGAAATAAACTTTGCACAAAAAGACGATGTTCATTTGGATTTTAGTTTCAGTTAAATCTAGTGCGGACATCATTATACATGAAAAAGAAACAAGTATTTATTTAACCTTTATCCTGTCCTATAGGGTTTACCTTTCGATTCTATTTTTTTTAAATATAAGTTTATCTTAGCTTTTTGTGGCAGTTTATGTGAAAGCAATATACAAGAACTATTGAAATCGAGATTGTTTAGTACATATATGCGATAAAAATCGAATTTGAAATAAAATCATGAATTTTACGCAACTTCAAAAATTGTTCTGTTTAAGGATCAATAGCAGGAAAAAGATTAAGCAATTTGTTTGTTGGCTTGTTTGCAACTGTCCGTCTTGGGAGACGATAGTGTAGAAGTGGAGCTACATAGCCTAGGCAGGGTGATATGGGAGGATAGCTGTTGCCTATGCAGCAGTTCCGACTCTCTGCTGAGCCAGAGGACCCAAGGGAAAGATAGAATAGATACAGCTTGGCTCTAATTGCTCTGCAGGAGTTGCTAGTGATGACAATATAAAGTCAGGCTTCCTTAGGGATTCCAGCTACAAATTTCTTGATTTCCAGTGCAGACTGACCGATCACAGAGTTTTAAAAAGTTTGAAAACCTGTCAAAACATGACGATTCAAATCTCTGGTGTTCATTCATCACTAGATAGATAGATAGATAGATAGATAGATAGATAGGTAGGTTTACGCTTTCAGCCTTTCCCCTGATGAAGTAATCCCACAAGGCAGCGGAGGTTTTTTAATCAGAGTTGCCTTCTAGGTAAGCAACGTTGACGAGCCTCACCTGCCTGAAGTGACTGGTTTGAAGGTGCCAGTGGATTGCCTTTGTCCCCTTTTTCCCTTTTAGTATAAACAGTTTCGCTGGGCTTATTAGCTAAACCACATAAGATGGAACCGGACTTGGTTTTCAGAGGCTATTTGAGACGCACACAAGGAGGGCATTTTTTTAGGGAGAGGGAGCTAATCCCCACTACCACTCTCGGTTGTGACAACCTTTAAAAAAGAGAAAGAAAAAAATTACTAACTTATTAAAGAGAAATGGTTGACACAGTGAACAAAGATCTTAAGGAGCATTTCGTGTTTTGCAATTATCAAAGCTTTCTCTCAGTTATTACAGTATTACTGGTCAACCGTCTTGTTCAATGTTCCAGGTGCAGACTGATTGTAAAGCCTTTGTTTTCTCTGTTTGACCAAATGTGACACCATTTTTCATCTCGATTCGTATCTCTGTTTTGTCAAACCCATTTGACCTCATAATTTGTGTTTTAACCTACAGGTCACATATCTATGATTCAGTCTCTGGCAACCGATGTGTTTGTCAGATTTCGTATCACCACATTCTGTACTGCTTGCCTGACTCCAAAATTCATACTAGATCATTATACATCTCTTTTACAACACAGGGCCATCCACTATGTAACACGTATGAATAATAATGTATCAGATCATCTGTGGCACAGTGGCATGGCGAGATGAATAACCTGGCCTCTTGGGTCATAGTTTGCTAACTATAGAATAGAATAGGAAGGTCACTAATTTTGTCATTTCCAATATCAATCATTGCATTAATATTTTGATATTCTTTTTTATATTCTCCCATTTTTCTTTAATCAGGGTTTTTTTGAAATGAACGCTAATGTTACCTTATCATAAAATTTCAGTATAACTGTAATGTTAACACACATTTCGCTGCCCAACTCCCTACGTAGCATTCTTGCAATTCTGGTATCAAATAGTAGCCCCTTCTGACTTTATTGTTTGGAGTGAATTAGCTGTAAAAAAAAAAAAAGCAACAAAACTTTTTGGTTTAACTATTTCAGTCGGCTAAATAAAGGAACTTCTTTTTTCTTTATATATGTGGAACACATTATCATAGGATTTCTTCCCTGCAGAAGACAACATTGACATAGTCGTCTTAAAATTCAACAAATACTTGTAAAACATAATCATAAGTAATTAATTTTTTATCATTCCTTCATCATTTTCAATCCTCCCATAATATTCTTCTGTAATGTTTTGACCCTTTGGGCTGTGATCATAGCGTGGTGTCTGTGTTAATTGTGGCAAGCAGGGTCAAAGGTCAAAACATTATTATTAACATTATTATTATTATTAACTGATTCGAGTAACGGAGGGTCACGGGATCAATTATTATGATTAGAAAAATAAACAATTAAATTGATAAAAACATGATTGACATATAATATCGCAAAAGGAATATGAAAATAGAAAATAGATATAAACATGACTTGTGGTTTGCATTAACAAATAACTAGATTGGGGTTACATCAGCTATTGGTCTGAGACGTAATGAGACGTGATGAAATGTAGATTTGGGGAGATTCTACGAGGGGCGTGCAATAAGTAATGCCTCTGACCCACTTCCAGTTGTCTGATCTAGCTTAAATTTTGCTTGTGCAATGATTTATATCTCTACGGGTTATGTGGCAAATTACATCTCTGAACTACTTGTGGTTTCTGTTTTACAGGTGTTTGAACTGAGTCAGGTGTGAAATGAAGCATGTTGAATGTCGAGCAGTAATCCAGTTTTTGTATTTGAAAGGACGCAAACCACAGGAGACTTTTGATGAAATGAAAGAAACTTATGGTGATAATGTTCCATCATATGACCTTGTAAAACGCTGGCATCGTGAATTCAAACATGGTCGGGAGTCTATGGAAACAGCTCCCAGATCTGGTCACCCCCCCCCTTTCTGCTATTGATGAGCCATCTGTCCGTGAAGTTGAGGCTGCCATTTTGGAAGATCGGCTCATTACTATTCGCCAAATAGCCCAAGATGTTAAGATTAGTAAGGGTCTGTGGAAACTATCATTCATGACCATTTGCATATGCATAAGGTGTCTGCCAGATGGATTCCCAGGTTGCTCACACCATTCCAGAAGCGAGAATGCATCGAGTGCTCGAGGATGAATTTGATGTGCCAAGAAGATGAGTCAAAGTTTTTCAAAAGACTGATAACACAGGATGAAACCTGGGTCGATCACTGTGATCCAGACACTAAAGCCCAGTCAATGCAGTGGAAGCACTTGGACTCACCACCTCCAAAGAAAGCAAGGGTTCAGCCCTCCTCTGGCAAGGTCATGCTCACAGTCTTCTGGGACCAGGATGGAGTAGTGATGACAAATTTCCAGGCAAAGGGTACCAAACTTACAGGAGTCAATTATGGTTCACTTTTGCAGAAATTAAGGGAAGCTGTCAAAATCAAGAGGCGGGGCAAGATCAGCAGAGGTACTCTCCTCCTGCAGGACAACGGTCCGGTCCACAACTTGCATGTCGCCAGATCAGAAGCACGGGCGTGTGGTTATGAAATCCTACCCCATCCTCCTTTCTCTCCTGACCTTGCACCCTCTGACTCTCACCTCTTCCCAGCCGTAAAGTGGTTTTTGAAAAGAAAGCGTTTCCCAGATGATGCAGCCTTGATTTCTGAAGTCACGTCGTGGTTAGAGGACCAACCTGGGGTGTTCTACAAAAACGGTCTCCAGAGCTGCATCAAACGATGGGAGAAATGCATAACTCTGGGTGGTTCCTATGTAGAGAAAGACTAATAACTGTGCCAAGTTTTGTTGCTCTACTATTATGGGAAGTGAGTCAGGGGCATTACTTATTGCAATCCCCTCGTCGGCAGTCATTAGCTGGACATCAGAGAGAACGAACGACTCAAAGAGGAGAGTTAGTCTCTCCATGGCACAGGGAGCGGCGTCATTTCAGGCAGCTAAGATGTAAAAACGTGTAATCTCTGAAGATGCTGGCCAGATCATGAAAATAAATGTTTGTAAATAATTTAGGTATGTCTTGTTTTATTTAGATCTGTTAAAAAGAACTGTTTGTTTACAACTGTTTTGATACGTCCACGTCAATCAGTTCTTGTTAGAACTGTTGCATAAATGTTAAAATATATACACTAGACGATCAACTAAATGATGCAACGTGTATACATACACGCATTTACACGTACATGAATATACAGATAAAATATAAAAACCCACTATTCAACGTGTACGTCGTTATGGAATATATTCACACACACATTATACAACAGACCCCTTTTTAGAGCCCCACAATATAACACTTCAACTCATAATCTATACATTTCACTGACCCTTATCCTCGAGTGAATTTTAGTCTTGCTAACTTGTGATTCATTAGAAAATAACAAAATGAATATCGTTATATGTTTTTGGATGGATTCGAAAGCTAAGTTTCCTTTTTTTAGAGAAAGTGTTTTCTTATGTTAAGAGTAGAAACAAATACAATACCTTAAGCTTTTCTGAGATCATAAATATTTTCAAATTAAATTTCAATTGCTATATACTATGTGCTTCATCGTTGGCAGAACAGATACTACACTTGGATTTTAGAAGCTTTATATGTCGTGCAAAAGAATATGGATCTTTCTTAAATATGTTCTAATATGCATAAAAGCGGTATTGTTCAATAGTCTGGAACGCTTAAGTTTGAAATAGTATTTTCATCGTTCAATGCACAACAAACGTGATTATGTGATTCAGATGAGTCCTCACATTATTAAGAGAGGCTTTGTCAATCGGTCTGTCGGTTGATCAGTCGCACTTACATTTCCATGTGTTCCTGAAACAGTAAGGAATACAGATCTTGAAATGTGTTCTTGGATGTATAAGAGAGACATTGTTCTATAGTCAGTCAGGCTTCAGTTTTATTATATAGCATTTTAGTTGATTTATCATGCTTAAGTTTCTAATAGCATTTTCATTGGTTTACCATGCTTAAGCTTGACGGTTCTGAATTTTTTGAGATGAAGATTGGTTATTTGTATTATTATTCATTGGACTATTGTTCTCATTTTGAGCGTGATTTTCACAACGTTTTGGTCGATATAACCTCCGACCTTCTTCAGGTGTATCTCGTCGAACTCGGGAATGTTTCTGTCAAACTCGGGAATTTGGACGGAATTTCGAGCGGAACCCTTTATTTACTTCATGGAGGTAGGGTGCTCTTGTTCCGTCAGCCATAACTGGATAGGGGTCCTAAGTAATTCGCAAATGTATATTTCGGTCGCCCACACTGAGGATTGAACCTTCAACCTTCAGGAGAATATCACTTTTACAATTGATTTTCCCAGTACTCTAACCACTGCGCCACGGGTCCTTACGGAGGTTATATTGACCGAAACGTTGTGAAATCACACTGAAAATGTGAACAGTAGTCCGATGAATAATAATACAAATGCTTAAGTTTGTAATAATATTTTCATTGGTTTATCGTGCTTACGTTTGTAATAGCATTTTCATTGTTAGATGTGAAAAGTGAAGGGATGAATATTGTTTTACATTAAGTTGGCCACCTATGAATTCATGAATATACGATCTGGATGAAAGAAGTAGAAGAGCTCTCAGAGAATATCAAAATCAATACTTACCGGAAGTAGAGAACAGCGCCATTGAGCCGTACCGGATGTAGCCCTCCTCTGACACACACTATTCACACTACAAATGAACAATTAATAAGAAAGTTGGCTTCATTTTCCCCACAGGCCTATAAACCTCACCGGTTACCATCACGACGATTACACTCATTGTTCCGTGTTGCTACAAAAGCTTACACAACTTTGTTAATATTGTCTGATAGTAAATGGTTTAAATACTTATTCATTTTCTGGCGCTTGAATTCAACAAGTATCAAGAAGAAAATAATGGTATTAGTTTCCAAAATCAATGAAATATGATTTTGTATTACTTCACATGTGTAATGGTTTAATTCAAATATGAATTGGTGCAACAATTTTTGGTACTTTTTCATTATTAGAGTGAAATTCAAAATCCGAAATATTGAATTTCCAATAAAACCAATAGTATCTACTTAATTGTCATGTCACGGTAATGAATATATCCAAAAATTATGAAAAACGATTAGGTAGAAAATTAATTATTAATGTAAATAGTTTTCGAAGACAATTAGCGGAAAATGGGTTTTGCTAAAAAAAAAAAAGAAAAAAAAAAGAAAGTAGAGAGTTCAATTTATAACAAGGGAAGTAATCATTTTCTGAAATCTTGGACCAATTTAGCAAAACTCAATTTTCGCTCATTGTTTTCGAAAACCGTTTTCATAACATACCATATATTTCAGCGTATAAGGCGACCTTCAGATAAGACGCGGTACAAAATTGGTGCAAATTTTAATAAATTTATCATATATCGATTGTATAAGACGATTGCTAAATCACGAAACCATGTTTGATTATACTAGACTAGGGTCGTCTTATACGCCAAAATATACGGTAATTAATTTTCTACTTTATCGTTTTTTGTATGTTTTGGATACTGTGACATGACAATTTGTAGAAATTTTATTTTCCACCTTCTGTCTTTCCTTCTCTCTCCCTTCTTTACCCTCCCCCTTTTCTTGGTGCAACTTGTGCTGCTACTGCTTGTTATATCACGTGTTGAATGCGTGCCTTTCGGTTGATAAAAGGAGATGTGTGCGCCATTTTGCTTGTCTCTCGCTCCTGGACAGGGTTCAAAAAAGAGTCGCCAACCTGATAGGTCCTGAACTGTCATCTAGGCTTCAACCTCTGTCCCATCGACGAGATGTTGCGTCCCTCTGCCTGTTCTACAAGTACTTTAATGGTGAATGCTCTGACGAACTGCAAACACTTGTACCTCCCCGACGTAACTACCCCCGACAAACCCGACAAGCTACTAAGTCTCATCCCTTTACAGTAGAGATCCCTAGGTGCAAGAAAACCTTTTACTCCAGTAGTTTCTTCCCCAGAACTGTGGGTCTTTGGAACTCCCTTCCGGGATTCTGCTTTCCCAACTGCAATGATATGCAGAAGTTTAAGTGTAATGTTAACAAACATCTTTCTACTTTTCTCCCCTCATAATGACCCCGCTAATTAATTCCCTAATAGTAGCCCCCTGCTTCAAAGTGGCACTGTGCCTTGTTTGGGGTGAAAATTGAATAAAAAAAAAAAAAATAAAAAAAAAAAAAAAGTTTTCTAGGTTGGCAGTATTTTTGCGCGAACAGTTGGCAGAGTTGGTGGAAATTTTCTGTTTCTATGTCTATCCTTGTAGCCATGTCACTAGTAAGGGTGCTGGAGGTAAACGTTTTGTCTGGGCTGACGTTATCCGCCTGATAGTCAGGGACCCGAACCTTGGATTAACCACTAAGGAGGCTGTCCTATCAGCAGGTGCAAAGTACTGGGGCTGCTGTATTGCCATTTGGTGAATGGAATCTGGACCATGCAGTAGCTTCTGGTGGGGCCTCTCGATGCCATACTCGTGGGTAATTGTTACGGCTTTACCTTATCATGTGGTACAAAAAAAAAAAAAAAAATTCTTCGTTTCTTTTTCTCTCTTAGTTTCCCCTCTCTGTCCTGCTCTAAGTAAATCTGTCGACCTAGTCCACAAATTCCAAAATTTCATCATGACAAGTTTCAAGAAAAAATACACGATTAAACCCGGTTCTCCAACTTCCAACGTAGACCCCTACTACCATGTCTCCTTCTCCAACATCAGGGGTCTACGTTCTAACCTTCCAGAGGTTGAAACCCAATTACAGGAGACTAAACCAGACCTTTTATTTTTAAGTGAAACTGGCATTGGACAGGCTATTTCCCTTGATGAGTTTGCAATTACAGGATACTCTAACTTAACTTCTAAATCTGACCCCCAAGATCGCCATGGGCATGGAATATGTGCCTATATTAAAGATAGCTTTCCATGTGGGAGGGACATCTCCAGGGAAGATCCTAACTTACCTTATATGTGCTTCCGGGTTGCTTTAGCTCACACTACTGCATTTATATTTACTCTCTATCGCCCCCACAACAGCGGAGTTACTATCTTTCAAAGCATATCTGAGAAAATTGACCAAGTCCTTTCTACTTATCCTGCAGCTAACATTCACGTATGTGGAGACTTCAATGTTCACAACGTCGAATGGTTGACCCACTCAAACAAGACCGATGATGAGGGGAGGTTCTGTCATGATTTCTCCATTGCCTATGACCTCACTCAGATTGTTCAGGAACCTACCCGTGTGCCCGATAATGACGGCCAGTATGCGAGCCTACTAGACCTTTTTCTCACAACTTGCCCTGAACTATGTTCAGTTTCTGTTCTGTCGCCTCTTGGATCTTCCGACCACTCTGTTGTATCAATTAAGATAAAAATGAAATGTAATAAGTCCCCAGACGTACCTCTTCATCGTACAGTATATCGATACACTAAGGCTGACTGGGATAGCTTCCGTACATTTATATCTGATCTACCTCTGCATTCCATGTTTAAAAAGGATGTGTCCTCTATAGTATTAGACCTAACTGAATGGTTAATTGTAGGTATTGACCATTTCATACCCTCTAAAAAGTTTCAGCAAAAACCTAACAGCCAGCCATGGTTCTCTCCAGAATGTGCTGCTGCCATTGCGCACAGAAATCACTTTTTCCACTGCTTCAAACGTAATAGATGTATGGAAACTAAAGCCGTTTTCAGGACTGCCAGCAACCATTGTAAGAAAGTAATAAGGAACGCAAGAAAGTTGTATGCTCAATCTGTTAAGTCCAAAGTAGCTGAGCAGCGGCTTGGTTCCCACCAGTTTTGGCAAATAGCAAACAGAATCCTGAACAGAAGCGTGTGCTCCATCCCAACTATTATCAATGGATCTGAGGTAATCTCGTCAGCATCAGACAAAGCCAAACTCTTTGTCAAGAACTTTGCAGCTAATTCTACCCTTTGCGACCAAGACCGCCAACCCCCAATATTTCCTCTTGTATCAGAAAACACGCTATGTGATATACGTATATCTGTACGTGATGTTGCCAAACTAATCAAAAACCTTGATTCCAGTAAAGCAACTGGCCCTGATGGTATTCCAATCATAGTACCCAAAAACTTCAACCTGAACTAGCGCCCATACTTACAAAACTGTTTAAACGTTGTCTTAAGGAGAATAGTTTCCCATCTCCCTGGAAAATCTCATCAGTATGCCCTGTATTTAAGAATTCAGGTGATCGCTCATCCCCCTCTCAGTACAGGCCAATAAGTCTCCTGTGCGTCATGAGTAAGTTGCTAGAATCTGTATTAAATACAGAAGTAATCAAACATCTCAACAAAAATAACCTTCTTAGTGACACTCAATATGGTTTCCGTTCTGCTAGATCTACAGCAGATGTCCTTACAGTTATATCGCATAGGATTAGCAAATCTCTCGACGGTGGCAATCTTTCTAGGGCAATTGCTCTTGACATATCTAAAGCCTTTGATAGGGTATGGCATAAAGGTTTACTTCATAAGATCGCTAGCTATGGTATAGCTGGAAAAGTCTTCTCAATTATTAAATCATTTCTTTCTGATAGATTCATAAGAGTAGTAGTTGAGGGGCAAAAATCAGAAGCTCACAATATTAATGCCGGTGTCCCTCAGGGATCCATCCTGGGCCCAACTCTTTTCCTGATCTACATTAATGATCTTCCAAATCATATCCTTACATCATTTGTAGACATTTATGCTGACGACACTACCATTTATGGTACCACATCTAAGACAGTAAACGAGCAAGTTCTCTCCAATTCTCTCTCCTCTGATCTTGAGCACGTAGTACAATGGGGAAAGGAGTGGCTGGTTACTTTTAATGCATCTAAAACCAAGCTTCTCTCTTTACATCATCAACATTCTAATCCACATTTGTCATCAATTGAAATGAATGGCTCTCGTCTTCAGGAGGCCTCAAGTTTTGACAAGCTTCTGGGCTTGACCATTACTCCTGATCTTAAATGGAACACGTATATCAAATCTGTTGCCAAGGCCGCTGGAAAAATGGTGGGATCTTTCTATCGATCCAGTAGATATCTCACTGCTGATGCTATTCTCTATCTATATAAGAGCCAGGTACGTCCAAGGATGGAATACTGTTGCCACATCTGGGCAGGAGCTGCTAGAAAGAACTTGTCCTGCCTTGATAGAGTTCAAAATAGACTTCGTAGCCTCGTAGGAGATGTCCTTTTCTCCTCCTTGCAACCTCTATCTCACAGAAGAGATGTTGCGAGTTTGTCTCTGATGTATCGTTATTTTCATGGAAAGTGTTCAACTGAGCTTCAATCTATGGTCCCCCCTCGCCAAACTTTCACAAGAAACACTCGTCTAGCTGTAAACACTATCAATAATTTCCCCCACTCTTTATCTGTGCCTAAACCTAAACGTAGATTCCATGAACAAAGCTTCTTTCTTAGAACTGCACGCCTGTGGAATTGTCTTCCGTTTTCCTGCTTTCCGGCTGACTACAATATGGTTTTGTTCAAGTCTAAAGTAAATAAGTTCTTGATGAGCCGTTCCATATAAGTTATTAAATTTACCAAATTTTCATTACTAATGATTACTATATTGACCAACTTCTACTGTACACTCTTTAACCCTTATCCTTGAGTGGCCTCTGGGCCTTGATAATGTGGTGATGCCTTTGTAAAAAAAAAAAAAAAAAAAAAAAAAAAAAAAAGAGAAAGAGAAGTCGGCTCGCCAGCCCGCGTCAACAAAAAAGACGTGAGAAATCGCAAGTTTAAACAAGAGAGACCAGCGGTTTGGTTTATTTTTCTTCAATCGAGATTCGTCAAGCAAGACGACACAGAGTTAGTCAGAAAAGACTGTTTAAAAAATCAGTTGTAAACGAAATTACAATGACCTCTTCACCGAGGAAGAAAGAACTATTTTTAGGCCTAGAATTGGTCTTGTAAAAAAAGAATACTAACTCTAGTGAGGCATTAGAATTCACAAGTCAAAAAGAAACCAAGAAATCTTCTATAGAAATATATTACACCACAGAAGATTTGGATTATTTTCTTGGATTACAGAACCAAGAGGATTGATATTTTTCTCGAATATTAAAGTTAATGGCGCAAGGGAGGTAATTTACATACACCCTCTTTTAAAAAGATTAAGTGTTGACGTGTTTTATTTAAGTTCTTTGACACGCAGTAATCCCTGACTACACCTATATTCTTATCTCTACTATCCCTTACAATATTGTTAATGGAGTTCTTTGAGAGCCGCCAGAGGGACTAATTTGGCAGACACTGTTATTGGTGAACATTAAACTGACTCTACCTTTCTTTCCCTATTTACCTTCCCATGTATTAAAAAAAATGTTTATCGTGGTATTCTTTCGGGTTTTTCCCCTTCTTTTTGTGCAATGGGATATCCTTCATTGGACGTCATGATAAACTTCCCGTTACATTAAGTAGATACATTGGTTTTACTTGAAATTCAATATTCTGATTTTCAAATTCCGCTCTAATAACGAAGAAGCACACAATGTTTTAAAATATACGATTGATTTTCTTTGGACTATTGAAGCTGTTCAGAAGTTTTGTTGATGATGCCATTGGAGCAGAGGAAGGAGTAGGTGCTAGTGTGATTGCTATCAGGAGGATAGATTAAGTTCAGGGAGCTTCTGCCATTACAAAATGTAGACATCGTCGCAAGGAAACCAAGACAAGAAATAACTTGACTCACTTTTTTCCTTAGTGAAACAACCGCTTAACAACAAAATCTCACCCCTTCACTGTTGAGGTCCCTAAATGCCAGAAAGCTTTCTACTCTAATAGTTTCTTCCCTCGAACAGCTTGACTTTGGAATTCCCTTCCTGCTACCTGCTTCCCTGACTGTACTGACATGCAGAAGTTTAAATGTTACGTAGACCAACATCTTGTTAATCTTTCCTAGACATGGTCCCAAATAGTCCAAATGGTGATATGCCTTTTTAGGGGTGAATGTGAATAAAAAAATACCAAGCTGTGTGCGAAATGACGTCATGTTAAGAAAAAAGAAAGACTTTAAAAGGGGAGAGAGCATGTTCGGGAGCACGTTTGAAACAACAGAGGTCAGAGAGAAAGAGCACAATCACGTTTTACTCGTGGGGGGGGGGAGAGTATCCAGAAATAAATGTTGTGGTTACAAAAAAAAAAAAGGAGTCGAGTTATTACTTGTCCTATGTTCGTTGTGATGTACTCAGCTACAACGTGTTGGTTCCTGAAATGTCTACATGTTAATGCGTGTGTAAAAGTGTACAACACTACAAATAAAGATCTGACCAGAAATAGATCAGTTTGGAAATCAATTTCAAAAAAGTCGTCCAACATATGCCAACAATGTAAAACGGACGTGCAAATGATGATGATGATTGTGATGACGATGAATGTTATGGTCCCATTAAGGTTTGTGCATCTAATGTTTTAAAGATCAATTTTAACACTGCATATGAAATATTATACCTATATCAATTTGTAAACACAGATTCTCATTGAATCACCCAAGTTAAGCAGCCTTACATCTGATCAGTACTTAGATGGGTCAATATTTGATAATACCAGATGGTTTTAAGTTTGGGGGTGTCTGTTAAGTCACATTTTTGTAATAAGCTTAGTAAAGGTATTAACCCATCCACCCTCTAGTTATGAGTGAAATAAAATGGTGATCTTGAATCTGGGTAGAGTCACTAGACTATGAGAAGGACAACTCCGAAATAACAAAATAACAATAATTCTCTTCTTATACAAACATTTCTGACGTAAGAGAAATGCGGTTACTTATTGTGTAACTTTTTCATCATTATAAAAATCGCTTCATTTGTTGAGAATATCCAGTCTATTTTTTTTTTTTTTTTAGCTCGGAAGACGCCAACAAAAGCGAATATGTATTTCAGATGAGTCCTCGAATTATTATGAGAGGCTTTGTCGGTAGGTCTGTCATAGTTACATTTTCTTTGTGTCTCTCGCTAGTAATAGCAGCAGCTGAAAACATTTCTCAACTGTGACTTAATTATCTACTCGTTCTAGTGGCAAACCTTAATTAGGCATTCGTTCATGTCAATGTTTCAATTAGCATGGCATTTAATATTGGCTGTTGATCACGTGGACGCGTTGTTATCGTTTTTAGGGACGACCAGTCATCGATATTAGAGGCTTCCTTTATTGATTGACAAATTTGTAAAATCATTTGTGTTGGCCTATCATACTTAATTTTTTAATAGCATTTTCATATTTAAAGTTTTTGTTGGTTTGTCATAATTAAGTTTGAAATAGTATTTTCATTGGTCTGTCATAATTAAGTTTGAAATAGTATTTTCATTGGTCTATCATACTTAAGTTTGAAATAGCATTTTCGTTGGTCTGTCATGCTTAATTTTGAAATCGTATTTTCATTGGTCTGTCACAATTAAGTTTGAAGTAGCATTTTCGTTAGTCTGTGATAATTAAGTTTGAAATAGTATTTTCGTCTGTCTGTAAACCTTATGTTTGAAATAGCATGTTCGTTGGTTTGTCATAATTATGTTTGAAATAACATGTTCGTTGGTCTGTCATGATTAAGTTTAAAAACTCATTTTCGTTGCTCTCTAACGCGTAAATCTTAAATGACATTTTGATCGCTAATCACGCACTGCATCTTCAGATGAAAAAGAATGCCGATCCTTGTTTGCATTTCGAACCGCATTATCGTTTGCATTTCTGAGCAGATATTATTTGAATTAACTGTTTTAATAAAAAATAAAACTTTTTTTTTCAATTAAAAATGTTCAAGATTTTTAAAACTTCATTTAAAAAAAAAAGAATAAAGATAAAATAACGAAAAGAAAAACAAGTCGAATCGTTTTGAAACTTTGCAGCAAAAAAATCAATTAAGAAAAATCTTTAAGTTTAAGATTATTTGCATATTTGTTCTGAACAAATACGTCGATTGTTTGTAGAAGATTCCAATTGTGAAAATTAGGTTCTTAATGACTCCGTCGTAGCGATAATAAATGTGAGAGTGGAAAGATGATGTTAACTATTTTCCACATCCAATCAGGTTAGATTAAGCAAAACAACGGGAAAGTCAAATAGAATGATAAGGCCACAACACAAAATATTACGTCATCGATGAGAAGTTCGCAGTGACACGTACCGATGACAGTAATGAAATCATCTTCTTTTGCAGATTATTGTATTAGATTTGAAATCTTCTTCCAAAGATCCTTCTTCGTCCGGTCTACTCCTTGAGCAATGAATGATGAAAAACTTCCGTAATATCTGAAAGAGTAGAACACTAAAAAGCATGACGTCACGGCACATGCATATTGTTATCAGTTTTATCGTTTTATTTTATTACGGAACCAAAGTAAATAGAAAAGCAGCACAAATTATGTGATATCTTCACCATGATGATAACTGAACGTAATTAGAAAAGAAAAAGAAAAGAAAGATAGAGACGCAACAACTCATTGAGCCAACTACTTACTTACAACGTGTCAACGGTGATTGTATAAACCGTTATACACTCGTGTTGTGTTAATGAACAAAAGTTTTTTTCGTTTGCTGTTAAACTCACCCTTGCCAATCTTTCACAAAAGCCACTCGTCTGACCAAAATCATTATCAAAAATTTCCCCCCACTATCGGTGCCTAAAGCTATACGTAGATTCCATGAACAAAGGTTCTTTCATAGAACTGCCCGCCTGTGGAACTCTGTTCCACTGGTCTACTTTCCAGCTGACTACAATACTGTTGTATTCAAGTCCAACGTAAACAAGTTCTTATTGAACCGTCCTTTTAAATAATATTACACCAAATTTCCACAACTAACGATTACTACTTTATTGTCCCAATGACTACTATACACACATTAATCCTTATCCTCAAGTGGCCTCCGAGCCTTAATATGTAGTGAGCCCTTTGTAAAAAAGTTTTATTTAAAAAATATTCACAGAAATAAACATCAGAAAGGCAAGATATCTATGCGTGTGAAAGACACAGAGAGAGAGAGAGAGACACGGATAAAACATTTTGCTACACCTGTTACCTGAAAGGGCTGTCCCTTCTCATGTAAGTAAGAAGACATACTAGATAAGTGATAATGATATTAGGATAAAGCTAGAATCGAACCCTGTAGACAAGTGGAATAATGGAAAATGGAATGTTAGAAATTTCGTTGTTAATTCTATTAGAAATAGTTTAATATTGTTTATGTCGGAAAAAGAGTCGATTGTCCATTCTTTTAGAAATCTGGATATTAAATACGCCAGTTAAATGAATGCACAATTCGAGTTAAAATATATTGTTTAAAAATAGGTCAGAATTAGAATTGAGGATTCTTTTGTTTGCCAAAAGTGTGTTTGGACAAACATATGTAAAGCCACGTGAAAATTAGTCACGTTTGAAAACCACACCTGACGTCATAAACAAAGGATATTTCTCAATATAGGAATCTTAGGGTTCGAAGTTAGAAGAGGTGATGAGTCAAGAGTTGATGAAAGAAAGTTAGTTAGTTGATGAGGATCAGAGATTCAAAGCAGATCGCACACGGTGATAGTCAGTTGGAGAGAAGAACCCCCCCCCCCAGAAGCGGAGGGAGGAAAAATAGATTATGTAAATCAAAGTTTGAATTCCTGACGTCACCGATCGGTCGATTGACGAATAAAGAAACCAACTATGTTTGTAACTGTTGTCTTGTGTCGTCATTCCTTCCAGCCGAGAAGGTAAATGTGTTTTTATTATCATCTTATAACGAACTCTTATATAACCCCATCACAAGTAATGTGTCCCCTCCTCTAATACGTGTTATAAGAAATGTTGTATCACTATCTCCCAGTCTGAATTAATATAAAGTCATCAAGAATTGTCACAGTCGTCGTCATGGTGTAATATATATAAATGTCTTCCCATTAGAATTGTCATCACCATCGTCATTCGTGTACCCTGTTATACATGTCCCGTTATATGTGTCTCTCCCAAGATGAACTCCCGTCATCTTTAAATATGTACCCTATGCAACACACCCGACTATACTGCGTGGGCGTTACCCATTGGGGACAATACCCAGTAACGTTTTTCTGTTTGAGTCTCGCGAGCCAAAAGAAAGAGAAAATTCCGGGTTTCATTAACTTCCGCTGGGGTGACTTCTGGGGTTTAAGGTGTTACTCAAACCTTTCCACCCAATACGACTCTTGTAATGTAACAGATGAGATTGGACTTGTTTTCTGTCAAGGAGGAACAATCGATTTAGATCGAGATGATTCCACGCTTAGCGTCACAAATGGCTTATCAGGAAATCAAAATCGTACGAGTAGAATATTTCTTTTACATCATTTTACAAATGTTGTTGACTTTAAGAGAGAAAATCAAACGTTTGTAAATTAGTGTGTCAAAATTCAAAGAGTAATGGACGTGTATCATTTTAAAATGTGGAAAAATCCTAGCCGTGCATCTTCCTCTTTCTCACAGAAGAAACACTGCGAATCCATCTCTATTCTATCGATACTTTTATCGCAGGTGCGCGACTGAGCTCCAATCTATGATCACTCCCTATGAAACGCTCGCAACAAATATTCGCCTAGCCGAAACAATTGGCAACAGTTTTTTTTCACTCTCTATCTCTGCCCAAAATTAAACGAAAATTCTAAGAACAGAGTTAATTTTCTAGAACTATCTGTCAGTGGAACGACATACCGTGTGTCTGCTTCTCAGCTGCCTATAACATGGTCGTCTTCAAATCTAATGTTAATTAATTCCTATTGAGTCCTCCATTTAGATAATTTAGTCCTACCTATGTTCCATGGATACAGCACAATCACATTAACACACCGGTGCTTGCCAGATCACCAAAGTTAAGCAACAATGAGCCTGGCCAGTACCAAATGGGTGACCATTTGGGAAGGCTAGATGCTGTATGTAGCGCACTAAGTCATACAAAATTTCTAGGTTGGTATCTAGAGATGCACCCTTAGTCTCAGTTAAGACATGCATCTAGGAGAAGGTAACTCTGATGACGTCAGCAGCAGGACGTTGGATGGCCAGGGAGGAGGATGAATTTGTAGCAAATCAACAGTTCTATGGTATTATGAGTTACGTTATTCAACTGCAGCTATGCGGATGATCTAAGGACAACGGATAGATGCAAGCAGGTGAGTAAGATGCCACTGCACTGGGGAAGATAATGGCAACCTACCCCATCCATTCTGCCAAGTTCAAAATCATGTGATGTCTTCAGAGGAATCGGATCAACATTTGACCAAAGCCCATGGAGAACACTTACCATGATTTCATCTATGGAATGAACATGCCACGATACAAAAAGAAGTTCCCCCATTACTGATCTTGTTGTCTCACCATCTGTCCAACACTTAACCGTTATCTTGGACCTTGAGCGTTGACAAGTAAAAAAAAAAATGAATCATTTACAAAAAGAAATAAGGGCACATCGACCGAAACATAATGTGAATAAAAATACTGCAAATACCGATGGCTGTTCTAAAATAATTATAAGAATCCATCTATTTAATGCTTAGAGGTACTCAGTATCGGCGGCCAACTTGGAGTATGCATTTTTAAAAATACTAATGAATCACCACTTACTAAAGCGAAAAGCCACTCAAGGATAAGTATTAATGAGATTGTCAGTTGGATGATGAATAATACTACGAAAGGATTGGAAACAATGGATGAAAAGGGTTAGGATGTGATTATTTAAGAGAAAGTTCTTTCCGTTGTTGCAGCTTGACGAGTTTTTGCTGCGAATGTTTTATGAGGAGATGCCAAAGAACCTAGCTCAACAGAACACCTACTAATAATATAATGATACAATAGAAAGGCGCTAGCAACATTTATTTATGTGTGAACGAGATTGTAGTAATAAGAAAAGTTGAGAGGCCATTCTTAGATATTTCATAGCTTACAAACTTTTGTGCTAGACACTGTCAAATGTGTTTGAACTATCAATATTGCCCTTGAAATGAAAACTTTGTTGATGGATTAACTAATACTAGACAAACCAACGAAATCTTCCAACGTGGTGGATGCGTTTATTTATTAAGCAACGATTGAACAGCTTTGTAAGGACAGGAAATGTTTTGGGCTGCAATTTCTAGCATACTATTGACAGAGATTTTATCGGGACCACTTGCTTTGTTGGTATCAAGGTTCTTGATCAGTTTGACAATATCCCAGACAATTATTCGAATATTTCTTAGAGTTGTTTTTAGTCATATTGAGGACTTCTGGAATAGGTGGCCTTGATTGCAAAGGGTGGAATTTGCTTTGTTCAGTTATTTTCTGAAACTCATAGAAGCCAAGCTTTTGAGTAGCTACTCTTAACTATTTGAATATTACACTTTTCAACATTTTCTATAATCCTTTTGCAGTTGTTTCAGGCAGTATTACAGGAGTTCTGTGTACTTACA
Source organism: Euprymna scolopes (assembly GCF_053919585.1). NCBI lineage: Eukaryota > Metazoa > Mollusca > Cephalopoda > Sepiida > Sepiolidae > Euprymna > Euprymna scolopes. The sequence continues at coordinate 186,397,222 of NC_136482.1, forward strand.
TAAAATACTATTGTGAACTGTTTATTTAGCATTTAACATATCGAAATGGAATTGTTTGTTCAACGTTAAAATGCTATATGTATATATCATCAGCAAGGAGACCCAACATTGCCCGGGATTGAATGATGATGATATTTCATATTCCTATATTTTTATTGTCATCGAAATCGGTAAAATCGCCCGGGAGGACGCTTCACATACTTCCATGCAGTAACTTAGTCCAAAATATATGTTATTCTACATTGCACTCTAGAGAATCTACTCTTTCTTTTATAAAATTATTTTATATAAACTTCTTTCCAGTTAAATAAATAAAAATCATTAAGAAATTTATGTGTGGGGTTTGAACCTACAGACTACGTCGTGCAAAAAAGAAAAAAACGTAAATTCTCAAGTCTTATAAAATTCTTTGCAGTTAATGAAAAAAAAAAAAGAAATTTATGTGCGGTGTTTGAACCTACAGACCACGTTATGCAAAAAAACAAACAAAAAACAAAAACAAAAAAAAACACGCTATCAACTTACCCACAGTAGAATTTTCACGGTTTGTTTTTCTTGGCTTTATCGATGATAGGTATATTAAAATAACGGTTTCGATTATATGTAATTATTAAGGTTGTTCTGAGACAAAACTTAACTAAGATCACTCTCAGACTTACACACTAAAGTTTTTAAAGAAAATCTGTTCAGCTGTTTCGAAGTATATAAGGAACGAATTTACACACACCAGATAAAATTTCAAAAGTTTCATTTATATAATTGTAGAGATAACAAATATGAATGTATAACATTTGGTATTAAAGCTCTTGGAAGCATCATTATAAATTTAAAAAAAGCTGAATACACAGACAAAACCGTTTTTGGAAACACATTAATATACAAATATTAAAAGAGGAAAAAAATAATTTAAATTTCCTTTTCCTTTCTTTCATCTTCTTATTTATTTTTCTTTTCTTAAAGTTGAAACCTTTCTAATAATATATCAGATACATTATCAGAGAACGAGATAGTTATTTTGTGTATTTTTCTGGTTTTTATGAAAGCATCCGTTTTTCGTTTTTTTTTTTTGTTTGTTGTTGCACACAATTAAAAAAAAAAAAAACTTGCCCGTTATAAGAAATCCTTCAGAAATCTCGATCTGAAATAGTAATAGTCGATTTTTTAAAAAAGTTGTGATTGAACAGCTCTTTTAAGGGAGAGCGCTGCTAACCCAGATCATGGGAAAGGTCTAGAAAAAAGTTACATTAAAAAATTACTTGCGGCTGACGGTTGTTCATTTCTCAATGTGGTTTTAGATCTGGCCGCGGCACAATAGACATGATATTCTCTCCGCGACAGCTAATGAAAAAAATGTATGGAGCAGCGAGTGCCATTGTATCAAGTTTTTGTCGATCTGACAAACGCTTTTGATACAATTAATTGCAATGCACTTTCGAAGATTCTTAGGAAACTAGGCTGTCCTGCTAGTTTTGTAGTGTTGCTTCAGCAGTTATATCATACTATGAAAGCCAGAGTGAACTTTAATGGAACTTTGTCTGATCCAATTTCAGTTGAAAACGGTATGAAATTTGCTCCTACATTATTTGCCATGTATTTCGCTGTGATGCTGGTGCATGCTTTTAACAATTATGATATTGGAGCGAAGTTTTGGTTTCACACATCAGGTAAACTTTTTAACCTTAGACGTCTAAACGCAAAATCGAAAATTTTTCAGAACCTTGTTCTTGAACTTTTATATGCAGATGATGCAGATCTTGTTTCACATTTCAAAAACACAGAGATGATTATGAACAAGTTATCATAGGCTTGTAAAGCTTTTGGGCTTACCATCAGCCTCAAGAAAACATATGTTATGCATTCCCCTCCTAGGAATGTCATATGTTGAACCAAACATCTTGGTTGATGGTAACAAGTTAAATGTCACGGGAAATTTTGTATATCTGGGTAGTATGCTG